>NC_133466.1:23277500-23597500 GCF_048565385.1 Saimiri boliviensis | reverse complement strand
TATATAACATTTATATAATTCTCTCTCTTTCTTTCTCTCTCTCTCTCTCTCTCTCTCTCTGTGTGTGTGTGTGTGTGTGTGTGTGTGTGTGTATACTGTTGAATAGTATTTAGCCATAAAAAAAGAATTGAATCCTGTCATTTGCAGTAACATGGATAGAACTAGAGGTCATTATGTATAAAGTAAAATAAGCCAAGCACAGAGAGACATCACACGTTCTGACTCAGACGTGGGAGCTAAAGAAGTCCATCTCATAGAGGTAGAGAGTAGAATGATATTCACAAGATTGTAGAAGGGTGGGGAGGTGGGATAAGCAAGGTTGATTAATCGGTATAAACATAAGAATCAATAGCACAGAGGACTAATTATCTATAATTGTTATCTACAATAACAGGGTAATTTTGGAATATGCTAATTTTTCTTGCTAACTATTTAAAACATAAAATATGTCTGTGGATCTGAGAAAAGTTGTTTAAGATTCATATGATTTAATAGCATCCAGATACTGAACTAGGCACACTTAAGAATTTATGTTGAATTGTAAAACATTTTCAGAGAAACAAAGATCATTTGACAGATAGTGTGAGAATAACTTTCTAGACAATCATATCAACAAGTGGAAAGATTATTTTCTATTTTGGCCAATGCTATGTCTTCGGGGCCTAGCATATATAGACAATAAATAATCGTTGGATCAATAAGTAAATCCTAAAATTCCAAACCAATTCAATTTAGTGATATAAGTTTTTAGGCTTTTATTGCAACCAGCATTTGCCCCTTGCAAATATCTGAGATAAATCATATAATGAGTAAATACTTACAAATTTAAAATGTTTTTATATACATAGGGAATTAAGACTTTTTGCTTAAATAATTTTCATATTCTTTTAATGAGTCAGAAATTTCTATCCCTTATTTACAATAGAAGATGATGCATAAGGCAGACCTTGAATGCTGCCCACCTAGAGTCATCATTCTCCTCTTCCTTAGAGCAACCTCATTTGGATGGGGCAGCAAAGTGCCAGCCCAGTAAGACAAGAAAAAGATAGTCAAAATTATGAACGGTCATAAAAAATATGGGAATCATGAATTTTGTTTCAGGTAGAGACAACAGATAAGCATGTATTAGGGATTAAATATTAAAGAGGAATATAGGCAAAAAACAGAGAGCTGTTATTTGTTTAGCTCAACAATTATTAACGACCTCCTATTCTGATTTTAGGGGCCATTGTCTGAAGTACATGTAGGGAATAAATTATAAATAGGAGAAACTAGGGAAGTCACTATATATTGATAACATAATTTATTTTAGTTTGAATTTATTTATACTTAATCGTGTTTGGAAAAATACAAGCATACAGAGAATTTTTGTGGACATATTATTCTGAACAAACATACTTTTTCAGAGCTTATAAAGACTTACTTTCATCAAAGTTATAGAAATAGTTTGGCATAAATAGACCATCAGCAGAAATGGAAGGTAGTAAGTTGCTTAGTTATGTTTTAATCCTGTTCTTGATGTGCTCACTGACTCTTATAAGCTGAAAATATGATTGTACAAAATAAAATAGACCTTATATGATTATTAGAAACAATACTAATAACTCCTAGAAAGCAAAGACATTCCCAAACATCTAAAAACATGGCAAACTGCTGGAGGATGATGATTGGGGAGAAAAGTTAAGTTAGCAGAATGTAAGAAGCTTGGCATTTTCCGGAATTTAGAAGCCAGAGTAATTAGCCAGTCAAAGAAAGAGGTCCTGCCACCTCTTCCCAAGTTCTCATCATTTTTTAAGGATTTGGTACATCTGGGGATTCTGATAGCTAAGCCCCGTATCCAATTTAGAAAGAGCATCCCTAATGTTAGCTGAAGGCAGTGGAGTAGAAATTTATCACTAAGGAACGAAATGCATTCCTTTTGGCGGAAAGCTGCTTAGAGGAATGCAATTTGTGTGGTATAAAAGTGCATGGAAATTTTAGTTGTATTTTTCTTTAAATCTATGAAAACCTATGTCTTTAAGGGACAAACCATATGAAGCTATTGGGAAAACAGGAAACAGTTTAAAGAAGGATAAACTTATCCAACATTGTGCACTATTCTGTTTTCTATTTCATAGGCTGGGCCACCTGGAGTTTTATAACTCAACCAAACTTCAGGTTCTTTGTATTTTCGTACAGGTCTCCAGAATTGGGAATGATACTCTTGCTAAAATATCTGCTGGGCAGAGTATATTCTGCTTAGAAAATGAGCAGAATCAAGGACTATGAATAGATGTCATGCCATCTTCTAGTATACTTTGGAAGAGATCTCTATACCATTCAGTCCTCTGGCTTTGAATTAGTAAATGATCAATGAATAAAGAGAAAAAGAATAGAGAGAGAACAAGATCTGTCGCCTAAAAATCCATGGGAAGCATGGGAACATGTTTTCTTTTTTAATAAAATGGGTTATTCTATTTTTGTTTCTTCAAATTAGTAAAATAGTTTGAAAGGAACAATTTCAATGTGCCAAAGTGAAAAATTTCTCCCCTGATTAACAAGTACTGTTACTGGCTTTGAGGCAGAAAGTAGTATGTAAGCAGCGATTAAATATATAATGGGATAATAGTGAAACTCTGGTAAACCCTCACAATTTTAGAGAATCATAGAGCCTTCTACTTGCCTATAAAGTTACAGATGTGAACAGCAAACTTTTTTCTTCTCTTGGAGGAGTTGAGCATGCCATTGTCATCTACTCTCCAGGAGGGAACGGTACTAGAAGAATATTTCTATCCTCTGTTCACAAGCTACTCACTGGGTCAGCCAGTCTTTCCTTGAAAACTTTTGGAAAATTGCACAATTATGGATTGTGCTTTAAACACTGTTTTCTTTTATTGCAATGTGGGGATACTTAAGGAGTCCAGATTATCTTGTTGCCCAGAGAATGAACAAAATTTAGGTTGAGGGTCAGGGAAGTTCATTTGGAAGCTCAATATGCCTCATCTTTAAGTCATGGTCTATATTATTTCATTAATAAAGAAGCTGGTATTTAATCTCCATCTGTCTGATTCTCAAATTATATCAGTCGGTAGATTTTGAATTTGCAATAGATTTGACGGTCAGAACAATATTCACTCCTAAAAGTTCAAACACTTCCCATTTAGTATCAGCTGTGTCTTTTCCTATAATTTCCATTAAAAATTTATGTTGTTTGTCTAATTTAATGAATAATTGCAAGGATAGAACCAAGTTCATAAAAGTGCTAGAAATTGGGATGTTTCGCGGAGTTATTTAGTTTACTTTTCTCATGTTTCATAGTACTTTCTTAACCATGTAGAGTGTTCTGCCACAAACAGAAGCTTAATAAGTTCTGCTGATTTGTTTTAACAAGTATAAGATTTGTTTTCTTTTGCCATGCAAAGCTGGCTTACTAGAAATAATATTGACACAAGAATGACACCAACACTTACGGTCTGAGCATTTCCAGTGTTAATATGCTTGAGAGTTTACAAAACGCAAACCACTAGGCTATAAATGACTTTGTCTTTCCTTAATCGGGAAAAAGTACCAAAAATGCAATGTAAAAAAATACATAAACCAAGTAAGCATATGCCTTATTGTCACTTGTACTTCTGCTTTTTTATGTAAGTTAAAATCTAGCTTACACAGGAACTAGCTAAGAATAGATTATGGGAAGAATGATATATAGACAGTTACAGGAGAAAATCTGATCATGCTGCAAGGAATGCCTTTCTGTATGTAAACAACTCTTTGTTACAAGGCTCTTTGAAAAATGGCACGTGCTATTCAATGTAGATTCAATGAAAGAATCTAGGATTGCCAAAATCATTTTAATAAAAAACAGTAGCATTGTGTTCCCACACCTTCATATCTTCAAAAACATACCCACTTGTTCTAAATCACAAATCAATAAAATATTTGCATTCTATTTCAAACCATACCCATACCTTATATATTCCTTGCACAATGTACTAATACTACCCCCACATTTTTTTTTAACAGAATTCCACTTTTCAGTCTTTGATCTATTTGATATTCTGAAATGGGCTGTCAGAAGGCTAGCCCATCTTCTTAGCCTAGTTCCTATACAATATACAAATACTTTTTTTTTTACCTGAATATACATTTCAGTCAACTGAGTCTATTTCATTGATATAAATAATTAGGTAGCTGAAACATCATTTTGAGGTGATGTAAGTCTCCATTATTCTTTATTTATCCCCTAAGGAGATAAAAATATGAATCCAAAATTCTTAGGAGGCCCAGTACAAAACAGCTGACTCTTGCTTCTTGCAAACCATATGCTTTCCAGATGACCATTAAGAAACAGTGGCTCTATCTCTAGGTATCTATCTCTATTTCTCTCTCTTCTCTCTATCTCTTCAAACTTGCTTACTCTTGTACTCATTCTTCCTTAAAATTCCTTCTTACATGCTAGATTTTGATTCATCTCTTGCCATTTTCTACTTCATTCTTGCCTCCCAATAGATGTTACATTTAGAAAGAGTGTATTTCAGTTACAGAAAAATGCAATGATTTCTTACATAAACTGTTTTTTTCACTTCAGCCACCCCTATTCCTTTCATTTTTTTTCTTTAAATATTAACTTCTTTGAGAAACCATCTTTTAAACTCTCTCATTTTGGGTTAGGTAGAAGATTGCCAGATAAAACTCAAGACACAGTAAAATTTGAATTTCAGATAAACAATAAATTTTTAGTACATCACATATAGTGCATGGGTATGTTCTTTTTGGATATTTGGGAGGAAGGAGTGGAGATAGGCAAAATCCCCACAATGAATATAAACTTGTGAGTAGGATAGACCCTAAGAAGTATTAAATTCATTCAATGTGAATTATGGTATTTCCAGCTGAAACTTCTATCTACAAGGTGATTTGATATTTTCTGATCTTGAAAGAATGGGTACTTAAGCCATAATTTTGAGAAAAAATGTACCTATGTCCCTTCCATTGTGTGAAGTCTGCTTTGAATCATATTTGTGAATGATCTGACCGAGTCATACCATTTTCTAGTACAGAAGACTGGATTCTTATAGGTTTACTAATAACTAAAAACAGAGCATTCTACTGTTACTGTTAAATATTTAGAGCAAAATTTCACTCTTGCTATGTGTTCAGAATGAGTAGAAAATCATGTAGTCAAAGAGTAAGGTAATATCCAATGAGAGGTTGCTGAAACCCTCACAGTGTTTGAGGGAAAATTTTATTCACTCAAATTGACATCTGTAACTGACAGTCACAGGGCATGCTAAAACATTAAAAAAAACTAACCTTGGTGTCTGCCATTTACTAATATAACAGCATCTAGTTCACTATCAGTATTATTGAGTTCAAATAAAATACAAACTAATATTCACTTCAACATATTTTACTATAGTGAACATTCGAAATATTTTCTTTAAAGCTAAAAGTAGTGACAAATCAGATTACAACATTGTAAATTATTTTATGATAGATTTAAAAAACTTGCATATGTCTCATAGACAGATATTTACTACATATGGATAACATAAGAAAAACGTTTTAATGGAGGAAAAAGTTTAAATAATTTGATGTCAACCTAATAAAATATCATTCATTGTAAGGACGTTTACCTTTAGCTGGGGGCATAAGGCTCCAGATGATTTTAATTTTCTTCCTTGCTGCACAACATTTTCTAGATAATCTGTAATAAATATATTTTTATCCAGTAATAAGAAACATATTTCTTAAAATAGTCATACCTTGAAAAATATTTTACCTTTTATTACTCTATCATTTGCCAGAGGCCCAAATACATATAGATCCTATTGAGCTGTCTGTGCTTAGGAAACCCAGAATGTGAAACCAGCTGGATGATTAAATAGCAGGGAAAGCAATAATTTGTTCCTTAATAAGCTATATATAAGTCACTTCTTGAGTGAAGAATAGGTCAATTGTACTTTGTTTGGAATTGTTATTTGTATGTTCAAGTGAATATATTTAACATTTTCCCCTGAGTCCCTTTCTGTAGTTCTTGATGTTTTCAGCTATTTATTGGCATATGCACCCAGGCTAACCTAAAATATTCCAGGGGATGAATTTCTCAGCTTTGTAAAAAAAAGTGGATTTGTGTAAGAAAACACTGCCCTCAAGCCTCTGTGCTGAAAAATTAATCTTTTCTAACATAGAAATCCCCATTGTTCAAACAAGTTCTTAGGGCACAAAACATGGAAAATAACCTGAACTTCATCATCACTACTCAAATATTTTCCATGTTTATCCATTGAAAATCACATAGCATGTCTAATAGGACGCTTTCTAAATCTGTGACATACTGTGCAACTTTAAATGGAGCCACTTTTCTCTGATGAACTACCACATAGCAAAGCAAGAACATAAAACTCCATTTGAATAGGTGTTATAAAACAGATTTATTAAAAATTGTATTATGAAAAAATATATTACCAAGGGACAAACAGGCATACATAGAGATTGAAATATAATTAAAATTATTACTGTATAGTCCTATTAAATATATGACAATTGCAAAATACTCAACAAATATGATATTCAAATACACAAACATTTTTATAACTATTATATACACTCACATTTTACTACTCTTGCATATTTTACTGTGATTATAAATAGAACTACTGAAATATATTTGCTTGTTCCAAACCAGTTGTTAAGGCTAAAATGAGACACAAAATAAATGATTGGAATAAAAATATCAAAGTCCATTTAATATTCATTAGAATTTGTTTTCCTTGCTGTCACCCAAAGTTTCACACATATCTCAGGAGTGAAAAAATTGATTTGCTAGAATTCTGTCCTCTAAATAAGAGTCCTCTATCTTTACTTACATAGAATGCAAGGTAGGTCAAAAACATCTCTTCTTTAGAACACAATTATTTTGTACAAAATTTTTACATACCCTATCACTATTTGCTATTTGCTTATCTTTCACTTACTTTCAGTTTATTTTACCTACTCACATGCCAGGATTCCATGGAGATTCCTTCTTTTATGATCATGAATTAATTTCTTGTTAAAAAATTCTGTGGCACTCTCTGAGTCTTGTTTAATTGCTGGAAACATCTGAAAATTCCTCCCCTTGGATCTATTTGATATTCTTAATTACTAATAGAACTGTTTAGCTAAGCCTTTCTCATTTCTCAGTCCACGTTTCTCTTACTTCCCTTTAAGTGCTGGGTTTCTCAGGGGTCTGACTTCATGCTGTGTTCTTCCCACTTTGCACACCCATCCTTGGGAATTATGCTAATGTCCCATCTTTGGGGGCCAACAAGCACAGGAGGGAGGCTGGATAGGGACTGAGGGCAGCCCAGTGATCTCCTGCAGGCACCTCTAAGCATGACCAGCCTGGGTGCCATGAGCTGCAGTAGGAGGCACACAAGCTCCTGCGTGGAAATGGGTAGGTCCCGGGTGAAGCCCCATCTTCAAGCTGAGAAGGCGTGAAGCCTAGGGATTGGGCTGCCAGCCCTATGGACCAGAGTGAGAACTTATAGTACTTTTTCTGAGCCCACATATGAACCACTCATGAACCCATCAGCACATATTTCCTCTCCTTTGAAGCCTATAAAGACCCCCAGACTCAGCCAGACTCAAAAAGAGAGAGGACGACCAACTGCTGAGAGAAGCTGCCCACTCATGTCTCCTTTCTGATGAGAGTTGAACACTCATCAGGACACCCCAGCTACAGAGAAAAGCCACCTACTGTGAGTCTCCCCTGAGCTGTTCTATCACTCAGTAAATTTCCTTTTCACCTTGCTTACCCTCCTCTTGTCCATGTGCCTCATTCTTCCTGGGCACAGGACAAGAATGCAGGACCTGCTGAATGGCAGGGCTAAAAGAGCTGTAACGCAAATAGGGCTGAAATATGCCCCTCAGTCACCATGTTGCAGGTGACAAGAAGGAGAGAAGAGCTGTGGCCCTTTGAGGAGCGCAGACTTAGGAGCTCCCTGAGCCAGGGCTGTGATACACTCCTTGGGGCTCCAAGGCATCTCCAAACTTCCAGGTATCTCCAAATTTCCGGATGTCACTGCATTCCCCAGTGCCAACCGTGGAAGCTCCTTGCCCTATGCCTAGTCCAGCCAAAGCCTTGCAGGGAGCCGATGCCCATGCTACTGCAGCCAGCATGCTTGGCTGTATGCAGTGTCCAGACCTCATGCTCACTTGCTCCCACACCCTCACCACTGTGCTCGTCCTTGGAGGCATAGGATCCAGGCCAGTAATGTGAGCTGAGTGCAGCCGGCCAGGCCAAGTGAGCCCAGTAGGCCCAAGCAAAACTTGTACAAAGGTGCCACTGGCCACAGAGGTTTCTGACTGTCAAAGTGACACCCCAAAGATTCTGTAACACTTCCTATTACATCATATTAGTAGCTATATGGTATTAGACATATTAAATCAATGTGATGTTGGGCATCTTGCCTGAAAATATTTACTATCTTAATGGCATGCTACCAACATATCACAATTCACTAATTAATTGAAATGTGAACCCCAAATATCTGAAACAGGTCTAAGTCAATTTGGGAAGTTTACTTTGCCAAAGTTAAGGGTGTGTGCCAGTGACATGGCCTCAGGACTTCTGATAACAGGTGCTCAAGGTGGTTGGGACACACCTGGATTATACATTTTAGGGAGACATAAGACATCAATCAATATATGTAAGATGTACATTGGTTCAGTCCGAAAATGTCAGACAACTTGAAGTGGGGAGGGGTCTTCCAGGTCATAGGTAGAAAAGGGACAAATAATTGCATTCTTTTGAGTTTTTGATTAGTCTTTCCAAAAGAAGTAATCAGATATATATTTATCTCAGCGAGCGGAGGGATGACTTTGGATAGAATAGGAGGCAGGTCTGCCCTAAGCAGTCCTCAGCGGTTCTAAGTTTTCCCTTCAGCTTAGTGGTTTTGGGGTCCCAAGATTTATTTTCCTTTCACAGACAGCTTTTTGAAAATATTCTTTACTTGGATAATGATGCTTGAAATTGCTGACTGCTGAAAATTAATTAGCTTTTGGGCTATCAGAACAAGTGGGAATGTAATTAAGTTCTGTATGGACCAGGGTGTTTCTAAAAGTGTCTTCTTTGGAGAGTTCTAAGGAGACATTTTTTTTTCTCCTCTTTCCATAGGAGAACAATAGCTAGAAGAGACAAGTTTCTCTGCCATTTCTCTTTGTATGAAGGACTTATTTACCCTGAAGTTTTAGCACTCGAGGGCCTTGGCTTGATGCAAGGGCCTGAGGCTCTGTTTCCTGTCCCCACAAGGCCACTGAAACAAAGCATCCAATCACTGGGTAATGCTCACACCCTCAGGGCAGCCTCTGGCACCAGTAACTGCCTATCTCTCTGGAGTCTGTCTTATGCCAGGCTGATGATTTTTCTGTCTTACTAGGTCATCCATACCTTTAAAAATTATTTTAAAAGTATTTTATTCTGCATTTTTTTTTTTCTGTATTGGAACTATTTTAGAGTCTGTTGTTTGCTATGTTTTCTGTTTTTAAATATAATTTCTTCTCAACATTTTCTTTACACTTTCCACGTTCCATTTTTTTAAAAGATGATTTGATAATCCATTTTTAGTATCTATTTTGACATATTACCTTGTTTGTGTTTAACTTTTTCCATTAATTACTCAAAGAAAGATAAAGTAGGGTAAACAGTGAATAAGAACAGAGAAAACTGAATTGATACTAGCTACAGGTTGAGCATCACTAATCTGGAAATTTATAATTTGAAATGCTCCAAATTACAAAATTTTCTGAGCATCAACGTGATACCACAGGTGGAAAATTCTATCCCTAACCTCATATGACCAGGCACAGTAAACAGGCAGTGGAAACTTCATTTGTACAAAGTTATTTAAGCTACTATATAAAATTGCCTTTAGGCTATATGTATCAGTGTGTATGAAATATAAATGAATTTTGTGTTAGACTTGGGTTTCTTTCTTAAGATATCTCATTATATATATGTAAATCTTCCCAAATTCAAAACACTTCTGGCTCCAAACATTTCAAATAATATTCAACCCATATGATAGGAGTGCAAGAAGAGGAAAGGACTTGAAAATGAAGAGAGTGAAATGCAAACTATTACTCAGAATAAAATAGATGATATTTTTAGCATCACATCCTAGCTTACATCCCAGCATCAATATCATTTATAATTTTCAGGCTAACAAAGTATCATTACATTCTTTCCTCACTGCTCAATAAATGAAACATTCCATATCATTTAAAATATATAGCTCTAGTTTTCTTATTTTATTATCCGTGTGTGTGTGTGTGTGTGTGTGTGTGTGTGTATTTGACCACAGAATGTGTAAGACTGTAGTTCTTAGAAATAAAAGTCAAGACAACTTATTAAAATAATTAAATATAATATGCAAACTTAAATGTAATTATATGTAGGCTCTTTCTTTTTCTGAGACTGCTAAATTTCAGCTTTGTACAATTTTATAGAAACTCCCAGAAAACCATATCTTATTATGGACATCATTATGTTGAAACTGATACAAATTTAGAACCCAAATGAACATATTTTTAAAAAATGTTAATTAGCCTCACGTAGGTTTTCTTGTAGAGGAAATAAAAAATGCTAAAGATCTTGCATATCAAAGTTGAAGTCTATTATAACAGTAGGAGGGAAGTAATATACAAATTCATTCACTGATATTTTTGAAAGAAAATTCTAGAAGTGTACTCTTTCAAAATGTCAGTACTTTAGAAGTGAGGTTCTTTTGTTAAGATAACAAAGTTGCCCTGGTTATATTAATTGTGAAATGACAATCTAAATATTGGAAATAATAATTCAGTTGAAAACTTAATTATCAGAAAAAGTTAATTACCAAAAGTAAACTCCCGAACATCATCTCTCTCTTAAAACCTGCGACTCTTCTTGTATATCCACTCTCAAATTAAAAATGTCATCAGCAGTCTTAGTGGCTCAAGCCTATAATCTCAGCACTGTGAAGATGCTCACATGATTGTATTAACTGGCCCCACATTAACTCTTCTAGAAAAGTCCTACCTCTTGCTTCAGAGTTAACTGGGATGCTATTTCCTCTTTTATGCATTATCGCTGCTCTCGTCCCCTCATCTCTTCCAACGGTCATGCTCCTTCCTGAAGCATGCTATTATTTAGCCCCCCCAATTTCTCACTCTCCCTGAAGCCTTTGCAATTGTTACTGCCTCTTTGATATTCAGTCTAGGTTTCATTTCTTTAAGGAAGATAACCCTTTTGTTCATTCTTATGGTGTGCCTCACTTCTCCTTTTGGCACTTATAAAAATTTCAATTATGTGTTTTTGAGTGGATTAAAAAAATCTTCTCAGTGCTTTCTAATAGATTAAAATCTCCCTAAGAATGTTGAACATGCTTATTCATTCACAGTTATAAAGTCAATGTTGAGAAATTCATGTGTGTGTAAAGACAGCGTGTTTAGACAATCTAAAATGTGCTTTGCTCTGTATTAGTGTATATTTTCATACTCTTTCCTTTCTCTATTCCTCTAGACTAATTTACTTGCTTCAGGGTAGTAAGAATGCAGTAAGAATGCAAAAAGAAATGAGGGTTTAACCAATCTTTAACACACACATTAAGGGTTTTTAATTTTTTTTTTTTTTCCCTTGGGCCTGTGTCATCATCGACAACAATAATCCTTAAAGTCAGGCCGTTTTTTAAGGCAGAAAAGTAGTATGTTCTAATAAAATCTTTTAGCTCTCATCAAGAAAAAGTTCTGCAAGACAGAATTGTAAAATTTTACTGTAAGCCATAACATAAAAAGAATATAGAAAATGGTATAGGGCTGCTTCAGGCACATAGAAAGAATTGCAAAATCTTCTCCTTTCTGCTCAGAATAAGTGACAAGAACATGAGAGAAGAAGAAAAAAGGGGAGATACACAACTGTGTCTTACTCTAGCCCAGCAGTAAGTAAAAACTGAAAGGTACAGGTGTGCTAGAAACTGCTATATTTGCAAGGAGAAACAAGGCAATCAGAATTGGTAACCAGATTCCTTAGGAATAGATCACACTACTCAGAAAATATAGCCCAGAAGAAATAAAAGAGCATCAGAGAACAGGTGATTTGAAACAGTAGCCTGCAGTAGCAGGTATAATTCAACCAAATGTAGGAAATAGAAGTTCCCACATATCATTATCAGGAGACTTGGAGATACAGACAACACTGAAAGGGAAGGTTCTTTGTCCACTCTAGACTGTGAAATTTTAGGCAATTAGCAATATCCCCAAATGAGGACAGGCAGCTACTGAACCTCAGCAGTCACCAGGGCAAGAAACGGATTCAATCGACCACTCATAGTCAAAGCCAGAAAGACAGCAGATCATGAGGCCCCATCATTTTCTTGCAGGAAACAAATCATGTAAGCTCTTATTTCTCATTTGCCAGTATATGAGATCACCTTCTGGAAAAGAAACAGGGAAATATGAGACATATTAAATATATGAGCATTTATCAGAAAGCACCTAAGCCACTTATATTCTTTGTTTAAGGTTGCCGTCACGGAATAACCTAGACTGTGTAGCTTAGACAACGTAAATGTATTGCCTTACAGTTCTGGAGGTTGGAAGTCCAAGGTCAAGGTGGTGGCAGGGTTGGCTTCTGAGTAAGGGCTTCCTCCCTGACTTGCAGGTGGCCACCTTCTCACTGTGTCCTCACTTGGCCTTTCTCTGTGTACATACCCTGATGTCTGTTTGTTTGTTTGTTTTTTTTCTTTTTCTGGTAAGGACACTCGTCCTATTGGATGAGGGCCAACCCCTTATCAACTCATTTAAACTTAATTAAATCTTTAAAGTCCCAATTTCCAAAAACAGTCATGTTGTGGGTTAGGACTTCAACTTATGAATTTTGAGAGGGACACAATTTAGTTCATAACCATCATAAAAGGATATAATTTGAGCTAAAGAAACTGAAGAAATCATCACATAGTAGTTATTCATGGGAAATATTAGTTATAGAACATAGAATGTACCACATTTTGAAATATTCAAATGAAAATGGATGCTAGTATTGCAACCTGGGAAAACTTGTGTGGCTTATCAATTAATAATTAAACCACAAGTGCACAAATATATATATATATATATATATGCATGTAGTCTTTTTAAATAAATAAATCATCACATATAAAAGGCAAAAAATCAAAAACAGCCTATATACTCATCTATGGGACTTAATTTAAATGAATTATTAGGCATTCATACATTATTGGAATTTTTATATGCTCATTGAAATGGTAGGCTTTGACTTGATGTATTGAAATAGAGATATATCAATCTGCTATATTGCCACAATATTTTATCTAGATTGACAAATCACATGTCTATTTTCTTTATTGATATGTTAATTTATGACAACATATAAATTATAAAAGATGAAATAATATATAACAGGCTTAACAAAGGGTTAGAGGTGTCATCTCTGTAGCAATATTGTAATAGACTTAAGATTACTGCTAAGGGAAGTTAACTGCAGAATTAAATAGTCTGGCTCAGTAGTCACAGCAGAGGTGTCTTTGGCAAGTTATTTATTCTTAGGTTTTTATAAGCCTGATGTTTTTCATCTATAAATGTGTCTAATAATTGTATGTATCTTGGAAGATCGTTGATAGAATTAAATGTTAATAAAAGTAAAACACTTAGTAATGTGTGCACTTAATAAATGTCACAAATTGTATCCTTTTATTTTTATTTCTAGTATTATTATAATATACATTTCCAAATAATTTTAGTTCTGATTTTACAAGAGAGATGTAGTGCCTTTCAATCACTGAAATCAATAAAACTAGTATATATACAAACATTTTCAGAAAAAACCCACTAGTTAATCACAATTTTTCTCTCTTCAACTTTACTAACATTATTTAGAAAGGATGCTATTAAGGGCATTACTCCTACTCAAATAGACAGAAGTGCAGCCAATTCTTTTATCTATTTACTCTTCATTTTTAAGCTTGCCCACTGACTGCCCTAACTGTAACAGATGTAAACAACAATTATTTGTGTGTGCAAATGGCAGCTAGAGGCTAAGAAGTAGATAAGAGAACCATTTTTTTTATGTAACTAAAGGCAGCAAATAATATGTGGATGAGGCTTTTTATTTTTGCCCTTGAGAGAGTAATGTTCTCATATCTTAAAAGGAAATCAATACCTCATATTAGATGTGCATAAGCTAACGATCAATATTTCATGACAGTAGATTTGTGAATTCTCATCTAAGTCAACTAAACAAAGAAACCTGTTTTATATTATGCTGTCTTGAATTTGTTCCCCAAAGTTCATGTGTTATAAATTGGACCGCAGTGTGGCAGTGTTGAGAGATGGAACGTTTAGGTGGCAATGAGTCTTGAGGGCTCTGCTCTCATAAATGGGTTAATTTATTCATGGATTACTGGGTATTGAGGAGGTGGGTTAGTTATCATGAAAACAGGTAAGCAACCTTGGCCATCTCTTATGAGCTGTTCTTGCCATGTAATGCCCTACACCACCAAGGGACTCTGCAGAGTCACCATTAGTAAGAAGGTTCTCCTCAGATACAGTCCCTCGATCTCGGACTTCCTAGCATCTAGAACTGTATAAAACGTATTTTTTTTTTCATTTTAAGTTACTCCATCTTGAGTATTCAGTTCTAGAAACAGAAAACAAATTAAGACATAGTAGATTTCTATTAGATATAGTTAATAGAAAAGGATACCAATATCCGTAAGGCAATCAGTGTGTATAACCCACTCATTCTGATTTGTTCATTGTTCATGTCTTCACTTAGATGAAGAATTCATCTAATTCACTTTGAAGAATTTTAACTGTTGTAAACCTTGCCATTTTAATAACATGATGTATGAACCTGGAAGATAATACATTAATATATTTTACGGTTGTTTGTGATTTTGTTAAAGCAAAACAAATAGAATGAACCTGCCATTCATAGTCTGTAGTTCCGATTTCAAGAGCTGGGAATTCATGGGAAGTTTGTTGCTGCAATTTGATCAGTGACACTTTGAACCTGTCTCAGTCATGAGTACTGTAATGTGCACTTCTTTACTTCAGCAGAAGCTGCTTAGAGACAAATTACTTTGGTGCCAGATTAAATGCACCTCAGCAGCTAGACTGGATGGCATTTTACTCCTATGCAGAATCCTTGCAAGCTGCACTCTTTGACCTTCTGAATGACATCTTCTGCCCGACAGTCATTATTTTCTACCTCCAGCTCACTGGGACACCTAAGCAGAGCAGTCATTAGAGCTCCACAGGCAGCATAAATGGCCAGATATAATATATATATGTTTCCATTGTCAGAAATTGGAGGGGAGGAGATGAAAGAAAAAAAAAAAGTCTCCAAAGTTGCTTTTATTCATGACTGCACCTCTCCCTCACTGACTCTGAAGGCCACTGTTGACTTTCCTGTGATCCTTGGTTTCCTTGTGGTATTTCAAACCACTCCTGTCTCTAAAATGAAGGTTTATGTTGGCCTTGTTGTGGTACTACTATCTCACAGAATTTTGCACGGTATTTCTGTCTTACAATTCTAAAAATTGCCATTAAACAAAAGTTATAATGTGGTTAAATAAGGCATGTAGGAATAAAGCAAAAATCAAGTCTGGGGGATGATAGAACTCTTCCGTGTGGTTAAGTACGTCATAACGATGTTTCCAGAGGGAGAGATCAGTGTTGAATGGGTGCTGATATAACCCATTTCTCCAAATCTCTTGACACCGTTCACTTCTGCTTTCTTGTGCCTTAGCTACTCTCTTCCCACTTCACCTCCTCTCTTAAAATTCTCTCCTCTTCCTTTCCTCTCTTCATTGTATTCTGTCTATTTTTATTTTTTTCTTAGTGAAGAATTAAATGAAGCAAGAATGGATTGCAGGAATGCTGAAAGCTTCCTAGTTCTTTCCTATGAAAATTATGCTTCATTCTTTGAATAACAAGCCAGAAAATGTAAATGATTCTGTAAGTGCATTTTTTCCCTAGTTCTCTGGATTTCACTATCACATTCCATAGGTGGCTATTGTCTTTTATTTGCAAGGATATATACTACTTGTTAGAAAAATAAGCAAATATTGGCCTTGATTTCTGCACTGGAAGTATGTAGAGCTTTGCTTTGGGGATGAAATGAAATATAAAGAATATAAATGGGAATATGTTGGCATAAAATAAAGAGCTAATAAATGGTACCAAATAGTTGAACAAAGTCACAGTTTTATCAGCAGTACCAACGTTCAAGGCATGCAAAGAAATTAGAAGGCTTAGGAAGAAAGTCCATCTCTCTTTTCCCAGGTGTGTGTAATAAAGGCTCTTGGATAAACCTGGATTTTGCTTATCCGGAGTTCAAGCAAATTCATGCACATCTGCTAAGTTAATGTGGCAATTGCATTATCTTGCTGCCATGTTTATTTAATGCTGAAATCCATTGATGGTAAATTATATCCTAACATTTTAAATTATATTTTACAATATAGAAATGTGCATAAATAAAACACTCTCTGTAAAAAAAAAATCTACACACTGAGAGACACACTCATACTAAAGTGATTCTCTGCTCCTGCTCCTAGCTACTAACAAATTCAGCGATTCAGCTTTTTGTTGTCACAATATCTTTAATATAATTGCTTCAGATTTAGTTTTTTTTGTATATTTTCTTTGAATAATATATTCTATATGCCTGTTGGGAAGTATCAGAAACTAAATCCAATTAAACTATATCTTTTCTCCATTTCTTTTCTTCAGACTATATATAAATATACATATTTTTTATTTTCTGCACAACATTACAATTTTTCATTTTGTTAGATGAGCAAACTTGGCTACGATTCTCACATTCTTTCTACAACTGCCATCCATTTTCCATCATTTATGACATTATTCTACACTGAAAAGTAATTAATACCTATTTTCTGTGTTAATTTTAAGTATTTGTGCTTTGTGAGATAGTATTTGAGAATAAAATAAAAATCAACATTTAACTTATTAGGGTTATGGAAATGCAATTCCTTTCTGAAGTCATAGAGTCCTGAATATACTTTCTACTTTCTCAGTCTATGTATTAGCAGTTACAAAATATCTCAGTTAGTTTGCTTTATGTTTGTCATTTCTTTCTTTTCTTTTCTTTTTTCTTTTTCTTTCTTTTTTTTTTTTTTTTTTTTTTTTTTTTGAGACAGAGTCTGGCTCCATTGCCAGGCTGGAGTGCAGTGGCACGATCTTGGCTCACTGCAACCTCCACCTCCCTAGTTCAAGCAATTCCTCTGTCTCAGCCTCCAGAGTAGCTGGGACTACAAGCGTGCACCACCACGCCCAGTTAACTTTTGTATTTTTAATAGAGACAGCATTTCACCATGTTGGCCAGGATGGTCTTGATCTCTTGACCTTGTGATCTGCCCACCTCAGCTTCCCAAAGTGCTGGGATTACAGGCCGTGGCCAGCTATATTTGTCATTTCTTAAACAAAGTCAAATAGTCATTTGGACTCTATTTCTTCTATGCTTTGTCATTACTTTTTGTTTTCATGGAATATATATCCAATTAATTTTTTTCTGACAAAGTGCATGGGAGATAAATATTTTATTTTTTTGCATAGCGTAGATGTATGCTTAAATTTATAGAGAGCATAATGGTTTTCCATATTATTTTACCTTCCTACCAGTCATCAGAGAGCTCTGCTTCTTCCATATTCTAGCTGTACTTTGAATTGTCAGGTTTTTAAAAAGCTTTTAAAAAAGGTTTTATGCTTTTTAAAAGACAAGCTATTTAAAATCTCACATATTTAAAGTGTAAAATTTGCTAAGCTTTAGCATATGTATAAAGCTATGAAATAATCAGTACAGTCATGAGAATGATCGTATCCCTCATCCCCCAAAGTTTCCTTGTGTCCCTTCCGTTTGTAATATCCCCCAGCCCTTCAAGCCCCCTCCACTCCCTGCATCCAGGGATTGGTTAATTGCTCTCCCTAGCAATTGCTCTGCTTTCTGTCATTATGAATTAGTGTGTATTTTCAAGAATTCTGTATAAATAAAATCATACATTATGTACTTTTAAAATCTGCCTTATTTCAAATAACCTAATTACTCTGTTTTCTTCTTTTTTTCTTGCTAAGTATTACTCTGTTACATAGATACAGCTCCTTTATTTATCCATTCTCTTGTGGTTTTACATTTTACATATTTCCAGTTTTTGATTATTATAAGTGAAACTGCAATAAGCGTTCACGTTAAAATTCTTCTGTGGATACAAACCTTCGTTACTTTTTGGAGAATACGTAGGGGTGAAGTTTCTGGGGCATACAATAGTGATATATTTAATTTCTTAAAACAAAACTTTCCTACCTTCCAAGTGGTTGTATCATTTTACAATTCAATCAGTATCATTTAAAAAAATTAATTAACCCTATATGTGTTAAATTTATTTCTGGCCACTATTCTGTGCAATTGAGCTATTTTCTATCTTTAAGCCAATATCAGGTTTCTTTGATTACTGTAGATTTGTCGTAAGCCTTGACATCATGCACTGTGTGTTCTTCAACTTTGCATTTTCATACGAAGTTTAGACTTAGCTTGCAAATGTTTATTAACAATCTGCTTATATTTTGATTGGAATTTTGTTGAATCTATGGATTTCTTAAATTTTTCATTTCAGAAAATGTGCTAAATTAAATTTACTCTTTCTTTCAGTGCATATAAAATTGCAGGATGAAAATTACTTTACCATGTAACTTATAAGTCAGTAACAATTTTCTTCTAATATCTCATTTTCAGATAAGGATTATGATGTTAATCAGATTATTCTTTATGATCTGTATCATAATAGAAGTTATTATATCCATAAATATAATAATATTATATTTATCTTTATTTCAAACTTTCACAGTGATATTTCTAGGTATGAAGTCATTTTTCACCTGCTGGTACTTTGTTAGAGCTTCTAATTTGAAAACTAATCTCTTCTTGAGGTCAGGAACAATTTAGTAACTCATCTTTATTTATTGTCTTGCATTTTTTTCTCAATTTTTCTTTTTAAAGAGAAATTTATGTTAAATTCCTTGTATTGATCTGCCTTTCTGTTAAAATTTCACTCTTTTATCAGCTTTCAGTGATTGTTCTACATTATAGATTTCCTATGTCCCACTACTGCATTGAGCTTTTGCCCTCAGCAATTATGTTTTTGTTTGTTTGTTTGAGACAGGGTCTCACTGTGTCACCCAGGCTGAAGTTCAGTGGCATGATGTTGGCTCACTGCAACCTCTGCCTCCCAAGTTCAAGCAATTCTTCTGCCTCAGCCTCCTGGACAGGCTGGCACCACCACGCCCAGTAATTTTTTATAATTAGTAGAGATAGGGTTTCACCATGATACCCAGGCTGAGCTGTAACTACTGAACTCAGGCAATCCACCCGCCTCGGGCACCCAAAGTATTAGGATTACAGGCATGAGCTACCGACCAGCAATTATACTTTGATTATTTAAGCTTTCTTCTGTTCTCTAAATGCATTACTTTCCTGATATCTCCTGAGTTAGTTCTTTGTTTAATTATCCTGGTCCTACTCTTTTGGGCTGTTGCTTTTTCTTACGTGTTAGTGATCTGTGTGTTCTGCCAGTTGCGTTTGTGTGACCTTTGACGATTCTTATTCTTTCTCCTTCTCCTTCTTCCTCTTTCTCTTTTTCTTTCTTGCTTCTTCTAATTTATCACTGAGTGGAGACCATTCATTAAGAACTTTGTGTATTTAGGCACTCTATGTCACCTGATTTTAATGAGTAAATGACAGTGTTAGCCCAAGGTGATGCCCCTGTTCACCCAGACAAGTGCCACAATAATAGGGACTTTACTCTGGGATATCAAGTTCCATTTTGTAACCTTAGTCCGTTCCAATTGCAATGTTACATTTTCTTTAATGAGAAGGGCTTTTTTTTTTCTTTTGTATTCTAGGATAAAGGTTAAAGTGGTCTGTTCTTGTCTCATAAAGACTAACTAATTAGGCCACTGACTCCACTGGTTTGCAGTTTGCCTTTCCTGGTACTTGCTTAATTTCCCATGCCCTCTTTCTCTATCTGCTAAGGTCAAACATAAAGTTCTTCTAGTGCTCCACTAATAAGAATAATTCTCACTTCTCCATCATTAGATATTGAGACTAATGAGCATTATCAGCTTTGGTGTGAAGCAGCTTTGCCCGAGGTGGTAGACGTGACTTGATGTGACAGATACTGCAAACTCTACACAGACCGTGGGAAGTTCTGGCAATACTGTTAAAAGACTTCAGCAGCTACAATTCTGGCAGACAGGAGGCTTTGGCAGGAAATGATGCCATAACTACTGCTTTGGATATTGTCAGAAAGGGGACATATCATCAAAGGGAACTTAAAAGGTAAAGGAAGATATTGTGGGTTTTATTTGAACACTGAGCAAACTAGTTCATGGAGTGCACATAAGTTGTATCTTAGAATTTGAAAGAACTATTAAGGTATTATTTTAAGATGATATGTACTTTGAAAGAGAAGGTCACAATAAACCCAGACAAATATTTGGTGTGTGACAACCTGGGTCAACATAATTTTACCCAATTCTCTGGAACATTAGAAAAAGATAGACACTGTAAATATCTATTCTAATGACTTTGAGGGAAACATTTTCACCCCTCTTCTCTGCAATGGCCTCTAATTCAAATTAATGGACCCCCAATGCTACTGCCTCTGGAAAAAGCTCCTTGAAATGTAAGTAAATGTATCCCTTAGTCCATGATCTAACCAAGGCTAATGAGAGAATATCATATCACACTTGATTAATTTAAAAGTGTGGACTGGGCAAATTACCTGAGTCAGAGTTCTTGCCTGAGATTTTTCAAATACTACCTTAGAAATAAAACAATTTCTTTATGGTGACGAAAGTTGTAAGTCATAAGAACAATGACATGCTGACTGCTTATATCTCCTGCTATTTAGAGAAAAGGGTTTTAAAGTGAAAGTAGCCGGGATTACAGATGCCTGTCATGATGCCTGGCTAATTTTTATACTTTCAGTAGAGATGGGGTTTCACCGTGACAAGTCTGGTCTCAAACTCCTGGCTTCAGGTGATCCGCTCACCTCAGCCTCCCAGTATTTTGTTTTCATTTCTTTGTTCCTCTATTTACAAAGTGCCAAATTTAAGAGAGTTTGGAATCCTTAAATTTCTTAAGATTTTTCTCAAATTTATGATGACAGAAATCACAACCATTATACGTACTTTGTAAGCTTTACCCTCCTCCTGGTGGTCCCAAAGTTCGTATATAATGCCACCACAATTTAAACAGTCTGAATCAAATATCTGGAATCCACTTTACCCTACATTCTCCCTCAAGACCATACCCAATTCTTTGCAAATCTGGTTGGCCTTCTTACCATGTTTTTGATCTACCCACTTTCCTTTTTTCACCACCATTCTGTTCTATACACTGTCATCATCTCCCATCTGAACTACTACAGTAACCTCTTAGCTCTTTCGCAGCATCTCTCCTTGCCCTCACATTCAAGCACTCCTTTGAAAGATTATCATAGAGATATTTTAAAAGGGAACAATATGTTCAAGTTCACCTCTTCCCCCTGCGCATACCTTGCTTAAAACTTAAAAGTAGCTTACCACTGATTCTTAGTATAAGTATAAAAAGTTTTTAATATAAATATAACAGTTCTTAAATTGAATACAGAGTTCCCATGCTCTGGTCACTGTCTACTTCAACAACTAAATTTTGTGTTCAAGCTCACCTTGCCCTCTGCAGCCTGTTTGATTGCACAAGTTTTCCAGATGTTCCTCAATTATGTCCTGCTTCCTCCTACACAAAGCCTGAATGTGCGCTGTCTATAAATTATTTCTAATCTTATCCACATCATTCTCATATACATTATTAAAATATTCTTCATTTTGCTCTCTGGTTGATAATAACTAACTCAAAAATTTTAATTATGTGATTTTCCCCTTCTCCTGCTCCCACAACCTTTTGGTAGCACTTCTTCAAAGTGAGTTTGTTTTTTACTTCACTTCTAAGATTTATTAATTAATATCTATTTTCCCTACTGAATGTTTATATCCATGAGTTCAAAGTGCTTGTCTTATTTTGCCTCCAGTATTAACACAAACTCCTGTTATACTGTCTGTCTCACGATAAGTACTGAAAAATATTATTCAAACTTATAAGTAATAATAAAGATACAGTAAATAAGACAATGTGGTATTGGTGGAAAATAGACAAAAGATTAATGCAACAAAATGGAGAATCCTGGAATAAACTCACATAAATTGAGTTAACTGATCTTAGAAAAAGAGAAAAGGTAAAATTGTCAGAAATGTTTGAAGTCGCTCTGGTGACTTCATCTTGAGTGAGGGCTAGGAAATGAGGCTGAGACTTGCTGGGCTGCATTCCCAGAAAGCTAGATATTCCTAGCCTCTAGATGTTTACAGTTAAGGGAGCAGATTGATAATGTTTACTACACAGAGTGTCCACATATCTCAATATCTTGAGAATAGAAGTATTCCTAATTTTGATTTAAAGATAATAATATCAATTCTTGTAAAATATAGTAATTAAGAAAGTTAATACTTTATCACAAACCCTTGTAGCTGAGTACATCTCCCCATGATCATTTTTTATCTGATACATAAACAGGTATTGTACTTAAAGTGGCTGCGTTCCTTCTCTTATTTTGGGAATGCCCTACTCTGTCTATGAAGTAGCTATACTTTCACCACTTTACTTCTTAATAAACTTGCTTTTGCATTGCACTGTTGACTCAACTGATTTCTTTCTTGCACGAGATGAGATACAAGAACCCTCTCTTGGGATCTGGGTCAAGACCACTTTCCTGTACAAAACAATAGAAAGAAGAAAAGAATAGTGTTGGAACAACCAGGCATCCTCATGCAAAAAAAGGAAAATGAATCTAGACACATACTGCTATGGTTTGAATGTGGATACTTAATCTCCAGTGCAACAGTGTTGGAAGGTGGTACCTAACGGAAAGTGTTTAGGTCATGAGGGCTCCATCCTTATGCACTAATGCTATTACAAAAGGGCTTGCAGAAATGTAACTGCCCAAGGAGTACTTTTTGTCTGCTGAATTAAAAAAAGAATAGTAGAGAAAGAGTAAAATAGACACAGGGTCAGCCACACCATGTGAGAAATGGAGTTCAGACACAAAGGATAGCATTCAAGGCTCACAGGTTAGGGGTTTCTCAAGGTCAATTTGGCAAAAGAGGCAGGAGTGGCCAGGTAACAGGTGCTTGCTGCTGATTGGTTGGGGCAGAGATGAAATCAGAGGAGGTGTATGCTGTCCTCTTGGCAGAATCGCTTCTTAGTGTGGCCACAGAAGCAGGGTTGGCAGGTCCAGATGGAGCCATGAGTTTCAGTTACACAAAAAACCCTGAGAAGATATTCCAAAAGGCCTATCTTAGCTTCTATGATAGTAATGTTATTTGCAGGAATAAATAAATAAATAAATAAATAAATAAATAAAATGAGTACTGCAATCATGTATCATTTCATATAGTATGTTTAGTGGCTAACCATTCTGCAAGAGGCTCTGTAAAGACAGAATTCCTCAAATATTTTGCACAATTATTCATAATTTATTCTGTCTTTAAGAATCAAAATACATATCAGCAAATTAAACCTTCTTGAAATATTTGTAAATAAATATTAACTAGGTTTAACTCAAATACAGCATAATTTCCTTCTAAATATCAAACCTTTAATACCCTTTCAAATATTTATGACTCAAATTTGAGAAATGCTGAAATACCAATATTGCCTAACATGGTACAGAGTTATTTCCTTAGAATCAAAAGTGAGTTGTATGTGAAGCATTTAGAGGTATGTGTAGAAGAAGGAAGTCACTGGATCAAAAATAAATCAAAACTAATAATAAATACAGTTAGCTGAGAAGTCATAAATATCAGTGGAATGCTAGTTTCTCATAAACATAAAAGTAAGAAAGAATTAGTTAATATATTTATATTAAAATTATTTTGTTCAAAATCTAAATTATATTAAAAAATTGAATATATTTAACTCAAAATTTTTTAATGTTATAATACATATAGTTTATAATACAGCACATATAGAACCTTTCATGGATCATAATAAAAAAATTTTCACTTAAGAGAGAAAATTAAATAATTTTCTGCATATGAAAACACATAATGTATAAAGATGGATACCTCCTGTCATTTTTTAATCAAATGATGAATTTTGATTATTTAGCTATAAGAGAATTAAAGAATGAAGGATGCTGTCACATATATAACCAATGTCACACATCATTGTTTCAAATGATTGTTGAGATACTTATGAATAGTAAACTGTAGCTGTGTGGGGAATTCAACTTCATTTATCTCACAATTTGGCAATAAAGATGATCCTGTGCTCAAGAAATATTGAAGTGTTACACTTCTTTGGCCCATAGAATCTGAGAATATCTTTAATTAGGTATATAAAAATAAATTTAAGCAAAACTTAAATGCACATTAGGAGGAGTGCATTAAAATGAAATTTTCTTAAAGTTTATTAAGTGTTACGTAGTGTGCAATTATACAATATCTCCTAGGTATCCCAAATGTCACTGGCTTCTGCTCCCATTGGATCAATTAAATATATTTAACATATATAGAAAATATGAATAATTTCAATACATATAAATATACAGTAGATGCTTGAAGAACACAGGTTTGAATTGCACGGGTCCCATTTCATTTCCTCTGCCACCCCTGAAGCACAAAGACAAATTCGTCTTTTCCCCTCCTTTTTAGGGTAATCGTAAATGAGGATATCTTTAAGATGATTCACTTTCATATAGTGAACAGTAAGTACATTTTCTCTCCCTTATGATTGTCTTAATAACATTTTCTTTTCTCTAGATTATTATAAGAATACAGTGTACAATATATATAACATGTAAGATATGTGTTAATATGCTGTTTATATGTAGGTAAGGCTTCTGGCCAATGATAGGCTATTAGTTAAGTTTGGGAGGACTTAAAAATTATATGCATATTTTTGATGGTGTGGAGGTCAGCATGTTCACCCATGTTGTTCAAGGGTCAACTATAAACCTGAAAGCACTTTGTGGATACTTGCTTCTACTAAGCCCATTTTATCATGTCCTTGTGGCGATTGTAGTCATTCATTATGAGAATTTCTTCAGTTTGAAGACCACCTGTTTCTGTATCTTCCCTGAGCATTAGAAATGTTAGCATAGGAGGGAACTTAGATGGTTCTGTCCCTGATCTAAATTTCATTACTAAGTTCTGGATCAGAGAGTTCTCTGGAGGATTATGCATCATTTAACAGATCATTGCTTCTGCAATCACAGACTCACAAAGGACAGTCATTATACTTCCTTCTGGAGTAATATTCCTTCTCCATTAAGATTCAACTTCTGCCCTGGAGACTGAAGAACTAGTATTCATGTCTCAAGATCAGGCAATTAACCTCAAATTGCTTTTCAACACTAGGTTGAAATACTCTTCCCTGAGAACCTTCTCTTTATTTCCTCGAAGGTTGTTAAGACATTCTAGCTGTCCCCTAATATATTTTCATCAAGCACAGGATAAGTGATATCAAATCATTATCTCAGGGTCACATACTTGTTAATGTCCTCCATATCCTGTTAATTTAAGGTGAAAGTGAATTTTATGTCTGGAAACTGTTGTGTGTGTTTGTATCTTCCTTCCCAGTGTGTCTGAATTGGAAGGTCAGAACTTAGGTCATTGAACTTGTTATGTAAGGCAGTCAAAGAATAGTGATTAAAAAAAAAAAAAACTATCAGTTATCTAATTTGTAAAAGAGGAAAGCTTGGTCAATGATATTTTTGCACCATTGACATCTAGAGTTTGAATATAAGTGTTAAATTTGCTGCTACAGCAGCCATTGACCCTATCCATTAGGTGATGCCAATTTTCTGATTCTAATGCTAGTGCTGACTTGGTGGGGAAGGTTGACTATTTCCATATAGTTTGACCTGTGATGATTTTTAAATTGGAAACAGTGAGTATGACTAAAATCATTGGGGAATTTTTTTGTCTAATTGTCTCTAGTAGTCATGTATATGTATGATAGTTAATTCTAATGCTTTAGTGAAAACTTAATGTCAGTAATGGAGAATAAATATAACTAATAAAGAAATCTTATAGACAGTATTATTCTAAGCTTCATTGTACATATGGATTTCTCTTCATGTGCCTACAGTCATATGTTTAAAAGCTTTGTATTTGTAGAAAAGTGATAAATGACTTAATGTCAAATTTAAAAATAATATTTGAGCTGTACTTGACTATTCTCTTTTCACCAAACATGTGCCTTGTCCTCTGTCTCTCCATGTCCATTATGACTCTTTTTCCATTTTTTTCTTTGCCAACTTTATTGTTATTTTTATAACTATTATTATGCAATAGCTTCCTTGATATGTTCTAGTCTGTTACCTCTCATCTAATTTGATCTATATATTTACCAAATTAATGCTTGGTACTTCTTAATGTTATCACCTCTATTAAACATCTTCACCACTCAGCATACACACATATGTGCACATATAAACATACATACAATGACTTTTCATTTCTTGTGAATTTAAAATTCTTCATACTGTTACTAACTCTCTGATATCAACATTCCCTTCACATTCCTTATGTGATAAACACATATCCACTGTGATAAATGAGCAAAGTTTAAAGACCTCTTGTCTTTCTTTTTCTGATATACAAACCTCTGTTTTAATTTATCGCCTTGTCCTGGAATGCTTTTCCCTGAATTTTCAAGAGCAAATTCAATACAAATATTACCTTGAAAAAGACCCCAAGAGCTATTGTTCCTTCTTGAGACATTCATAGAACTTTTAGTGATACTTTAATGACATCTGTATTCCATTTTGTAATTTATTTATTATTTGGTGGATTAAAATCATCTTTTTTACTTGATTACCATTGTAGAAGTTTTTATTTTATTATAATTTTACATTATTGTGCACAGTCTTCTATAATAAATAAGATTTATTTGTTAAAATTCCATTGAACAATGAAGTCATTCTTTTTAGTTAAAGGCAGATTATATTGCTTTATTTTGTAAGAAAACAGAACCTTCTTACAAAAAGAATGTCTAAAGAAGGCTACTGATTTCTATTTCTTTGAGATATTATTTTACCAAAAATTTCACGACAGTTTTGCCAACAGTCACTCTAAAGGCATCCTCTAATGTTGTTCTCTTTATTATCTCTTGCTCCAAAATGGTATCATTCTTTGATAAACACAGATTTTGAGAAACAAAACATGTGAATGTGGAGGTGGAGGAAGACAGAGTTTTCAAGGAATGTGTATTAGTCCATTCTCACACTGCTAAAAAACAAAAACAAAAACAAAAACAAAAAAACAGACCCGAGACTGGGCAATTAAGAAAAGAGGTTTAATTGACTCACAGTTCTGCATGGTGTTGGAGGCCTCAGGATACTTACAATCATGGAAGGGGAAGTAAACATATCCTATGTCAGAAGACAGCAGGAGACGGAAGTGCCGAGCAAAGGGTGGGAAGTCCCTTATTAAACCATCAGATCTTGTGAGAACTCACTATCGTGAGAACCACATGGGGGTAACTGCCCTCATGATTCAATTAGAGTTCATGGGAACCCACCCATGACACGTGGGGATTATGGGAGCCACAATTGAAGATGAGAATTTGTGTGGGGACACAGGCAAACCTATCACAATGTTTCTTGACTCAATGAATTATAAACAAAGTTTATTGTGATTTAGCATGTAGAATTATATATATCCTAGAAAAAGAATACCTAAACAGTGTTTAATGTTTTATCCAGTTGCCACTGATGATATGAAAAAACCACATCTCTTTTATATATTAAGGAGAGCAAGAAATTAATAATATTTTGCAGCTAGTAGTTCTCACACTCTATGAAGACCTCAAAAATGGCAAAATGGACTTTTAAAAAACACTTGATATTTATTAAGACAATCTATATATTAGGTTGGTGCAAAAGTAATTGTGATTTTTGCTAAACATGTGTTGTCACAGATCTCAAATATCTTTCTAGAAGTTATAAACATGAAATTATATTGTCTGTTTATTAGGCTAGGCTTCTCCAGGCTTTCACTCTGCTAAGTGAAATTGATATAACTTTGATACTTCCAAGCTGGAATTTCACAAATCTACTTAATATGGCAATGATTCCTAAAACCATATTTTTTTTTTTCAAGAACAGTGTAGCCAACATCTGGGTTTATTTTTATCAGATAGAATTCAGAATCTACCTTCTTAGAGGCTGAATTGCCACATGCTGCTGAATTAAGACACTGACTTCAATTCAAGAGCATTGGGTTCATTGGACACACAAATGGCCCAGTGACAGCTTTTCCCTGTGGCTGTCATATTTCTCCACTACGTTTCTATCTTTTGCATCATATCAATATTTCCATCCCTCTAAGAGGTGGATTAAAACTTATCTCTTTTCAGTAATAAAATTAGGTCACATAAGAAGTTTGCATTATATTTTCTGAGAAGTGAAGGAGAGGGGTTTAGTAACACTTTCTTACTTTAAAAGTACTACTGAAAACTGAATAATGATTTCTGAAGATTGAAAATTCAGGCACATGGCTTTTTCAGGGCTATTCTCAACAATACAAGGTAAAAAAAAATCAAATTTCTAAGCTTCTTTAAACAATTATCACATTTTCCAACATGATGCTACTGTCTATTTTTCAAGACATCTTCCTACTGCAGGGAAGAAATATAATTGGAATAAATCTGCAAACATTCTAAGACTGCTGTCTCAAGTCTGCAAGAATTCACCTCAAATTAGATAAAATACATGCAATTTGTGATTCCTCTGTTGCAAAAGCAAAAAGAAATATTCTAGACTCCCTAGTGTTGTCAATTGCTGCTGAATTTTGATATATTCTACAAATATAACCATTGCAGAACCACTTTGTCACCTAGTGGAAAACAGCTTTCCATGGTGTGAAATTCACTTATATTTGGATACTTTTGTAACATCTAGCAATTATTGACTTTTCCAATTTTTTCAAATGTACTTCCTTAAACACAAGTGGTCTTTTCTACCTTTCCTTGCCACTTACAGTGGGAAAAGATGTTTAGCTATAAATTGTCCTATTATACTTTTAAAATATTTTTTAGTTGAAAAATAAAATTTTTTATATAGTTATGGTGTATGTATATACATAAATATGTGTGTATTGATACATGTTTATATTATAGATGCTCAAATCTAGCTAGCTAGCATATTTAGTATCTGACATAACTATCATTTTATTTTTGTAATGAGAACATTTGCGATCTATTATGAGCAATATTTA
This sequence comes from Saimiri boliviensis, assembly GCF_048565385.1. Lineage (NCBI taxonomy): Eukaryota > Metazoa > Chordata > Mammalia > Primates > Cebidae > Saimiri > Saimiri boliviensis. The sequence goes on along the minus strand of NC_133466.1, from coordinate 23,568,148 downwards.
AATATATAATACATTACTATTAACTATAGTTATCACGTTGCACAATAGATCTTGTGAACTTCCTCTCTAATTTAAATTTTGTGTCCTTTGGCCAGGCACGGTGGCTCAAGCCTATAATCTCAGCCCTTTGGAAGGTCAAGGCAGGATCACAGGAGGCCAGGAATTCAAGAGCAGCCTGGACAATGTGACAAAACCGTATCTCTACTAAAAATATAAAAATTCACTGTGCATGGTGGTGCACACCTATAATCCCTGCTACTTGGGAGGCTGTGGCACAAGAATTGCTTGAAACAGAAAGGCCAAGGCTGCAGTGAGCCAATATCACATCACAGCACCCCAGCCTGTGTGACAGAGTGAGACTTTGTCTCATAAATAAACAAATAAATAAATAGATAAATAACTTTTGTAACCTTTGATCAAAATCTTCTGAATTCTCCACTCTCCACATCCCCAGTCTCTGGTAACCACTTTTCTACTCTCTGCTTCTATGAGTTCTACTTTCATATATAAGTGAGATTAATGCAGTATTTGTCTGATGATATTTAAGCTACATTTATCTACTGAACAAAAAATTAATCAATAAACTGAAATGAAAAAGAAATTTAAAGCTATTGCTGATAGTTCAGGAGTCATGAAATTCCTTACTATCTTTATTGTTGTGGATTTATCACTTTTGCTCATTAAAATTCTCTTAGACAAATATATGTGTGTGTGTGTGTGTGTGTGTGTGTGTGTGTGTGTGTGTGTGTGTCTGTATTATATATATATGCAAATCAAACAAAGGAACTGCATATGAAGAACAAGGAAAAAACACTGGAGCCCTGGTTGGCTAGACTTGAAATCTGGTAATGGTCACGTGCTCTTGGAAGACTTTGTAATTTTATTATGTCTTAGTTGCTTCATGTGTCAACTGGAGAAGATAACAGTACTTATCTAGTAGTGATGTGTGTAGAGAATTAGATATGTTAACAGATGTAAAGAGATCAGAATAGTTTATGGCACACAATAAGGTCATAATATGTGCTACTATTTTAATTTATATCACAAATAATGCAACTCTAGAATATTTGGGTCTCTTCTCATTGACAGCACATTATTCTGAATACCAGCAAGGCCAGTAAAATGCTAATAACTTTAACAATGTTTCTCTGTGAATCACAGAATATGCTGCATCTATTTGGCTGTAAGTTGTAATTTTCCTATTCTATCAAATTATATACTTCACTGAGTGAATTCCTATATGGGACCACATTTTAAAATGAGAAGGGGGCAGTGTTGGGGAATATTTGATTAACTTTCTTAACAAGTAAGCTAGAAACCTGAAATCATCCTTCACTTTATATTCTCTCTTTCCCCACATAAAATTTTTTATTAGATCTTAATGGTTTTGCCTTCAAAATTTATTTTAAAATGTGTATATTTCCATCGTATTTGAAGACTGCATTATTTCTTGCTGGGAACACATGTAAATGTTTTGTTCATCTTAGAGTCTTCCTAAATAGAAACCTGTTACCCTTATTGCTGACAGAGTGGTCTCTTTAATATCATAATTGAATCATTTTCTCTCCTTACATTAATGTACCCAGGAATTCCATATTGGTTTCCAAATAAACATAAAAGCCTGTAATATTTCAAACAAAGCCTTTGTGTTTTGGACCTGTATTTTCAGGCTTATCATCTGTCATGTTCCCAAATGTTTCCCCTTCTCTCTTCATGACCCATTCCTGGTTACTTTTTCTTCTACCTTCTTGTCCTTTGTAGATACTCTTAGCAGCAGTGGTTAATAATTTTCATGTCTTTTCTGTGGACACCATTATACTTCTACTTTGAGGCCAATAGTTTTGTTGTTAACCCTCTAGCTCAGAATGAGTTAGAACTTTAATTTATATTTTTAAATCACTCTGCATATTAGTTGTTATTAGTTCTATTAGTTTTTATATTGTGAATAAGGGACATTATTTACCAAAACAAAATCCATCATTCTTTTGAGGGCAAGGTTTGTTTTGTTCTTAGAATTCCTAAAATTTAACATAATCCATTGCACTAGGAGACAACCACTAAATGTTTGTTGATTAACAGACTCATTCAACTTTACATTATTAACATTTGATATCAAATTTGACTCCATGTCTTGTAGCTATCTGGCTTTTTCCTGGGTCAGGTCCCCAGGTTTCAAGAATATTAATTTTTCTACATCTTAACTTGCTGAGATTTTATGCTTTAAAGCATTTACCCTGAATCAGTTTTCCATCTTAAGGTTTTAGAAATTGAATTTTTAGTTTTGAGCTGCTGTTCAGTTTCCCTTTTTTTTTTTTTTTTTTTTTTTCTTTTTTTTTTTTTTTAAGACGGAGTCTTGCTCTGTCACCTAGGCTGGAGTGCAGTGGCACAACCACCTCCTTCCGGGTTCACACGATTCTCCTGCCTCAGCCTCCCGAGTAGCTGGACTACAAGCGCGTGACACCACGCCCGGCTAATTTTTTGTATTTTCAGTAGAGATGGAGCTTCACAGTTAAGCCAGGGTGGTCTTTCCTGACCTCATGATTCGTCCGCCTTAGCCTCCAAAGTGTTGGGGTTACAGGCACGAGCCACGGCACCCGACTGAATGATTTCTTTTAGTAAGTACCTTACAGATACATCTAAGTGGTATTAATAAGAACTCAATATCTTAGGTTTATGAGCATAAAAGTCATTGTTCAAAGCCTTTTAGAAGTATATTAAAATGTGTGTATTGAAAACACTGTAAAGCATGGGTGAGCATACTGGAGAAATAAACGTAACTATTAGAAAGAACTACATGGTTTTCCATGGGAAAAGAGTGGAAATTTTGAATTTCTTTTTTGTTATACAGCATTCAGAATGACTTAAAATTATTATTTTTATATTGAATTGCTTATTAATTTTAATTTCAAATTGAGAAGTTACTTTTTTGTTCAATTGCCTCAACAATTGAATATTTATGTTGAATATTAAATTACAAGATGCTTTTCTTTTGTGTTTGGAAGACAATATAGCTCAAACGTATCTCAATACGTTTGAGATATATATTATATTCTTTTACTATTTGATGATTTGGAAGTTAGAGCTTAGAAATGAAAACTGCAATCTAAGATGTCCATTTTTATCTTCCTCCAATGCCAGTGGTCTTAATTAACCTATAGGCAACGGACTATGGGCTTTAATTAGATCACACGCCCTTAGCAATATGAGAGATGCATTGGATACTTTAAAAGTGGAGAATACTTTTATTTTCTCATTATTTGAGTACTTATTAATTATTGAGTAATTTTCTCAATATTTGAGTATTTACTAACTCAAGCACAAAAATATTTTTCACACAGAATGTGTTAAATGCTTTTGAAATCTTAGCAAAAATAAGCCTCGTCTCTTGAAGCAGAAATTCGGCTAGGGGTGGGGAGTTGGGGAGGGATAATGTGGGGACAAATGACAGATATAGGTGATGGGGAGGAAGGCAACAAACCACATTGCCATGTATGTACCTATACAACAATCTTGCATGTTCTTCACATGTACCCCAAAACCTAAAATGCAATAAAATATATATTAAAAAAACAAAAAACAAACAACAACAACAACAACAAAACAAATGGAACTTGAACCTTGATATGTGTGAGTTCAGTTTTGAACTCCAAATCTATGATATTTGAATAAGTGCTACATTTGCCAAATTGTGTTCTTTCATCCCTAAAGCTGTTAGTTCCAAGTCCTGCCAATAGGAAGATCAAAGAAATACAAAGAAAAAAAAAAATCAATATATGATTGAGTTTCTTTGCCCTATCTTCATTAAGAGAACACAGAGTATAATTTAATTCTGCAGCATATATTTGAACAATGGAAAACCAAAAGTGCTACGAAAATTAAGCATTATCTGATCCTAACTCTTTTGAAAAGTGATTACTTTAACTTGGCCAAGTCTATAATGATAGTAAACACCACACACACACACACACACACACACACACACACACACACGCAGATCTATATAAAACCTTAAGTGTTGTTAATAAGAATAAAATGATCACCAAGGGATTCCTCTTCCAAATTGAGAGACACCTTACCTTGATGTCAGTCCCTTTCTCTGATAATATATTCTTCCTCTTTACCAAGTTTAAACACTGTCCCTATTTTTCCTTTAATCATTCTGATTTTTTTCTGTTTTTCACTCATGCACCTTTTCTGAGGCACTCATTGTTAGGTATGGCGTGACTTTAAATTGTATGTAAGTTGAATTATATTATATATATTCTGTTATTTTCACCTCATTACTTTGTATAGCTGTATTTAATTCATTTTCGGTTCTGAATATTACTCTACTGTTTCAATACAGCAAAAATGTCTTCATTCTAGTCTTGATGAATATTGGGATGTCCCAGTATCTTACTAGTGTATATAATGACACTACGAATTATATTGTGCTTTTAACAGAATACATATGCATAAATTTATCTCAACCAAATATGAATAAGTGGAATTGCTCCACTTTACTAAGAATTGCTAAAGTATTATTCCAAGAATATTTCCTAGCCAATTCTTTACATAGCTCTGTACAAAAACTTTTCTTGCTGTGCTTATTTGTAAATATTAGGTTGGTGCAAAAGTAATTGTGGTATTTGCTGTTAACTTCAATGGCAAAAAAATGCATTACTTTAGCACCAACCTAATAATTAATATTGTAAATTGATACAGTTTGGCTCTGCCTCCAACCCTTTACAAGTTTTGATATTTAGTATTTTCTTAATAATTATATATTAAATTTTAGTATTTTCCTAACGATTACATATTAAATTATATTCTAATGTTCTTTTTTATACCCACAACTCATGAGTTATTTGGAAATATCTTTAATATCCCAAATAGAAAATTTTGTACTCATCTGATTCTTAATTAACCTTATCTTGATCTTTGGCTGGTAGGTATAGTCCACATTTTACAATTTGATTCATATTAAAGAGAATATAGGCAAAACAAAACAAAAACATATAATTTATATAAATATATGCAGAAAAATAAAAAATTCAACACCATATCATAAGAAAATATAAACTACAAACAGAAAGGAAATACCTCAAATTGATAAAAACATCTACAGAAACCTATTGTTAGTTGTATCTTTAATTTGAAACATTAATTGATATCTCTACATGGTTGAGGAAAAGAAAATAACTTGGTTATTTTCACCACTTTAATTCGACATTGTTTTGAAGTTTTTAGTAAATACAATAAAATAAGTAAAGAGAAATAGCATACAGACTGGAAAGAAAGAAATATAACTGGCTTCATTCATACTCAAAAATACTACTAGAACAAATAGTAAATTTAGCCAATTCATGGGATAAAAAAATAGAATGCAAAATCTAATTACTTAATTTTATTTGTATATAGTAGAGACAGTGAGAAAAGATAATTTTTAAGAAATTACCATTTACAACAGCTTTAAAAATATGAAGCATTTTGTTTTTCTTTCAAAATATGTTTAGAATGTGTTTACTAAAAACTGAAAATATTGCTGAGAGATATTACAGATATGAATCATTTTATTGACTTTGTCCACTGATTGGGTCACTAAGTATTAAGACATCAATTTTTAATAATTTGCTCTCTAATTTCAACAGGATTCAGTCAAAATCTCAGTAACATTTAAAAAAACTTGTAAAGGGAATTTTGAAGTTCAAACAAAATGTAAAGCATCTAAATTGGCCAAAACTATCTTGAAAAAATAAAAAACACGTTTGGTAGACATACATTACGTGATTCCAAGATTTACTTTGAAGATGTACTCATCAAGACAGTGTGTTATTGGCAGACATACAGACAGATTGATAAAACGAAGGGAACAGAATGCAGAAATAGACACACACACCAACACACAGAAATTCACACACATACATGCACACACACATACATAGATATTTTCCTCAAATGTGTTAAGATAATTTGTCAGGTAGTGAACAACCTTTTAAAGGACACATGCACACGAATGTTCATTGCAATGCTGTTTACAATAGAAAAGACTTGGAACCAACCCAAATGCCTATCAATAGTAGACTGGACAGGGAAAATGTGGCACATATACACCATGGAATACTATGCAGCCATAATAAACGATGAGTTCGTGTCCTTTCTAGGGGGATATATTCCTATATATAATATATAAGTGAGTTAAGACTACTTAATAACCTATAATATAATAAGATATATAGTACTTAATAACCTATAATATAATACTACTTACAATCATGGTGGAAAGGGAAACAGGCACCTTTTTCATAAGGCAGAAGGAGAGAGAGCATGTGAAAAAGGAACTGTCAAACACCATAAAACACTATAATATGGTGGTTATCATATGTCATGAGAACTCACTCAGTGTCACAGAACCACCTTGGTCTGTGCTCAGATTGTAAGTTTCCTGAGGTCTCCCAGCCATGTGGAACTGAGTCAATTAAACTCTTTCTATTGTAAATTACCCAGTCTTGGGTATTCTTCTCCCCTCTCCTCTTCCCCTTCTCTCCCCTCCCCTGCTCTCGCCCCCCACCTTTTTTTTGAGACAGAGTCTCTCTTTGTCACCCAGGCTAGATTGCAGTCTGTTTCCCTGTCTCCCTAGTTCAAGTAATTTTCCTGCCTCAGCCTCCTGAGTAGCTAGGATTACAGGTGCCCACCACCAGGCCTGACTAATTTTTGCATTTTTTTTTTTTTTAGATGGAGTTTCGCTCTTGTTACCCAGGCTGGAGTGCAACGGCACGATCTAGGCTCACTACAACCTCCGCCTCCTGGGTTCAGGCAACTCTCCTGCCTCAGCCTCCTGAGTAGCTGGCATTATAGACATGCGTCACCATGCCCAGCTGATTTTTTGTATTTTTAATAGAGACGGGGTTTCACCATGTTGACCAGGATGATCTCGATCTCTTGACCTTGTGATCCACCTGCCTCGGCCTCCCAAAGTACTGGGATTACAGGCGTGAGCCACTGTGCCCAGCCCTAATTTTTGTATTTTTGTAGAGACATGGTTTCACCATGTTGGCCAGGTTTTCTCAAACTCCTGATCTCAAATGATTTGCCCAGTTGGCTTCTCAAAGTGCTGGAATTACAGATGTGAGCCACTGCACTGGGCTTTGGATATTTCTTTATAGCAGTGTGAAAATGTACTAATGCATAATATTCCAAAGAGTGTTACTACAAAGAAAGCAAGGGCTGGGTCAGTAGCTAGAAGAAGAAATAGAATCAGCAGGTATTACTGTAGTTGGTATTGTTTCCACTTTTAAAGTAGAAGAAGTAACAGCTTATTTGGATGTTTATGGGAATAATCCAATATAGAGCAAAAATTTCTGATTTATGACAGAAAGAGAAGAGTTGCTAGGGAAGTGCCCTGAAAGAGAAAGAAAGAATTAGTACTCAATGAAGGATTTACTTTATGTACAACCGAGGAAATTTCATCTGCTATAGCAGCAAGTGGGAAGAAAGTATGTGAAAGAAACTGCTGATTGATTTCAATTTTCTAGTAAAGCAGGAAACAAGATCATGTAGTATGACTGTTAGGAAGGGCTGGGAGTCATCACAGGATAAACAGACTGTGTGCTTGCCTTGCAGTACTGAGAGCCCTCCAAAGCCTGAAGCAATCTTGTCTCTAGTATCTCTCTAACACTGTGCGCTATGACTTGTCCTCTTGTGTAGACCTGAATATCCTGGTTCCTTCGCCATTTCTAGAAAATGCCAAGTGCACTCCTGCCTTAAAAATGTCAAACTTTTGCTCCTTCTGGTAGTATACTTTCTCCCGATCTCCACATACACTCTCATTTCACAAACGCTCTGTTCAAATGTGAGGCCGTGCCTAAACAACCACCCTGTTACTCTCTGTTATCTTACCCTACTTTATTTTTCCTTTAGCATATATCATTACTTGACTTATTAATTTGATTATCATTGCATGCCTGTTCCTGTTATAAATGTATTTCCATGACACTAATCTTAGGTCCTAGAAAATGTCGGGTAGAGAGTAGGTGGTCAATAATGAATCCCTTTGAATAAATGAATCAATGAATGAATAGATGGTTACTAGGGAAAAAGAACAGAGAAAAGTGGGGTGTGTAGCAGAGTTAAATTTCTAGGTACTGTAATGGAAAGTGCATAATAGGTAGTATTGAGTCACTTACTTAAGAGGTGGTTTTTAAACAATTGAAGTTACATTACAGTAGGAACAGATAAAGTATCAAAAATATTTGCCTTTGGAGAAGTGTTGGCCTGAGAAAGACATGTACTTATTTTTGGTTATAGCCTTTTAACACTGTTTCATTTTTTCAAACTTTGAGTTTATGACATTTATAAACACTAAATGCTTATTATTGTAAAAGGCCAGTTTGAATACAATGATGCATTTTACAGCCATTTCTGCCAACTAAAGCTGTACAATCTAAGCTTTTTGCTGCCACCACAGAAGCAACCATCTGAACAAACTGAAGCTTGAAAGCCCCATAGTTCAACAGAATCGATGGTAGATTCCTTTCAACTTTGCTCTCTTTTTCCATATTGGAATCACCTTCACTAGCAGGTTGCAAATAGGCACACAACAATATCTATTTTATTTCATTTCAAAAATTTATGCTTAATGCATTTGCTGCACTTTTGATTATGACTAACTCCCAATTCATTCTTCCACGGACAAGAGATGTGACGGCAGATTGTCTGAATACCAAGATGCTGTCCTAAATTATATGAAGTATAGCTGTGTGGTTGCATGCAAATTATCTTACATCTTTTTCCCTTAGTTTCTTTCTTCATTGTTAAAATGAGAATACTTATACTTTAGGCCTCTGTGGATGAAATAAATTAAATATGTACAATGTTTCAAATATTACCCAGTATAGAGTACACAATAAATGCTAAACACATCATAGTCATTATTATTATTATTATTATAAATACTATTTTAAACTGTCTCCAAATGGCTAGATGGGCTTGCCTTCTCTTCAGATATGTAATCAGTAAGACAATGATGAAAGTGGATGCAAGAACACCATGTATTCGGCAGGCATATTTGAGTTTAATCAAGAGTGTTTCTTAAGTTCATCATATAAAACCAATGGAAAATCTTTGGATTCCACTGAAAATGAAAACTGCATATTAAAATTATCTCTAAACTGAATTTGAAATGTTAACTTTTAATATGGTGAGCTGAAAATGCTAAGAAATGATTAAAAACTAAGGGTTTAATTCTTTGTTTTATTTCTATGAATTTTTTCAACCTGCATTTGTGAGTGTGCACATGTGTGTGCATGTGTGTGTATATATGTGTATGTTGTGCATGTGTGTGTATATATGTGTGTTTATGTGCAGTTGGAGTCAAAGACAGACAGATTTATGTAAGAATTCCTACCTTTCAAATTTTCTGAATATCCATGCTTTTTCATGGATTGTTAACATACATCAGAAAATATTCCTCTAAATAAAACATCCCCAGCATGAATACTTGGCCAGTGCACAGTTGTATAAGGGCCCTGAGGTATCAGAGGTGGTGGAAGTCTATAGTACCTTCAGCTTCAGACCTGTATTCTCTATTTTACTCAGACAAGTAAAAAGTCTGGAGGAGGGGCAGAACCTACTCAGATCCTAATCTCTGGACCCATGCATGGTTCAGAACTATTTTAATTGCCCCATACAGCTTCAAATAATCCAAAGAGAAAAAATGTAAAAAAGAGAAAAGAACAATGAAATGTGTTACCTGATCTTAACATGCCTGGTAAAATATCTATGAAATGGATTGGCATAAAGATAGGTTACAAAGAGACGAATTGGAAACGAGATGCAAAAATAGATTGAATGGTTTGGCTTTGTGTCCTCACCTGAATCTCATCTCAAATTGTAATCTCCATGTGTTGTTTATCCTCATGGTCAGTTATTGATTGAACTTTATCTCCATGATCTTATTATGAACTATTTTGCTTTCTCTGGATGGTAGTACTCTTAAATAGACATAGATTTTATGGAAAAAAAATGTTATTTTTTTTACCCACTCCTTCATAAAGAAGTTGGGAGTATTTATAGGAAGATAAAGTAAGTGGACATTTTATGAAGGCATACGTTTAAATTAGATGAAGACATAAATCTGTAGCTGAAATTACCTGCAAATATACAGAAAATACTCCAGCTCGAGAAAATACAACACAAATCAGGTAGAAAATTATTTGCCTATAAATCTTAATCTACTGCGATTTTATTTTCTCTCATCTATTTGCTATGTGGCACTCCTGAATTTTAGGTGCTAGGTCTATTACTTGGAAATAGGCTTGCCCTAATAAAACTGACATTTCTAAAGGACTGTTTTCATAGAATCATGCTCCTGCTTCTGAGATCCCTAATTCAACTCCGCTGACAGAGTCTCAACTCTTTGCAGGGTACAATACCAGAAACAAAAGGGAAAACAAAAATAAAAGCAAAGGAGAAATGATAGTAAGGGTAAACTCTTAAAGTTATTTTAGCCCTCGTAATCCAAGAAGTTATAAAGTTCTCTTATAACGAAACTAAATATCTCAATTTTCACTCTACCTTTGCTCTTCTATCACTGACAGGCAAACTCAGGCAGTCATTTAAATGACTTTTAGATAAATTCTCTTTCACTGAAATCTGATAAATTTTTTTTTTCAACTCCAGATTTTATCCCCAATAATCCATTGATTATATGTTACATACACTCAGTTTTCATGGAAGTGGTGAAAACCCACCAGTTTTTTAAGTTAAAGTTTTCTTCTAAGAGTATAACGTGAAATACCAATGAGCAATCTGAAAAGCAGGATGGGATTTCTTATTTAACTCTTATGAAATTCACAGTAGCCAATGAATTTTGTTCCACTTAATCACATCATTTCAGTATTTCCTGTGGAAGGCAGCATTCCAGCTGAGCCAAATCGGGAGGCTTCGTCTTCACGAAATACTTCATCTTTGCAAGAGGCTGCTTCTATATCTTGATTTTTCAAGCTTTTAGGCCTCTTTATACGTTATACTTCAAGTATCCCAGGAAGATGTGTTATGAAAATAATTTCACATATTAATATTTTAAACCAGTCAGGAAAAATAATGTTGCTTTTTCTTTATTTAATTATAGATGCCACAAACTAACATTTGCTTTCATTGTTGTAGGATAAGTATGAGTTGCTATTTAGAAAATGTCAATCATGTGCAAAATATTGTACATCTGGCTTTATAAATGAATATTTCATAAACTAGTTTAGTGATGTCAGGAATATTTAAAAACAAAGTTTTGTTTCAAATAAAATTGTGTCTCACTGGGTTACACACAAATAATTTTCTTTAGTACAGGACTTACTTTCTTTAAAACACAGAAATACTCCTTAAGTATTCAGTAAGAAACATGTGGTGTAGCCCAAACTTATTTGACTATAGGAACTATATTTCTTGGAGCACCTTGCCAGAACCGAATTCCAAGAAAAAAGATTTTTAAAGCATTTTATGAATAAAACCAGTAACAGCATACTTCATTAACTTTAATACTTGCAGATGTTTTATTTCCCTTCTTTCCCTCTCAAATAGAAGTATATCTTTTAAGAAAAATTGATAATTTAAAATATAGCAGTTGCACATTTTCACGAAACATAATACTTGAAGATGGTAATTGTTAGTAATGAATAAAGTCTTTGTCTTTTTTCTGTTTTGTTTGTTCAGTTTAGCAGTGATATACTGAACTGATAGTAATATTCAACTGCACCCTAGTCATTTGCTTATAAATCAAAGCCAGCTTTCAAATACTTACCAAAATATTTTTTGTTACCTGTTTCATCAAAATTTTATCCTTGAAGCTAATATTTCCCCTACCTTCTTATTTGATAAAAATATTATAATGTACTACTAGCAAGATTGGATCAGTTAGAAAAATTCAAATATCTCTATTACATGATTAATTTTTTTTAAGTCAGGGTACTTAATGATTTTCACCTCATAGAGATTTCTTTACCAGCCTGTCAACGTCATAAGAAAACAGTTATATTCAAACAATAAAATTGTCAAGTGAGGAATTTTCACAAAACTATTTCTTAAAAGGTAAGAAAGAATTCAAAGCTATGAATAAGGTATACATTCAGAATGGTTATTTTTGTAAGCCAAAATGAAATGACAGTGGTGGATTTCTTGGAAAAGAAACAAATGCCGATCAGTTTGGCAAGTCAGAGGACAAACTAAAACCTTCCATTTAAAAAAAAATAGGTATTTAGAAATTATAAACAATTCACATGAAATAAATTCTCTCTTTTTAAAATTGCATTTTAGGTTTGGGGGTACATGTGAAGAACATGCAAGATTGTTGCATAAGTACAGGCACAGGAAATAAATTCTCTTAAACCGTTTATGTATAATATAATTCTGGAGTGCTTTGTCATACGTTCTCACTGATTTTACCACTCACTGGCAGTAAGTAGTATGGCTTTTTGTTGTTATATATCTCCATCTTGGAATATCTCTATCTCAAGAGTCTTTAAACCACTTAAATTTACAAAGGAAGTCAATTTTTGTTGTTGTTGAGGTGAAATCGTATCATCCATATACGTAGGTTTCTCTTTAATTTTTAAGAATATTCACATATATGTAAGATAACATTCAATTGACTTAGGAAAATAATTTTTATGACCATTGATATTTTTGCTGTTTTTGATCCTCAGTTTAAAAAATGTATTTAGATGACTGACAAATGCATCCAAATTGAATATTTTAAAAAAGTATTTTTCTTGTTTATATGCTCATTAGTTTATGTTCTTTTCAGAGGCGCAGAAAAAGATGTTGTTCTTAACACTTTTTCAAGATAATTAAAGAAACAAAAATATGTGGAATATTCATCTCAGCTATAGAACTAATTCTGTTTTGGTGGTATATGGGCATTCACTGAGTCCTTTCCTCCACACTTTAAAAATACCCTTGTAGAGTCAAATATTACAGATATTACAAACAGATGTATTGCTTTATTTTTTGTATTATTAAATAATACAAAATTAATGGTAGAAAAATTGGAAAATGTTTGAGATTAAATAAACCAGGCTGCTCATGTGTGGACCTGCTTCAAGCCAGCTTAGCAATTAATATTGCATCCTGCTCACCTTCTTCAAGTTTCAGAATCAGAGGAGAACCAAATAATTTTCAACTGTTTTTATTTTTGCTATTTAGTTTTTTTTGTTTTGGTTTTGTCTTTTTTTTGGAATATTAATTATCAACTCTACTTAGCTGTCTTTGGACTAGCTCAAATATTTTTCTCTCTTCTTTGGTTATATATTCTCACTCTGACTTCCTTGTTTATAGTTTTCATATAATAATTTTATGTTCCTCTCCACACTTGGGGCTACCATAAATCATATAGGTGAAGATCCTCTCATCTCTTCAAAAATAGGAGATACAAAATCTCATCAGTTATCATATCTGTGTCAAGGTATTCATCCCTTTGGTGAGTACAGAACATGGCTTTGTTTGGTTTGTTATTTACACTAAACCCAAAAGTAAAGCACGACCTCATTCAAAACAGTAATGATAGATGAAATAGGTAGTACATAAATACCTGAATAATAAATATCAATAAATGAATGAATATGTAGATGAATGTTAAAGTAAGAAGCTTCCCAGAATATCTGATGTACTTTAAGTATAGTCCTCTCTTCTGCTTCACGTGCTACAAATGATTTGTGTTTCATCAGGGTACATACAATTTTCCAGGGATCTTCTTAAATATGCAGAGTCAAGGTCACATTATTTTCTACCCTGCTCCCCCCCAGCCCCTGACACAGACACACAAAGATTTGGTAGGGTCTCGGAATTAGAACTTAATGCAGATTGTTAGTGAATCTTACACCAAGAAACACTTCTAAATGTAAGCCATTTTTTTGAGTTAAATAAATCAATTTGTTTCATAAAAGAAAAGGAAGCAGGATTGGGAAAGAGGAAAGGTGGGCTGTGACGAAAACTCAGCAAAGCCTTCAGCCAGCCTGTTGAGTACAATGAAACTTGCACTTTGTGGCCAAGGCGGCTGGGCTTTCACAATCCCACTATATCCACTCATCATTAGATATGGGCTGCCCCCAAAAAGGGAATCTGGCCTTCAGCCAGGCAGCACTTTCCAGAGCTGTCTGGCAGTGGAGGCTGTCAGCTGCTAGCATCCCTGGCAGCCGAAGGCAAATCTTTCAGTCCTGAGGCAGACCTGGGCAGTGCATCAGAGCATCAACTATACTATACTTGTTTCTAAATTTTGTATTTTCTTTAAATATGTTCCCCTACATCTCTTTCATTCTTTTTTAAAAAATTATTATTTTTTAAATTATATTTTAAGTTCTGGGATACATGTGCAGAAAGTGCAGGTTTGTTACATAGATAAACACATGCCATGGTGGTTTACTGCACCCATCAACACAGGACTTGGGTTTTAAGCCCTGCATGCATCAGGTATTTGTCCTAATGCTCTCCTTCTGCTTGGCCCCCAACCCCCAACAGGCCCCAGTGTGTGATGTTCCCCTCCCTATGTTCATGTATTTTCATTATTCAACTCCCACTTATGAGTAAGAACACGTGGTGTTTGTTTTCTGTTCCTGTGTTAGTTTGCTGAGAATGATAGTTTCCAGCTTCATCCATGTTCCTGCAAAGGACATGAACTCATTCTATTTTATGGCTACATAGTATTCCATGGTGTATATGTGCCACATATTATTTATCCAGTCCCTCATTGATGGGTACTTGAAGTATTTATATTGAAGATTTAATGAAAAATTAAAATATTCTAAAGTAGATTTATGAAGAAAGTTAAATATATGGAGACTATGGAAATATTAAAAGTTAATGTGCAATAGTTGCAAAACAACAGGATCCTGTCAAATTAACTTATAGGAATCCTTTCTAATACACTAAGAGATAAATATTTGAAAATATGCACATGTATCTACAGTCACATAACCAAATTTAAATTATTTTGCTCCTTCTCATTTCTCATTTTGACCCACTGGGTTTTTATACACCAGCAGCATTAATTTTGCAAGTTAAAGCTCTCAAATTTTCTTATCTACTTTACTTTCCCCTTTTAGGCCTGTACCCACAGAGACACATGACGCAACATTCCTAGTGCGATAGGAACAGTGAATACTAAATAGTTGCTGTATATACAGGCATCAAAACATCAAATTTAGTGTCACCTGATTTAAATTGATTTTCATATTCATATGCAACTCGCCTCTCTAAATATGGCTTCTAGCTTTTAATAAATCCATTACTACATTTTATGTTTGCAAAGGGTTATTACAGGTTGCCTAATACAGTAGACTGGACCGGAAGGTTAATGACAGATTTGCTTTGCAAATGTCACACAAATTGATGCCATCAAACTGGCCATAGTCGAAAGGTAATTCATTTATAAAGGTACTAATGCTCTAATCAATTCTAATCCAAAAATATCTGAAAATGACATTTGTCCTGAAATCTTGTGAACATTATGCAGAGTAGAAAAACCAGCATGGAATGCACAGAGAATCTGTTTAGCAAACACTAATCACTGGAGTCAGAATAGTCAAATAAAAGGATACATATATGCATATCTGAATGTGATTTGCCACTTATTTTAAATCAACCTCATGAATGGAACAAAAAATAACACATTTTATCATTAATTTCTCATCTTGGGTATAGGGCTATCTCTTCTAACAGATGCTGGTTATTTGTGAGATGTTTACATTTTCTATAACGGATGGATTATCCGATAATTTTATGAACGAATCTGAGCAGTTGGGGAAGCTGAGGAAAATCCATCAACAATACATCTTATAACTTCACCAATATTCAAAATTTGTTTTTAGTAGGTTTCTCTGTCTCTGCAAGGAATTAAGAAAACTGGGCTGGGTACAGTGGCTCATTCCTGTAATCCCAGCACTTTGGGAGGCTGAGACGGGTGGATCACGAGGTCAAGAGATCGAGACCATCCTGGCCAACATGGTGAAACCCCATCTCTACTGAAAATACAAAAATATTAGCCAGTTGTGGTGGTGCATGCCTGTAGTCCCAGCTACTTGGAAGGCTGAAGCAAGAGAATCGCTTGAACGCAGGAGGCAGAGGTTGCAGTGAGCCGAGATCGCACCACTGCACTCCAGCCTGATTACAGAGCAAGACTCCATCTCGAAAAAAAAAAAAAAAAAAAAAAAAAAAAGAAAGAAAGAAAGAAAAAAGAAAACCTTCTGTAATTGCCTTAGACATAAAGGGAAAATGTAATTGGGTTCATGGTAACTTGCAGATCAAACTGATTCCAGCGATTACGGTCCACAAACCAATCCCTCTTTTTTGTTAGTCACTGTTTTCTCAAGCTAGACATATTTTGTTAGCTGTACCAAGAAAACACAGGTGTCAGCAGTACTCAGAATGAGCTACATAAAGGTACAAAGGTTTTGTTCACCATATATTTTTACATGGAAATGAAAACGACAGTTCCCAAGGAAATCCATGTGCCATGTCATCAGAAGCACCTGCTCTAAAACTGTTCTATAACACCTGGTATATTCTAGAACATAGAAGAGATAGAACATAGATGCTCCATGAAAAGGCAAAATCAGTCTGAGGGAGTTGTGGAATTTGTAATAGTGGCTCAAGTGTGAAACTTTTGGGAGAATAAATAATTTCTAGGTTATATTTTAAGAAAAATTTTTTGTGATGTGCAAAGTAAAATTCCTGATCATAGATTCTTAAGGACAACTTACCATAAAAATCACCATTGCTTCTTTTATTTTTATGATTCCTTGCCGATGGAAAGGCTGGTGACGGCTCTACCCAGAATTTAAAAGATTGTGTTTGAAGAGATAACTTACTCTAGTGAGATACTTCTTTTTAATTTGAGCCTATAATGAGACAAAAACATTATAAAACAGTTATCTAAGGAAAAAAAGACTTTGTAATACTGTTGGTGAATTATAGACAAAGTCTTCATACATTCATGTGTCATATTTCTAAGAATAACTACTGGAGTATATCGTGTCTGGATTCTTAGTTAGATGCAACAGGAATCAATTGTAAAAAGGAAAGAAGTGTGCTGAAATAACCTGAATATATCACTTATAGCTTGATGGGCCAGAGACTCAGACATGAAGAAATTCCAGGGGAGGATTATGACAAAAGTATAGTACAGAACTGGAGGATACAGGATACATCTGCTGCTAACGTTGAATGTTAGACACTCCAGCATCCTCCACCACAGAATTGGCACTGGCCACTACTCATCAGGAAATACAGTTTGCTGCAGTGACCATTCATGTGAATGAGAAATCTTTATTTTTCCAGTTTCTTTCAATTACTGAGTACTGTTATAAAATCTATCAGTGCATCTGATTGATGAAGCCTATAATCTGTACAGGCTCCTTAGCTATAAGGAAGCCTGGCAAGGCAAACTTCTAATATTTTTTATTTCTTAAGTGGCAATTTGCTTACTTCCCACTCCCCAAGTCTCATAAGTTGGAAATTACCCAAATAGAAGATATCAGAAGCTTCAGTGATAAATATAACAAATATGCTAAAGTCCATCTGTTTGACTATCCAATACCATATAAATTACTTCTACATATACGTATATGGAACTCTCATTTGAATAGCAAGAAATGTTTTTAACTCAAACACAGAACAACTAAAATTCTCATCCATCTGTTTAGGGATTATCCCAGGTTGCAGAATATCTGAATGACATCAATTCTCATTTCAGTCTTCTCTAAACAATGGGTTGGATAAAATAAAATTAACCTCTACCAAAACATATCTACCTAGATGAAATAGTGGACAAAAAACATGGCAAAAGAGGAAACTGAATTATAAAAAGCTATGCACCATAAAGTAGTTCATAAGGCAATATACAGAAATACATGAAGAAGGTAAAGGTATCATTCTGCACCTGGCTGAAAGGCAGGCTTTAACCACAGTTTTTATTTTCCTCTTTTACTACTAGGATGACTACACAGTCTGGATATCTCAAAACAATTATTGTTTACACCCCTCATCCTGGTCTCCTTCTGACATGCCTATTTCCGATTTTAAAAATAGTATTGTGAATAAACGTTAAATAACCTGACAAAATAACTTGACAGCAATAACTTAAATGTGCTTATTTAATGAAACATTCAGAACATTAGTAGGTTATTGAGGTTCCATTGTGTCCAACGTCTATTATGATTTTGACCAGTGCTGTGTGAAACACTTTACTAACAGGTTGATAGATTTGAAATAACTACAGTAATAACTTCCCAGATGCCAAGAAACTAACACCTTCCTGTCAAGAATAGCATGAAGGGCATAACTGATAAATTATGCTCACAGTTTAAAAACAAACCACCACCACCACCACCACCACCACCAACAACAACAACCAAAAAAACAGAACAGAAAATGAGACCTTTTTTGATACTTGGGTGGTCTGGGAGGCTTATTGGATATTGCTACCTCTGTCAGCCACTTGATGGTCCAGCCTGCTGTAACATGGCATAGTTACAAGTGACCAGTCTGCCCATAAGCAGGATCAGCCGGAAATACGGGAAATCTCCAATGTATGTATCAGCAGAGAAGAGTGTCTGAACAGTCTTGTGGAGCACCTCATAGAAAGTAATGTGAGCAATTTTGCTACAATGGATTTATGATTTATTGCAGAGTGGAAATCTGCAGGTATTTATTTTATTGTTATAGATACATTTTTATTTTGCAATGAAATAACTTGATAGTAAGATGCTGAATAGTGCATATCTAAGAAAACATTAAGTACTGATTTTTCTAATTCTCAGGACAAGAGTAAACATAGACCTTGCATACAATATTCACCAATAGTCAGCTATAGTCATGTCATTTAAGTAAATGACAGTAAGAAGACATGAATCTGCAGAAAAAGCAGCAGCATCTACTTGAAAATCTGTAGTTAAGCATTAAAAATCTGTGACCTCTGCAGCACCTAGCATGCTGTTTGTCATTCAGCACATATGTGCTAAAACTTCTAAAAATATAATAAATATTCAGTACAAGGAGCTAGACAATAAGCAAATAAATTCTAAATTAAAAAGTAAAACCATTTTCACAATTAAATCTAAAAATGTACAAATTGTAAAATAAAATAATAAATGTTATCCAGCATTTTTCTGAATGAGATGATAAATATAGATTATAATTTGGTAAACTTGTTGAAGAGAGAAAGAAAAATGAAAAAGGGAGAAAGGGAAAAAGAGCACAAGAAGAAATGGAGAGAGGAAGGATGGAAGAACAATGATACAATGACAGTGTTATTAATGAGAAAGGGGAATTATCTACAGACTCAAAGTTTAAAAAACTATATTTCAATGTATTTTAAAATATGTATTTGAGAATACCTGCAAGTCTAGGAAAAATGAGTTATTTATAAGGGAAGATGCTTCATCAAATGTGAACATACATATGTTTATTTGCTCATATATATATATATATTTTAATATTTTAAAGCACTTTATTATGAACCAATATGAGTGATCATAGCTCAGGAACCCAGTCTCAATAGGTCCTGAGAAAGTGCACCCAAGGCATTTGGGTTGTAGTTTGGTTTTATACATTTTAGGGAGACAGAAATTGCATTTGAAATCTTAAGTCAATACATGGAAGTTGGACATTGGTTTGGCCTGAAAAGGTGGGATATCTCAAAGCAGGGATTTGTAAGTCATAAGGTGTTTTAAAAATTTTTAGGTTTGCAGTTGGTTAAAAATGTTAAGCTTTTTCTAAAGACTTGAAGTCAGTAAAAAGGAATGCTTTAGTTAAGGAAAGGAGGGTCTGTCCTCTGTCATGTGATGCTATACCAGACTCACGTTGGAATGTAAGCCGCATTACACCAGGTGTATAATTAAAAAAAAAAACTGTTCAATAAGATTTTATGGTTTGTAAGCCTTTATGGTTTGTAAGGCTTTTATTTTATGGTTTGAGCCCCTACCTTGCACGGCCTTACAATTACATAGCTTAGGCTTACAAAAACATGGCTTAGGCTTTGTTTACAATAAGCTATCTTATTGACACAAAGAATGTTTTGTCAGTCTCATGACCTCTATTTTTAACTTAATGTTTATCAGTTGTGCTTAAACTCCAAAAAGGAGCTGGTGTAACAAGTCATGCCTGATAAGCCTTTTCATCATGACCGAGAACTCATTTTTTAAGGTTTATCTAGGGTCTCCTTGGACAACACACTTGATTATCTGACAAATTTAGTTCAAGATTCTATTAAAAACCTGAATAGGCCAAGAAACAACAACACAAGAAGAAGAAGAAGAAAATAGAAAAGGAAGAAAAAAAAAAGGAAATAAAATTTACACCCAAAGAGATTATTTGAAACATGTAGTTGCTAAAAATACTTTTATACATTGTATTAGAAGAATCAGGTTTACCTATATAGACAATTTACTAATTTTCAACTATTTTTATGCAAAGTTTTTCTGAAGCATATATAAACATTAATAAATATTGGTTAATGTGGTGGCTTCATTAAGCTCAAAAGAAGCATTCACAAATAGTTAAATGATATAATGTTTTCATGCAGTGTCATCGGATGAATAAAAGAGGAAATCAGTTGTGTTAATTACAATAAAATAGCCAATTCATAGAATCACAGTAAATTTAGAAAGTCTGTAAAGTCAACAGTACAACCTTTAATATTTTGTAAATTATACTGTAAGTCTACCACAGTGCTAAAAATTAAATTGAATTGTTCCTCGATTTATAGTGCAAAAACAAAATTTAGTGTTTGTAAAGGTGAGATAATCTATACTGGATTAAGAATCAAATAATTCAAATAATATTCTTAATAATTTTAAATTGATTTTGTACAAACATCATTCATTCATGTGTATGTATATACATGCTTACATACATGATGAAGCTAAATAAATTACAGTATTTTTGTGACAAAGTTGATAATTAATACAAAAAAGAAGCCTTTAGCATGGCAATATATACTCTTAGATTATGTTTGAGAAAGTGAATGGTACTCTGCGAATAATACTACAACATTATTGAACTTCTAGATAAATTCATTCATATTTATCATTTTTTTTAAACATTATTTGGAAGTCTGTAAACAAATTAGAAAATTAAATAGAACACTTCAAACATTGAGCTTTTGAAACTTTTAGCAAATAAATACCAATTATTGAAAACAAAAATTGCAAACAAAAAGGCATTGAAAAATTTCCCCTTTATAAAAGCATGGGAGAATCTGGACAAATTATGCAAAGGGAGCTCAAAGTGTATAAAGGATTTATTCTGAAGTCCTATAAATGGCTTTGTAATATATTTTCTTGTAAGAGGGCTTATTTTGAAAGAGCTCTTATTTTTAATAGGACAAATTTATATTCTGTAACAGATTGAAATGAAATTGCAAAAGCCCTATAAGTTTGCAGTATCTAAATTAGGCAATACATTCATATTTACTGAAGAAAGTTTATCTGCATAAAGGCAAAAGACAGCAACTATCTATCCATTTCAACACAAAAAGAAATAATTAAAAATATTTTCCATTTAATAAAATTTGCCCTGCATTCACCATATCTCAGTACCTGTAGAGTGAGTATTTCTTTGCTAAAAACAATAGGATATATAAATAATTTGTCAACCATAGAATGCAACTTTCCAGAATCACTCATTGGTTATTCTATAAAAACATTAAAGTAAAAGCATTGAAAAGAACATCTAGAAATAAAACATTAGCATATTATGAAAAAGTATACATATATTATTACATATATTAAGAAATAAAGCACATCATAGAAACCATAAACAGGTATCAACACAGCATTTTTAATGCTTGCATACTAGATAGAAATAAGTGTCTACTATTTTACTGACGGTGCTTATGTGTGGGTATGCCTACATATATTGTTTATAGATAGAATTTTATACTTAGGATTATTTTGAACATTGTTCTCTAATCTAGATCAACTAACATAAAATTTGAATTAACAAATAGGTATTCAGAAACGAAATAATTTGAATTATTTGGGGTGTCTTCCAACCTCTTGAAAGTGTTTCTCATTTCCCTTTCCATGACTCAGTTCATGTTTCCATCACCTGCACCGAACTCCTTATTTGTAGGGTGGTTTTATTCCAGTGGTGGAGCAAACAATAATCCTATGGGAGCTAAGTTGCGAGATGATTTTGAAAAGTATTCACATGGGTCACAAAATTTTTTACATTCTGGCTCCTCTTCGAAGAAAAAAAAGCCCCTCAATCTGGACTTGTGAAATTACTATGGATCGTTAAAGAAAATGAGGGACAGCCTTCCTAAACTAAGAGAATAGGCTACTTCATCTGGCAAGAGACTCTCACTGCAGGTGGTGGGTTCTATGATCTGTACCTCTTTTTATTATTTTTAGACACAAATATTCCATTTTTCTCTGTTTCCTGAATCAATAGCCTAAATTTTACATGAGACTTGAGGAAATTGTGAATTCAACTTATGTTAAAATCTGACATTCTAAGAGATGGGTTTGGTTTCCATTCCATCTAAGGCTAAGGAGCATCAAAATTATATGAGCAGCGCATTTATGGGCTGCCCTGTTTTCAACATTGGAGTGCAGCTCCAAGCTACCTGTAATATTATGAGCAAATATCTCACGATCAGGGGACTTGAATTACTTAGCCTCTTTGTCTTTCTCAAGATCCGTTTAAAAAAGATCCTGCAGCAAAGCTTATGTGTTAAAACTTTATTGGGAAGCATAATCCTAGGAAGAAAACAATGCAGCAAAGTAAGGAGGGAAAACATGGCTGGAAGTGTTACTGTGCCCACCGAAGATTGACAGCAAGCATAACTGCTTGCTCTCGGTGGGATGAGTCTTAATAGTGCCATGTTGTATCTCAATGACTGTATCTCAGAACAATCAAACTGAGAATTCATTCTTGGATTCCCTCCAGCTCCACACAGAGTGGGGTTCACCACAAGTCCGGATCACCTTATTTAGCTTCTCCAGAGTAACTGCAATCCAGTAGGGCTGGGCCAGAGGCAATGAGGCTCGTCACCAGTCAGTGCCACCTGCAGGGATCTGTGATATGTAGCTAAGATGATAGTAGAAATTCATAACCTTGTTCTATTGTCTCAGGTACAAGGCGATCTTTGGTAAGATTTCTTTGTAGAGAAAGCAAAGCAAGAGCACAGCTGTATAGTGAGAAAACTGGGGTTGATATACTTTACATGGGTTTTAATGGCCTTAGACACTTAGTCTCTCAAAGTATTTTCCTCCTTGACCATTGCATTTTACGTGACCACATGTGATACACTGATAAATGGTACTATCATTAATTACTGAACATAATTATTTATTTTAATCTAAGCAAGTCAGATAACCAACCCAAACTTCTCAGTTCCCTGTCATTGTTGCTTGAATTGTGCTGGTAAAAATTAAAGTTTCCAAAATGTTCAAAAATTGAATTTTAAAGAATTATATAATCTTGATGTAATATCATCTTACATTTCACTAGCAGGTATTGTTAAAAATAATTTTAGGTGCCTTACAAAATAGAAATTTCAGAATGAGTTCATTTCAAATGCTTACTGCATCTTGTATTTATTTATTTGTGTTAAGTATACACACTGGAATAAGAAGAAATGTATGGCCAAACAGAAAAGTGTTTTTGAAAAAGGTAGCATTAAAGAGATGGATTTTATTGCCCAATTCAAATACTTTTAACTCCATTTAAAACAAAACATGTGGATTTTAAAGTAAGTGACAATTCTTCCTTGTTAGTCTTCTCTTTCATGGCAGTTTTTGTGCTTTGAATTTACTGCCTATTCATATTCTTTGACGAGAAATGCAGACTACAGCAATGTGTCTAATGTGTTGACTAAAAATAACTCTCAACTGTATTTTAGACAGCTTTAAAGGCTAGACTGTATTATCTTTTGAAAGATCAGAACAAAGATCCTTTCAGTTCATGAAGAATGGATGAAAAATTGCTCTAATTAGTTTATTTTAATCTGTAGAGAGGAATATAAGTTGTCTACACATTATAAATGGCTAATTTTTAGTGATTAGTTTTTATTTCTAGGCATTATACCCAACCACCTGGCTTGCCCTGGTCAAATTTTCCCTTTTCATCTTTCTCTTGAATTAGACCATATGAAAAATGAATTACTGTGATTTAAATATTAATCACACTGAGCTCATAATGTGTCACAAAACCTTTTTCTCTTAGTTATCTTTATGAGAACGACTTTCTCTTTAGTTACTCAATACAGAGCATCAAATTCTTCCCAATTTCTTATCTCCCTAATATAAAAATTCACCCTGTTTTTCTATGTAGTCAGGTGAGTATCTCTCTCCTTTGCTCCTCCATCAACCCTAATTCAGTTTCTTGTTGCTTTTTCCTTGAATTAAAGCAATACTTTAATTGGCATCTGACTTCTTTTTAGCCTCTGGCCTTCATTGCTACTACCAACAAGACGTTTCTGAAAAGCAAATCTTAATACCTTCTTGCTTGCAAAAGCCAGCCAATTATTCTCAAAATAAAGTAGGAATGCTTATGTTAACATACTTTACCAGTGTGGTGGTTAATTTGATGTATCAACTTGTTCAGGCCATGGTTCTCCCATATGTAAACAAATATTTGTCTTAGTGTTCCTAAGATTTTTTGATGTGATAATCATTTAAACTTGTGGGCTTTGAGTAAAGCAGATACCCTTCATGATGTGGTGAGGCCTCATCCAATCTATAATGAATAGAGCATAAGACTGACTTCTCCCGAGCAAGAGGGTATTCTGCAGCAGAACTACCTTTTTCCTTGAACTGCAACATTGGCTCTTCTCTGGGTCTCTAGTCTGCTGGCCACCCTGCCTGTTTTGGATTTTCCACACTTCATAATCAAATGAGCCATTTCCTTAAAATAAATCTCTTATCTATACGTATGTTTTCTATTGGCACTGCTTCTCTGGTCAATCCGAAGTAATACAACTGTGATATTATTACAAGTGATACATTACACTTGTAGCCTTCCCAACCTCCAACCTTGACTCCATGTAAAACATTCCTTCCAACCACATGACATTGAAGTTTCATACATAAAAAACAAGCATCTTCTTGAAGACACAGCCTCTTCATATGTTTGCTGTTTGGAACTTTTAGTCATTATTTGATTCAATAATTAAACATCAAAAAATGTTCCTCTCAAAAGCATTTTAGTTGTTACTTTTAAGATAGAGATTTCCATTGGTTTTTCTTTTGAAACCAATAGAAGTTACAATATAATACACTAAGAAAAAAAGCAAAAGGAAGTAGAAGCTAAGTTGAAATACTCTTAAGGAGAAAAAAATGAATTTATGCAAATTACTTAGATTCAATGGTGATTTCTAATTCTTAATTGTCAACAAGTTCCCTCACTGAGCAGGAGTTCCATTTATATGCCAAATGTTTATAGAGCATATACTGTATTTGGATAATGTGTCTGCACTGAAAACCTTCTTTTAAAAAAAATTTATACTTTTATTTCAGATACAGTGGCACATGTGCTGGTTTCTTTTTAAATTTTTATTATATTATATTTTTTATTTTACTTTAAGTTGCAGGATACATATGCAGAATGTGGAGGTTTGTTACACAGGTTTACGTGTGCCATTATGGTTTGTTATACCTACTGACCCATCTTCTAAGTTTCCTCCTTACCCCCAATCCCCCAACAGGCCTTGTTGTATGTTGTCCCCCCCGCCAGGTGTTCTCATTGTTCAGCTCCCACTTATGAGTGAGAACATGCAGTCTTTGGCTTTCTGTTCCTTGTTAATTTGCTGAGGATGATGGCTTCCAGCTTCATCTATGTCCCTGCAAAGGACTTGATATCATTTCTTTTTATGGCTGCATAGTATTCTATGATGTATATGTATTACATTTTCTTTATCCAGTCTATCATTGATGGGCATTTAGGTTAGTTCCATGTCTTTTTTATTGTGAACAGTGCTGCAATAAACATACGTGTGCATGTGTCTTTATAGTAGAATGATTTATATTCCTTTGGGTATATACTCAGTAATGGTAATGCTGGATCAAATGCTATTTCTGGTTCTAGATCCTTGGGGAGTGGACACACTGTCTTCCACATGGTTGAACTAATTTAAATTCCCACCAACAGTGTAAAGCATTCCTATTTCTCCACAGCCTCACCAGCATCTGTTGTTTCTTGACTTTTTAACAATCACCATTCTGACTGACATGATGTTGTATTTCACTGTGGTTTTGATGTTTATTTTTCTTTTCTTTTTTTTTTTTTTTGCCATGGAAAAACCCTCTTGTTTATTTTGATTAAACAAAAATAAAATAAGCTGCATAGGAACAATTTTAAAGTCCAAAGAGACACCAACTTTGTTTTCAGGCTGTAGTAGCTGATACAGCATCTCCTTGCTACCTTCCCCAACCTTCGCTGTGGACCACAGCGATACATTCAGAAGCCTGCTAGCTAACACAGGAGTTTATGAACACTTTCCCATTGGTTGTTTATTTTTCTAACGATTAGTGATGTTGAACTTTTTTTCATATGTCTATTGGCCGCAAAAATATCTTATTTTGAGAAGTGTCTGTTCATATACTTTGCCCACTTTTTGATGGGGTTGTTTGTTTTTTTCTTGCAAATTTGTTGAAGTTCCTTATAGATTCTGGATATTACAGCAAAGCTGGAGGCATCACACTACCTAACTTCAAACTATACTAAAGGCCACAGTTTCCAAAAGAGCATAGTACTGATACCAAAACAGACATATAAATCAATGGAACAGAATAGAGACATCAGAAGTAACACCACACATGTACAACCATCTTATCTTCAACAAACTTGACAAAAACAAGCAATGGGGAAAGGATTTCCTATCCAACAAATGGTGCTGGAAAAACTGGCTAGTTATATACAAAAAACAGAAACTGGACCCCTTGCTTACACCTTATACAAAAACTAACTTAAGATGAATTAAAGATTTAAATGTAAAACCCAAAACCATAAAAAAAAATCCTAGAAGAAAACTCTAGAAGAAATACCATTCAGGACCTAGGCATGGGCAAAGACTTCCTGATGAAAATGCCAAAAGGAATTGCAACAAAAGCCAAAATGGACAAATGGGATCTAATTAAACTAAAGAGCTTCTGCATGGCAAGAGAAACTATCATCAGAGTGAACAGGCAATCTACAGAATGGGAGAAAAATTTTGCGGTCTACCCAACTGACAGCTTTCTTACAACAGCATATTATGAGATGCTGAGGTTTGGGGTACAAATCACATCACCCAGCTAGTGAGCACAGTACTCATCAGTAGTTTTCAACCCATGTCCCTCTCCCTTTCCTCTCTAGTAGTCTTCGTTTTCTGTGATTCCCATCTCTATGTCCATGTGTGTTCAAAATTTAGCTCCCACTTACAAGTCAGAACATAAAGTATATGGTTTTCTGTTTCTGTGTGAATTCACTTAAGATTATTGCCTCTAGCTCCATCCATGTTGCTACAAAAGACATGATTTTATTCTTTTTTATGGCTGCACATTATAGTATTCTATTGTGAACATGTATCATATTTTCTTCCTCCAATATCACTGATGGGCACCTAGGTTGATTCCATGTCTTTACTATTGTGACTAGCATAATAATGAATATTTGAATGCATGTGTCTTTTTGGTATAATGAATAGTTTTCCTCTGGCTATATACTGAGTAATGGGATTGCTGGGTTAAATGGTAGCTCTGCTTTAAATTCTTTGAGAAATCTCCAAACGACTTCCCAGTGTGAACTAATTTACATTCCCACCAAGAGCGGGAATATTAGACAAAAGTCTAATATTTAGAATCTATAAGGAACTTTAAAAAAACAGCAAGCAAAAGGTAACCCCATTGAAATTGGGCAAAGGACTTTTGAACAGAAATTTCTTCAAATAAGACTTACACATGGCCAACAAACATGTTAAAAAGTGGTCATCGTCACTAATTATCAGAGAAATGCAAATCAAAACAACAGTGTGATGCCATGTAGCACCAGTCAGAATGGTTATTATTAAAAAGTCAAAAAAATTACTGATGTAGGCAAGGCTGCAGGGAAAAGAACTGCTACTGAAAACATGCAAGTTTTGTAGCTACTTCTATATATCTAAGTGGATATACTGAGTAAAAAAGAAACCAATATTTGTAGGGCAGGATACCATTTAACTATGACATTTGAAATTGATATGTTTCCTTTGTTTTTCCTGGGGTAAAAAAAAATACTGGGTGATTCTTATCCTGAAAGAGAGGGGGCTTTTCTGGCTAGTAATGCAGTATTACTTTTTAAATCTATGACAAACTTTAGAAAGTTTCAGTTGGAAAGCTTAAATGTTTCTTTTCATAAATGATCATTTATGTATGTTACAAAAATAAAGGAAAAACACATGATTTTTCCTACATCCTTTATATGTTGCACTGTTATGAGAATATGTGCAAGTTTCATAATATTTCTGACAAAGATTAATTTTAACCATCAATTTTCTCATTTATAAAGTAAAATATTTAATGAACATTTTTCAAGTATCTTGTATGTAAACAATACATGTAGGACACCCAAAATGAGAATCACATTATGTACCAGGAACTTGCCGACAGATGAATATCTTCTTGTTCGTCCTTAAAAGTGAGGTGGGAGGAGACGATGAAATAATTCCCTATCTTTTGAAATATACCAGGAAGAGCTGTTTGTCTAGAAGCAATTTATCTTTGCATCAGGGGACAAAAACATAATGCTTCATGTGAAGAACTAATGTCTACAATATTTCGTGACAATAACAGAGGTCATGTCCGGCATCCTTCAATTCACTGACATGAGAATATAAATTCTCTTCCTCTCCTCAGTTGGCATGAGAAACCAAAGCTTTTTTTAGCTTCAGAGTAAGATCAGCTGAGGCCTCTTTTTGACTGGCATGGCTAAACTTCTTTGTTTTCAATTTCTGTTCCTTCCCTTAATGGTGCTGATCCCAAGAGCAATTCCTAATGAACCCATTACACATTAATCTTCACCTCAAAGTCAATTTCTCGGAAGATCCAAGGACTAACTGGAGTCTTCTAATAAACATTCATTAGCTAGCTCATCCACAAAATTGTAGACTTCTCAGGTAACTTTATCCTAGATGAATGCCATAGAAGTACTTTAAATGGAAAAGTGAAGTGATCATCTGATAAAGATTGATTTTAAATGGTGGAGTATCAAAAGATAAGAATATATCAACAGACAGGAGTATGAGGCTATTGTACTTACCAGGGCAAGAAAGAATAGTGCTAATAGCTGATAGCTAACATACATATGACACTGTTCTAAATAAAATGATATAATGTTATTAATATTCATTAAATGCTAAGATGTAGGTAATACATGTATCCCTATTACCTCATATTATATGACAAAAATGAATTACAGAAAGGCTTAGTACATTGCCTAAGGTCATGTGACCGGTAAGTGGTGGAGCCAGGACTTGAGCCAGTGGTGTGGGTTGTATGTTATATGTGCTATATGCTGTATTTTTACAATAAAGTAAGCTAGAGAAAAAAGTTATTGAGAAAATCAGACAGAAGAGAAATTTATTTACTCTTCATTAAGTAAAAGTGACTCTTCATGAAGGTCTTCATCCTTGTCATCTTCACATTATGTAAGCTGATGAGGAGGACAAATAGGAGGGCGGGTCTTGCCATCTTGGGGTGGCAAAGGCAGAAGAAAATCCATGTATAGCCAGACCCACACAGCTCAAAACTGTGTTGTTCAAGAGCCAACTGTGTATCTGGTGATTGCTAAGACAGGAGGAACAGCAAGACAGTTATATGAGAAGAATAATATTAATATATTAATGAGAAGAAGTGAATAGGTGTTTTTAATGTGATTATTGTATTTGGACAAAAGTTTGATGTACCTAGGGAATCCAAGAGGAAGTCTCTTGTAGCTAGCTGAAAGTGCAGCTCTGAGTCTATGAGAAATCTATGAAAGTGCTAAAGAACTGTGAGTCATCAGGAAATTAATGATAGCTGGAGCCATAGCTAGTAATATGATGATTCATGGAGACTGTGTAGAAGGAAAAGGAAATGCCTGTAGTGCCAGCTAGTAGGGAGGCTAAGGAAGAAGGACCACTTGGAAGCAGATGTTCAAGCCCAACCTCGGCAACATAAGAAGATCCCATGTCTAAAACATTAATTAATTAAATTTATTAAAGGTAAAATAAAAAGAATAGAATCTGGGTAGGGTGCCTGCACTTAAACATTCTCTCTGCCAAAAATCATGTGACAAAAACAAGTGAAAATATCCACAGATTTTAGTAGTAACATCAATATCTAAGATTTGTATTCTTATTTTATATACACATAAGATTGTCAGATGCAAGTTACCAAAAATCTATGCCTTGTATCTTGAAGCATCAAATGATTTTTTGATTAATAGAAATAAATCTATACACAGTCATGCTTATTTCAATCAGTGATTCCGATAAACCCATATTTCAGAAGAATTTTCTGAAGTGTTACTGAATCTCTAAATGCCTTCAATTTCACGGTTTGTTAACTTTTAGAGACATCAATATTTTTGAATAAATAAAAATGTTAGAATGATTAATTACATGGTGTACCTAAAATTCAAATGAAATATCTATCCTCTCACTAACTCAAATTTATTTCAGTGGAATTATGAATTTTGAAGAAAAACACCAAAGAGTCAGAGTTTTATGATAATGAAGAAAAATTGAGATTGAAAAAAATATAAAAAATAATTTTGTTTTTAAAAAGTCCTTATATTTATATTAATTATAACATAAAATTATATAAAATGAAATATTTTTCCATAAATAGTGTCTGAAAAACTGTCCTTTCTTATATCATTTTTTTCACAAATATTTATATCTTATAAAAGACTTTGTAGTTAGGTGCTTCAAAGAAAAAAAATTTGTTTTCTTTTGTCCTTACTACTCCTAAAAACAAATCAGTACTGCATCAGTATTCAGAAACCAAAATTCAAACTTTCTGTAAGTTCTGTTTACCTTCAATGTACTGTTAAAATAACGATGACATTTTTTCTTTCTTGCTATTTCAGCATTCATTATTGTTAATATAAATGATGAGTGTGGCACAACTGTAATTGAATTATTCCAGTTTATCAACCCTATTTGTATTAAAAACTATTTTCTTTATATGTTTCAGTTTAAAAGCTGCTTGTCATTTATTTTTAAAAATTCTCTAGCATTTATCTGAGAAAAAAATACCCAATGGCTTAAGCTGATATAAAATTAATTTATAACTATGCTCTGATTTATTGGTTATTACTTTTATTTCTGTAAAGAAATAAGTTTAAAAGTACATCAGTGTTATATATTCAATATGTGATTCAGAATAATTACTACTAGAACAAAAGTAAAAATATGTCTTGGACTCAAATATTCTTAAATAAAAGTATGTGAAATGCACTGTTAGTAAACTATAATTTTTCTTTTATCATGTTAAAAATATTCTAAGAAGTAAGTAAGTAAAAAATGCACTTACTACAAGAACTTTGACATTTTCCTGAAAAGGTAGCTTTTGCCCTAATTCTATATCCTGATGGACTTAAAAATGCCTCAATAATAACATGACTGATAATCCAAACGTTTCTTTTTATTAAAAATGATATATTGTCATATCCTGCTTATGGACTTGAAATGTTAATGTTCAAGGTTTGTTTTCCCTTAAGATATACGGATGTAGCCACTTCTTTCTAGCCATCCAAAATCACTGGGATCTGGTTATGAACATACAATGTCTGGATATAGATTATCATTTTAAATTACTCCTTCTTTTTCTTTTAGAGGTTTTTATTCAATCCAGAAATGGAATTGATCTCAGGTCTCTTTCCATTTGTTTCACAATATTATCTGAGTGACAATTATTTTATATCATTACATTATACTTTATAATTCATTTTACATGACATTAATGCATACATTGTATTTGATAATGAATTGAAGTCAGTGCCATTTCAATAGTATGCTATATTAAACTGTTCAACTTTCCAGGAGCTGTTTTTGATACGTTATCAGGAAAGACAAATCTGCTTCATTGTCTTTCTTACGATTATTATTAACAAACATTAAAAGTGGTTGCACTGTCCATTTCAAAGCCGAATTTTACTACATCATGACACTAAAATAAAAAAAATCACTGTGATTGTGCCTTACAAAAATGGAGACGAAATATTTTTCCCTATTTCTACTATTAAGTCCAACTAAAAATCCTGGCTACTACATGTCAAATGAACAGAATACTCTAAAAGATTAAAACAAATAAACAAAAACAAAAACCAAGTAATGACCCAGAAGTGAGATCTCTGGGGGATTTTATTTTGCCATGTATAGCTCATAATTGGCGTGGGTAAACTGGACTGGTAACTCACCCAGCAAGGCAAAGGGATTCAGAACAAAAACAGAGAGCTTCAAGAAAAATTGATCTGTTTAGCCAAATGGCCAGAAAGGGAAATCCAAGCAAGTCAGAACGTTTTCATACAAAAATCACTCTACTTACCTACTCACCACAGTGTTTGAGGAAAGAAATAGCCCCTGTTCCCAATGCACCAGTGAATACCTAGTCGGGAACCAAACCTTACACTCTCACCAGGCAGAAATAAGGCACCCTGGCCTGTCCTTCTGGGATGGTGACATAACAGACTGAATAGGAAGTCACAGCTTAGCAGTGTCAAGAGAGACCATGCGGCAAGCCTGGATTTCTAGTCCTTCCTGGCAGCAAAAGGCAGTGATATGGTTTGTCAAATCACTGAGATAATAGGGAAAACAGACATTATTAACATTCACTCAATGCCAAAATTTTATCTTGCATTATAATCCCCATAATACCCAGGTGTCAAGGGTGGGACGAGGTGGAGGTAATTGGATCATAGGGGTGGTTTCCCTTGGTTCTGTATTTGTGATAATGAGTGAGGCTTATGAGATATAATGGTTTAGTAAGTGTCTTGCATTTCCCCTGCATGCACTCATTCTGTCCTGATGCCCTATGAAGAAGGTGCCTGCTGCTTTTTTGTCTTCTGCCTTGATTGTAAATTTCCTGAGGCTTCCCCAGCAATGTGGAACTGTGAATCAACTAAATATCTTTCCTTCATAAATTACCTAGTCTTGGGTATTTCTTCATAGCAGTGTGAAAACAGACTAACACAGTAAATTGGCACAATGGAGAATGGGGTGCCACTATAAAGACATGCAAAAATGTAGAAGTGACTTTGGAACTAGGTAACAGGCAGGTGTTGAAACAGTTTGGAGGGCTCAGAAGAAGACAGGAATATGTAGGAAAGTTTGGAACTTCCTACATATTTGTTGAATTGTTTTGGACAAAATGATGATAGTGTTATGAACAATGAAGCCCAAGCTGAAGTTGTCTCAGATGGAGATGAGGAACTTATTGGAAACTGGAGCAAAGATCACTCTTGCTATTCTTTAGCAAAGAGACTTATGACATTTTGCCTCTGACTTCGAGATCTATGGAACTTTGAGCTTGAGAGAGATGATTTAGGGTATCTGACAGAAGAAATTTCTAAGTGACAAAGCATTCAAGAAATGACCAGAGCATTCTTACAAGCATTCAGTTCTAAGAGCTTAGTGCTCAGATGTTACAATCATCTGACAAAGATTTTAAAGCAGTATTATGAGAGCTATAATTAAAGATAAGATTTAGGTGGGGACATAGCCAAACCATATTAAAGAGTAATTTTATATATATACATATATATATATATATATATATATATATATATATATATAATTGAAACAAGTGAAAACATACAAAGTCTCAGCAAAGAAACAGAAGATATAATAGGCACTCGATGGCACCTAACTGTGATGCCAGTACTTAGGGAGGCTGAGGCAGGAGGATCACCTAAGGTCAGGAGTTTGAGGTTAGCCTGGCCAACATGGTAAAACCTGTCTCTACTAAAAATACAAAAAATAGCTAGTTATGGTGGTGGGTGCCTGTAATCCAAGCTACTTGGGAGGCTGAGGCAGGAGAATCACCTGAACCAGGGAGGTGGAGGTTGCAGTGGACTGAGATTACGCTGTTGCACTTCAGCCTGGGTGACAGAGCAAGACTCTATCTCAAAAAAATGAATTAATAAAAATAAAACATAAATAGGAGATACAATAGAAGAAACAATATATATGAAGCTAAAACTGATACAACTAAAAAGTAAAATAGACAAATCTACAACTACAATTGGAGAGGTCAATATCCCTTTCTCAACATTTGAGTAATTGAGACAAAAATTAGGAAGGCTATAAAAAACTTCAGTAGTATCTTTAAGCAACAGGATCTGATATTTATCAAAATCTTCAACACAAAACGAGAGAATGCATATTTTTTCTAAATGCCTGTAAGCATATACCAACATATTCTGAGCAACTACACCATTCTATGCTCAAACAAAAAGATCTGACAGAAATTGTTAAGTTTAAAAGAAAATTAAAAGAATTTAATTTTTAAAAGAATTAAAATTATAGAGTGTCATATGACCACTGGGAGATCAAAATAGAAACAAATCACAGAAAGAAAACAGAAAAATCTAAACCCTTGGAAATAAAAAATATATACTTTGAAATAATCTACGGGTCAGAGAGAAATACCTTGAGGGAAATTAAAAAACTGAACTGAATTAAAAAATTAAAGTACAACATAGGAAATTTACATAATGCAGCCAAAGCAGTGCTAAGATGGACATGCATAGCACTAAATATTATTTTAGAAATGTCATCAGCCCATGCCAGGAGTTTTTTTTTTTTTTTTTTTTTTTTTTTTTTTTTTTTTTTTCAGAATACCTACCCAGCTTCCTGGAAACAAAGTCTTCATTATCAGCTTTTTATAAGTTCACTTTGTTGCTATACTTTTTCTTTTTTGCAGTGTGAAATTACTTTCCTTTCTATATTTCCATTCTCATTATTTTTCAAATTTATTTTTTGGTTAGCTGAAACTTCAAGAAACTTATCATGTACAAGTTCAAACATAAACTTTTTTTTGTGGATGGATATTTAGGATAGTAAAAACAGACACCAGTGGTGAACAGAAATCCCTACAGACCAGCCTAATGCAGGATGTCTGGCATACTTACATCTTCCCGTGATGATGCTGATGACCTCTACTGATCCATGGCACTGCTTTTGTTCTAGGTAGCTACACACTAAAGATGTGCCCAACTGGGAGGTCTGTCCTGATTAATGTCCTTCACACATAAGGTGCAGATGGCATGTCACTTCTTGCCTTAATTGATTTACTAGGGATGCTATATGCGGAAAACAGCTTTACTTTCAACAGGAATTACTTGGGAAAATGAAAGGACAATCTTTTGACATGGGCCCACGTCAGGTTAGGAAAATTAGCTGAAGATGAAAGAAATCAATGAATTGCTTGGATAGAAGCAGTGTGGACTGGCATTTTCCATTACTCCTATTTTAAAAACCAGATGGAATGCAGTTTGTCAGGTGATGCAACATTTTAAGTGTAGAACTGTTTAATAGAGTTGGTATTAATTGAAAATATTCAAGATTGAGTTAGTAAGACTGTTCAGCTGAGCATTAAAATGGCATTGTTTAAAGTTTGGTATAATAACAATACGGGGGAATGATACTGG
The DNA here is from genome assembly GCF_048565385.1 of Saimiri boliviensis. Classification (NCBI taxonomy): domain Eukaryota; kingdom Metazoa; phylum Chordata; class Mammalia; order Primates; family Cebidae; genus Saimiri; species Saimiri boliviensis. The sequence goes on along the minus strand of NC_133466.1, from coordinate 23,532,529 downwards.
GGCAAAAGCATGGGTACACATGTAAGTTTTAAATCTGTACATTTACTTATGTTTTATTCTCAATGTTACATTTGTGCAATAGGAGAAATAATCTGTGCAATTGCTTAGGTAGCAAATAATCAATATTTCATATAGAGGTAAAGGTAAGGATATGGATTAGACTTTTGCCCAAACCTGTGTTTTTCAAGCTTAAGAAATCATACAAGGAAGATGCTCAATGGGTATTTGCAGAATTAAATAATATTCTAATTAGATTCAAATTTAGTGGCAAATTTTCATTCCCATTTCATAGTTCACTAAAAGATCATTGGATTCCTTTTGATGTACTCTACAAGATATTATCTGACTACTGCTCTGAGTCAGCAGTTTAACTTGCATGTTAATATTCATAACAAGTCCTTTATACTATTTTTGTTTTATAATGAATTTAAACATCAGAAAATCTAGGCCATTTCCTGAATAAGGTATTCAGACACAAAGATATGTATTTTCTGGAAAACATTTATATTTATTTTCCTTTTTTCTACAAACTTACGAGGTACAAGAACATTATATTTAGAGGCACCGAATACATAGTAAATATCTTAATATTTAAAATTGTATTATCTACCCTTCTACATTAATATTAAAATGCTAAAATTTGTTGTTTGGGTATTTTTTAGAAACATAAATCTGTGAGGGTGTCTATGCAAAGCAAACAAAGCATATTTCACTGCATAACTGAGCATATGGAGATTAGGAACCTCATAAATTGAATTTTAAATGAATTGACCTTATTGGATCCTTGACAGGGGAGAAAAAGAAAGTACCAAGAAGCATGGAAATGTATCAACGCACTGGATTTTTCATGAGTATCAAATAAAATAAAATATACTGTCTATTAGATAAAGAAAAATATATTATCATATAAAGTAAATCATATTCCACTGGTTAGTTCACCACTGACCTCTTCTCTCTCATATTTCCCATCATAAAATTGTGTTGCAGTTATTCAAGAGGTGTTGTTCAGTGTCAGGCCTTGTGCTAGGTACTGAAAATTGTAAGATGAAGAAAAAAGACAAAGGTGCTGTTCTAATGGCACTTGCCATCAGATGGAACTGCCAGCAAATAAGAAATTAAAATCGGTGCAACCAGCATAGTGATAGCCAATATATAGGAACTATGGGAACAAAGGAAAAACGTTTAACTTCTGCTGCTGAAGAGAAATTGTAAGAGGCAGAGACTTGATGGAAGCTTAATCACATGAAGAAAAGGCAGAAAGTTCAAGGCTGAAAAAACAGCATAAACAAAAGCCTAAAGGTAAAATAGAGCTGTGGATACTTCTGGAACTGAAAGTAGACTTGCATGATATGGAAATCCCCAGGGTAAGGATGAGAAGATGAAACAGAAATAATCTGCAGGTGGATAAAATGATAAAAGGCTATTTGAACCATATGTAATGGTAGTGTGTGTGTGTGTGTGTGTGTGTGTGTGTGTGTGTATTTACTTTAGCGCTACATTTGATGTATTTAGTATTTTCCCCATTAATGATAATCACTCTTACTAAAAGATGGATGAAAACTGAAATATTGTAAAATTGGACCCCTTGTGCCAACTATGTATAAAATAGGGCATAAACATTCACAATCCAAAGTTCCAGATTTTCTGAATGTTTTATAATAAATCATCAAAGAGGCACTCAGGGTGCCCATTTAAAAATATTAAGAACAAAATGATTTTATAAGCAAACACGAACATGAAGAATGAATTCAAAATTAGAAACCAGAAGTTTAACCATTTGCTTAGTCTGCAACTACTTGTCAGTTCTGGAACTGCTTAGTCCAGAATTGACCTTGGCAAATATTTAAGCTTTCTTTAACTGACTCCATTTCTAAAGTTGAGAAGCAGATAATTGAAAGCATAAAGTTATCATGCCCAGAAAAACTTGTAAATATCTTCTGCTATTTTAAGAAACACTACATAAGACCCTATATTGATTTTAAATAGTTTACCTTATAAATAAGAATGAAGGTAAAGGGTGGTCTGAAGGTCTCAGAATAGATAATTTCATTGCATAAACTTTCTTCTGCACCTAAAGAATCTCTTAGAAAAGTATTGGGAGGAAAGAATTTGAAGGGAATACTGTTCATTTTTTTTTCTCAATAACAGATTAATCTCCATTAGATTGTGAGGTCAGCCAGGAAGTTATTCAATAGCCCAGGCAAGAACAATACATGAGAGTAGTGACAGTGGGGATTTAGACAGACATAATTAACAGGCAGAATCAATCAGATGTACCAACCAAATAGACTTAAGGATAAGAAAAAAGAAGGACTTCAGGTTGAAACTGGGGTATTAACTCTGGTAACTAGTGATGCCTTGATTGGAGTTAGAGAACATGAGATAAGGATGAATGATTCAATGGATTTTGTAGGAAAGTTACTTCATTTATTCAGTCCAATACAGCTGATTTTTAGGTGTCTTCGGAACAGATCAGTGAATATGTCCACAGGGAGATGGAAAGCCGACTATAGTGAAATAAGATGGATGGGAGAAAGTGAAGAAAATAACCGTAAAATTTTTTCAAGTAGTTTGAAGATACAATTGGGCAAAAAATGATATGTCCATGGCTATAAGATGTACATTCAAGGTAGGTTATATTCATAAGCATATGAGAATCATAAACATATTTCAGTATAGATGGAAAGAAAACAGTCTGAAAGGGGCAATTCAGGAAAAGCAACCGAATTTTACATGAGATCTTTGCAAAGGTAAAAGGCAATGCTGCCCAGGAGGCACCTGTGGAACCTGGTTTCTGATAGAAGGAGAGTAATCTCATTATTACAAGAAATATAAAAGCAGTATCAGGAGGGTGTATATTAGATCCAATTTTGATCTGCATAAAAAAATCAAGGGATTTTTATTAGATAGCACTAATTTTCTCTGTGACTAGAAGTAAGACTGAAGGGTAGGATGGCATCTTAAGAAGGAATTACTTTGAAAATGTTGCTGAAAAGAGAGCGTATCAAGTAGACTAAGAGAAGGACTTGGGCAATTTTAAGGACCCATAATTAATGACATTTGAGTCTCCAACAAATTTTTTTCAGATTTTCTTCATCAGAAAGCTGTGGCCCATATATAGATTTTTTTAAAGGAGTATAATTCACCAATAAGGTTTTGATTTAACCTCAGAATTCTTTCTGATTTCCTCCCCCCCTCATGAAGTACTCTTGTGAATTCTGTTTTAAAGTAACAGTTAATTTTCACATACCAAGCTGACCTTAACATTATTCTGGTAAAATCTAATTTCTAGGATTGCTTTCATATCACGTATGTGATGGTTAATTTTACATGTCAATTTGGCTGGATGGCGGTATATAGATAGGTGATCTGGTTATTTTGTGGGGATGTTTTTGATGAGATTAGCATTTATGTTGGTGGACTTTGAGTAAAGAAGATTGCCCTCCATAATGCCTGTGGGGCCCCATCCAACCAATTGAAGGTCTGAATAGAAAACAAGGCTGACCTGCATTGAGCAAGAATTAGTTCTGCCAGGAGACAACCTGCAGGTGTGAATGGTAACATGGGCTCTTCCCAGAGTCTCCAGGTGTCAGCCTATCCTGCAGATTTTAGACTTGCCAGCCTCCACAACTGCATGAGCCATTTCCTTAAGATATGTTTCTACATATATGCACATCTCATTGATTCTGTTTCTCAGGAGAACTCCAGATAATACAACATTTAAAAAATTTGCTTACACATCTGTTTCTTAATTACTGGATTTATTTCACTTAAATAGTAAATGAGAAATGTTTCATTCTGCTAATCTTTTTGTGAAAGAATATAAATTTCCTTGGGAGTGTGAGGTGGAAGAATCGTTTGAGCCCAGGAGTTTGAGATTATAGTGAGCTATAATTATGCTACTGCACTCCAGCCTGGGAAAGAGAGCCACAGCCTCTTTAACAAAATTTTCCAGCCTGGGAAAGAGAGCCACAGCCTTTTAAACAAAAGTGAATTTCCATTTTGACACATTTTACTAATTATTGAAATGTTAATTTTCTACTATTCTTGTTCTTATTCTCCTTAAGCAGAAGACCTACACCAATTTTTTTTTTTTTTTTTTTTTTTTTTTGAGACAGAGTCTTGCTCTGTAGCCAGACTGGAGCACAGTGGTGCACTGTCTGCTCACCGCAACCTCTGCCTCCCTGGTTCAAGGGATTCTTCCGCCTCAGCCTCCCGAGTAGCTGGGACTACAGGCTTGTGCCAAATACCCGGCTAATTTTTGTTATTTTTAGTAGAGAAAGGGTTTCACCGTGTTGGCCAGATGGTCTCGACCACTTGACCTCACGATCCACCTGCCTCGGCCTCCCAAAATGCTGGGCTTACAGGCGTGAGCCATCGCGCCTGGCCAATTTATTTCAAATTATAGTTGACAATATTTTGCTCCTACTTTTAAAGACCAAATAGTTCAACAGTTTTGATTTTACAGTATTCTTTGACTAAATTACTAGGATATTTAGCATATGCCAAAGGCATCTGGCAAAGACACTGTATAAAAACAAGTGTTCAGCAATGGAAACCAATGTTATAAAACTTGACCATTCACTGAGCATTTATAAGCATAAACACATTTTCATACATTTTCTGTTTCAATAACTTTATGAAAGTAATAATTTCTCCAGTAACAACTAATAATAAGTTATGGTGCAGAGACCAATGAATCATTGATAAGCAAAATAATTTATGAGACTGTATTTCCTATTTTGTCTACTTAGCATTGTTTTGAAAATTCTCAATCTTACAGAAGCATAAAAATTTTAGCAGAAAAATTAATTTATTCGTCATAAAATTTCTCAAAATTAATTTAAAAAACAAATGTGTCTGAATTGAATTAATTTTCATCAGTATTAAACCTGATAAACAGCATTGCAAGTTTAATTCATGCTTTGACTTTTAAAAATATGGCATAACATTTTTTAGACCAAATAATCTGCTAACTATTCTAAATTATATAGCACTTTAAATACTACTTTGTCTTTTGTGTAAAATCATTTGCAAGCTATTTTTTTTAAACATTCCACTTTTTTCCACTAGACACTTTCCAAAAACTTACAGCCATTTTTAAATGGCCTCTTATTTTTCCCATTATTCATTATTTAGTAAGTTTCTTATTTTTACTTAGAATCTGTTCCTTAATTTATGACTCGTGAAGTAGAAGGCAGAAATATTGTTCCACTTATCTTTTGTCCTGGTTTCTAACGATTAAAAATTTGTCTTTATTCATAGTTGTTATAGCCTTATAACAACTTAAAGGGTAAGCTACTATTACCTTAATTTAAAAATACAGCTTCATTGTTTAAATCATAAAACATTCTTTGTAAATGCATGTGGGGTTCATTTTCCCCAGTTTTTCTCAAGAAGAAGATAATAATAGGTTAGCACCATTGAGATACCAATAGTGGCATCCACTAACTTTCCAAGAGTACTTGAACCTCTACCTTGAAAATATTTTTTCCAATTTGATAACATTTCTCTAATCTGGTTTACTTTATTTCTCTTCTACTTCTGCCCTCTTCATGAGGACATTAGCATTACTGTTCCCTCAGCTATTAACAAAGTAAAATTTTAAATTAATAATCAAAAGAAATATGCCATATGTGGGCAAAACTATTTATTTCTATTGCCACATGACACCTTACAAAACACAATTGTTTTGAATGCAATGGTATACAATGACACCATTGAAACAACGATGGCCAACTGATATCCCTTGCATGTACCTCAATCACTACTATTTAATAAGAACCAAATGAATACTTTTTGTATAAGCTAAGTTCATAGAATTTTATAGAAAATATGTGCAAACAGCTTAGCTGTTTCACAGAAGTAGTCAATAGTATACCAAGTGCATTAAAGATATTAGTTATTATATTAGAGAGTAAAAATGTAAAAGATTGAAATCCATTTAAGAGAAATATTAAGTGCTTTTATCTACAAAACATTTGTATTATTTTCTTTGAAATAAATAAAGTTAGCAGGACTTTTTCTAAGCTTTTATTTACTTCAAAGTTAGTGGGTGTTTTCTAATTCAAACCATAATTTAAAACCAGCATTTAAAACCGATGAGGAGTTTGGGAAAACTATATTAATGTGGTCTTCATCCCAATGAAAAGTATGTTTCCACAGTTTATTTTACCTATTCTTTTTCTGTTGTTAGTAGGTTCGAATATGTCAATAGAGATAATTAAAGTTTATATCACAGTAATAGCACTGCTACAGAGTCTTTGTATAGGAGAGTCAAAAGAGACACTTTGATGAGGCTGTGAAAGGACTGAAAATGCTCTAAATAGCTTTGTTTACAAAGGACCAAACTAAATAAAAAGGAGACAATAGCTTGTGAAGAACGTGGTTGGAACAATTTGAAGTACATTATTTATTTAAGAGAAAAGAATAGTTCTTTAAAAATATTTTTTAAATCCAGATTAAGAGTCTTAAAAAATAAAACAAAATAAGTTGATCTGCAAAATAGTTGAAAATTGTCAGTAATATTATTTTTGACATTTTAGAATTTTTTCCACTTTCTACTTTATCATAACTTATTTTACTTTACAATGATCAATTCCAACAACATGCAATGTAAGGGTGGTTATTTTTCTGTCTTAAAAAACTCTTTTCTCTTACCCTGCTTTTCTCACCATGCATTCCTTGTTTGGTCCCCTTGGCAACACGACTTCCTGTAAATTATGCATTCTCTACCATTATTTCATTCTCTCTTGAATTTGCTCAACTTAACTCTCACTTCCACCAGTACATGGCAACGTCTACACCTTCATTTTGCTAAATTAGCTCTTCCTTTTCCTTCTCAGTTCCACATTAATATACATTCGGCAGCACTCATAAAATACGTTCAACTTGAATGAACTCCCTTCACTTGGCTTGCAAGACTCCAACGCGCTTTCTCAGCTTCCCTGCTGCCTTGCTGGTAATCCTGATTCACCCACTTCCTCCAACCTCTAAACTTTCAGTAGTTAGAAGTTGGGTCTAGCATTAAGGTTATGGTTAGGATTGAGCCTTTGTCCTTTCTCTCTTCTAGGTAGTCTCATACACTCAATGACCCAACCAGTCTTACAGCTTTATATACAATCTCTGTCAACCATTCCCAAATATATCCATCCAGTATTTCTCCCTTCTGAATTCCAGCCCCTTGTGTGCCAGTTCAACATCCAAGCTTTGATGATTAGTAGGCATCTCAAAGTGAACCAACTAAACCCATGAGAAAATTTAATTAAAACCGTGATCTTCTTCCCTTCCCCTAAATCTGCTTTTCCACTTAGTGATGTCATTGCTTAAGGCAAAAGCTCAGTCTTCTCTTCCTGCCATCTGCCACATGATATTTTAATCAGAAACATAAAGCTTAGAGCATTGATTTACATTAGATGCAAAGGTAAACGATACAAATTAAGTATAACTTATACTTTCTTCAGTATAAGTTTATTATTTTTATTTTAATTGGTCACTTAAAAAAATTGACCTGATGGAACTAAAAGCATGTCTTTGGCCAGTGAGTCATTAAGTTCAAGTATGCAAGACATTCTGATCTTCCTTTTTCTTGACAAAGTGAGAATTCAAAGAAAATAATAGAAATTCTGCTTTCTGATTCAGTCATTAAAAAATGTGTCAATTGTTGTGCCAAACATCAGCATGTGAACTTAAATATTTGACATATAGGATGTGACCTATCTTAAGACATCTGTATTGTGTTAAGAAATGAACCTATTTTAAGAAAATATTATATCATTATTATAGTGCTGACTAAACTTTAACAAACAAATAGACTCCACATAACACTGTGTGTCAGACCACAGGCCCTGGTAGAGTGTGTTCATAAGAGGATTGCCTGACCGGAGGGTTGAAAAGATCCGTGGGAGGAGTGTGAGCCCCAGGGTTGCTTACTCACGCACCACTTCCTGGGCAGGAGAGCTCCCCTGGTTCCATGTCACGCCCAGGTGGGCAGTTGTCCTGCCTCGCCTCTCTCCATTCTCTGTAAGCTAAGTTACTTTCTTGATGAATCTCATGTGTTTATAAGGATGCTTCAGTTGAGGCTGCTATATTCCCTTCCCCTTTCTATTTTTCTCCATGACAGCAAGGCATACTAGCTGCTGCTAGCTGGCTATCTTGGGCAGTCTCCTCTCTAAGCATTTTTAAAGTACATATGGTCTTTATTTACTTTTAAAAAAGGACTCATATCTAAAATGCAGCTTTCTTTGATTGTTGCAGAATAAAGTAGAAAAAATAGAATGGGAAAGAGAAAGAAGGAAGAAATATATCAAAACATATAAAATATTTCTAAGTATTTTCTGACATATGCCATTATATGTGTAATGATAGTTTTCCTCCTTAAAAATAATTTCAAAAAACTGGCCTTGATAAAAAGCATGGTAAAATAATACTAACAATCACTTCAAGAAATTTTCTTGGTCTTTTGCTTCTGATTTATGATGTATGTACATTTAATCCCCGATACATACATAGAAATAAAGTGAATCAATGGGTAAACTAATTTTAATAAACATGAATGGACATAGCCAAACATAATACTCTATCACTTCTCATTAAAGAGAATATTCTAAGAGAAAACGTGAGATTTAAATACATAAATAGTCACACTGATTGTTTTTCATTTTAAGAAGAAAGCAAATCATATAGGCTACAAAGATAATAATGCTGAATCTAGGGAACAATGGCAGAGTGCCTCAAATATCACACAAAGACTATATTTGGAAATTATTTAAAGGTTATAATTTTAATTAATAATTTAATTAATGATTTAATCAATAAAAGATTATAATTTATTATACATAGAAAACTTAAAACTTATGAGTTGTTGAATTTTATGGAGAAGTATAAAAATGCAATGTGTTGGCTGGACACGGTGGCTCATGTCTGTAATCCCAGCACTTTGGGAGGCTGAGGCAGGAATATCACAAAGTCAGGAGTTCAAGACCAGCCTGACCAACATGGTGAAACCCCATTAGCTGGGTGTGGTGACATGCAACTGTAATCCCAGTTACCAGGAGGCTGAGGCAGGAAAATTGCTTGAACCCCGGAGGCGGAGGTTGCAATGAGCTGAGATTGTGCTGCTGCACTTCATCTGGGTGACAGGATGAGACTCCAAATCAGCAATAAAGAAATACATAAATAAAAAATAAATTTAAAAATACAATGTGTTAACATTCATAATAATTACCAAATTGTAGGTGTTTTTAAAATTCAGTGGAAGTAATGACTAAACATGGTGCTAGCTAGTTTTACACCAAGATGTTACATTAGTCAAGAGGAGAGAAGGATGTAAAAAATAATGATAATAAACAAAGGGCTGGTTGCAGTGGCTCATACCTGTAACTCCAGCACTTTAGGAAGCTGAGGCGGGCAGATCACTTGAGGTCAGGAGTTTGAGACCAGCCTGGCCAACATGACAAAACCCCATCTCTACTAAAAGTATAAAAATTAGCCAGGAGTGGTAGTACACACCTGAAATCCCAGCTACTAGGGAGGCTGAGGCAGGACAATTGCCTAAATTCAGAGGATGGAGGTTGTAGTGAGCCAAAGTCATGTCACTGCACTCCAGCCTGGGCAACAGGGTGAGACTACGTCACAAAACAAACAAATAAATAAATAATTAAATAAATGCAAACATATTTTTTGTGTCAGACAACTTTATATATGATGTAGAGAATAATTTGGCCTAAATAAATTATATATGGCAATCGTAGGAGACACATATAAAGGTTTAACCTGGGGATTATTTGAAGAGAATCTAGAACAAAATCTTAAAATCAGGGAAGTAAATAAAAAGTTATTAAATTATTCTTGGAGAAAAAATTATGTATTCTTATATTTCTGAACCTAAGGCTCTACTTTCCTAAAAGACTAGAATTAAAATCACTCATCCACTGAACAGACTCAGTCTTCCTGTTCACAAATGTAAGTGAGTGATATAACCTGAATGGCACTTTGTTTGACAATCTTAAATTATTACCTGTTCTTGGATTTAAAAGTCCAACTATGCTGTTTCTTTCCAGCATGTAACCAAGCTTTAAGCTAAAGATTAGTATTTTCTCAGTAGGTTTAATGTAGAATCTCTTAAATAAAACAAGCTCCTCAATAATCCCTGCTGGCTTTTAATGCTTCATCTTGATGGTAAATTAGTTCCAGTAGCATAATTCTTTTAGCTTGGTCCTTTGGCTCACATCAAGATTCTTGCCGTAAACTCTTGAAATCATAGAATTGTATTTAAACAAGTCTTCAAATTTTCTGAATTGACATTGGCCTAATTTGAAATCCATAACCCATTAGACTAATATCTGGACTGGAGTGTTGTTATACATTTATATACCCCCTATTTGGGAGCCACAGTATAAGATAAATTCCTAAGTATTAAAAAAATGTGAAGCCTTATAGTCTAAATTTTCAAGTTGTGTTTAACACATAGTTGATCATTTGCAAATACTAGCTGCCACTCTTTTCCTCTCTAAAGTTCACAGTTACGTTGTGCCTAGCCAAACTTGTAAGACCAACAGAAGCAACGTATTTTGAATAGTCTTAAGTGTTACTTCTGGAAGGATAAGAAGAAAGACGTCTTTTATCAGTGGTGAGTTAGAGATTGGCCTAAGAAGGAAACAGGTAAAGCTTAGTACTTTCTAACTGTAGGGCTGATCAACCCGTCAATGTCATATTGTTCCTCATCAGTCTTGATACTAAAGACATGACCAAAACAAACAAAAAACAATCAAAAAGAAATTAAAAAAAAAAAAAGCACTGACTGGGATGAAGAACCATCTATGTAAGTTACTACTGTCTACTGCAAATTCTAGAAAGCCCAACAAAAAACCAGCTTAAACAGATTAAGATTTACTCATTTTACGTAACACGTCCAGGCCTGTACTATTTTCTCTAGTTCTCTCATTTGGCATTCTGTAAAGCAGCGGTCTCCAACCTTTTTGGCACCAGGAACTGCAAAAACAGGAACTGATTTTGTAGAATGCAATTTTTCAGCAGGCTGCAGTGGAGTGAGGTCAGATGGTTTCAGGATGATTCAAGCACATAACATTTATCGTGCACCTTGTGTTTATTATTGTTACATTGTAATATGTAATGAAAGAATAATACAACTTACTCCTCTCCTACAACCAATAAAGATAATTCACCTGACTAATTTACAAATGAGTAGCAGATTAATTCCTTCCCAGTTCCTGGGTCTTTGATTCTGGGAAGCTCAAACTCTTTTGCAAGCTGAGAGAGGTGATCATGCACCAGCTGAGAGAAAGAGCCTGTGGCTCAGTCTCTCAAAATCTCTGCTGTTTGAAAATGTCAAAAATCCCAAGGTTCTCTCATAGCCCGCATAATTCCAATTTGGTTTTGAATGCAACCATTTTATCTGCTGACTTGAACACAGTTGTCATTCTCTTCTGAAGTGACTGAGTTCACTGAGCAAGCCACACAGATAAGCAAGCTTTGCCACCGATTCTGTGTCACTGAAATATGCTGCCAGTTGTAACTGTTTTTTCTAAAAGAAATCTGTAGAGCACCTCTCATAACTCAGAAACTGTGGCCACTGATCTACCTTTAGAAAGCCATTTCACTTCTACGTGCGAGAGAAGATGTGTGTGCTCTATGTCCATCTCACAGAGCTGTGCAAACAGACAAGAACATGTACTTTAATGTGGTTGACAATTGCAATCACATTCTGAAAAGCATTGTTAAGTCCAGGGGAACTTTTTTGTGTAGCCACCATTTCTCTATGACTGACAGACAGTGTGTGTGCTCAAATTCAAAAGTGACCTCTTCGACCTGAGTATTGATATATATATATATATATATATATATATATATATATATATATATATATATATATCACATTTTCTTTCTCCTCTCATTGGCTGATGGGCATTTTGGCTGATTCCATATAGTTGCAATTGCAAATTGTGCTGCTATGAAAAGGCGTGTGCAAGTGTCTTTTTCATACAATGACTTCTTTTCCTCTGGGTAGATACTCAGTAGTGGGATTGCTGGATCAAATAGTAGATCTACTTTTAGTTCTTTAAGAAGTCTGAATACTGTTTTCCATAGTAGTTGTGCTAGTTTATATCCCCACTAGAAGCATAATAGTGTTCCCTTTTTACCGCATCCACACCAACATCTATTAGTCTTTTGGTTTGTTAATTATGGCCATTCTTGCTTTTGAATTTAGGAAGAAAGACATGGTCATGAAGGGTTTTTGCATAGCTAATTCACAGTACACAGCACAGGAATTTTCAAGGACAAAAAGTTTTCTGGAAATACTTCAGAAAATATTTAAAATACTGAATGCTGACAGAGAATGACTGGGTTGAGTGTGGATTATCAATATCTAATTAGATATGCTGTCTAACAGTAAAAGAGAGGGGGAAAAAGACTATCAACTTCTATCTCATTAAAAACAACCAAATAATGGGCACTTTTAAAAAGCAAATATTCAGTGGAAATCAGATGTAGAATGCCTTTAAAATCCAAAAGCCAAAGTCACTTGACTTTTAAAAGCAGTCATAACATTCAAAAATTGCCTAAAATACAGGCCAAGTGTATGTGTGTGCGTGTGTGTGTGTGTGTGTGTGTGTATAATATGTTTATCATATATATATTTTATATTGAAACAAAGATAGATGAATAACAAAAAGTTATAATATTAATAAATGGGATTTTAAAAAGAATATTTAGAGCTATTTCTTTAAATATTACTTTTTTTTTTTTTTTGAGATGGAGTTTCGCTCTTGTTGCCCAGGCTGGAGTGCAATGGTGTGATCTCGGCTCACCACAACCTCTGCCTCCTGGGTTCAGGCAATTCTCCTGCCTCAGCCTCCTGAGTAGCTGGGATTACAGGCACGTGCCACCAGGCCCAGCTAATTTTTTGTATTTTTAGTAGAGACGGGGTTTTATCATGTTGACCAGGATGGTCTCGATCTCTTGACCTCGTGATCCACCCGCCTCGGCCTCCCAAATTGCTGGGATTACAGGCGTGAGCCTAAATATTACTTTACATCATACATTTTTAGACTTAAATGACTTGTACAGGAATATGTTTACATTCAGCCTGATATTAAAAATTAATAATAATTTTCTATATTTTTTTCTAAACAAAATGTATATTTTAGGATTTTATTGGAAAAGAATTTTATTAATTTTCTTTCCTATGATACTGCCATGTCTTTTTATTTTAATGTCCATTAATATTTAGAATTAACTCATTTTGTGACACCCAGAAAATTATTGCAACGAAAAATAAAATATAGCTTGCATTGCAGTAGATGAGTATCTCATTATGTCCATTGGTAGACCAATTAATAACAACTTTAAATCAATACTTTTATTATCTAATCATGACTTTTATTATAGAATTATTTTAGAATAGATATATATCCTCTGGGTTTGGTTCTGTGAAGATAGAAGTATACAAATTTATTTTTGTCACAAGTCTTTTAAAAACACATTTTTGTGATATTAGTTATACTAAACAGTTATATAGAGGATTTCATAATGACATGAAGTTTAAACTAACTTATTTTAAAATAAATATTATTCATAATTGCTCTAATAAGTATCAGCCACTTATAAGAGGTTAGGAATTTTCTTTTCTATTTAAGGATTTACTTATCTTACATAAATAGGGTTTACTTATCTTACATATTTATTTAAAAATTAGAATATCAAAGTGAGTTTCTTGGAAGTCGTATGAACATTTGCATAGTCTCTTCAATGTTATGAATACCCATCTACAAATACAGTAGGCTATATAGATCATGATTTTCTCTAAGTATTTTTATGGTAAAATAGAAATGAAAGGAATTCTCTGTCGAAATAAACATGAAATAAGTTAAGGAGCAGATGATGATTATTCACCTTGTAATAATATTTTATATCAGATTTATTTATATGATTTATTTTCTTCTCGATAAGCAAGCCTTTCTTTATACTCTGGCAGCTACAAAGCCGTGTTAATGTAAACATAATTAAAGTTTTTTATTTATATAATTTAGTGCAGGCTTCAGAAATAATTTTGTAATGTGAAGAAAATTAATGCCATATAAATTAAAAATTGCCTAATCTGTTCTTCTCTAGATCTCTTGAGCTGTTGTTTTTACTAAACTTATTTTCACCTTTGGCTTCTAGACAACCAAGGCCAAATTCCTAACAATAACAGAAACAATATCAGTTTCATTTGGATGAGGAGTTCAGTTGTCCAGTGTTTTTAATAATCAGTGTTGAATTATCTGTATTAGATTTCTGTATTGAGGTTTCTCAGTTGAAGATTTAGCTCTAACATACAATAACCTACCTTAAAAATGTTTGCTCTTTCTTGCCCATCCTCCTAGTAGAATTATGTCACTTTTTGATTCTATCAATATTTGGAGCTTCTATTATGTGACAATGTCAATAATTTCCAAGGCTAAAGTCTCTATTGCAATATGAACAATTTTCCTTTATTTTATGTTGTAGTTAATAACTTTTTTAAAAAAATATTATTTTATGTTTTTATCACAAATTTGTCTCAATGCTCCACCAGAAATCTGAATCACCTCTCAATTTGTGTTGTTGTGTTTTTAAAAAACAGCACAAATGAACCATGTCATTTCCATTCTGGTGGTATACTTTCTACAGTCCTCCATCCAGTCTAGGTTGTTTGCTTTGTGGTCAGGACATACAATGGTCATCTGGGATTTCTTTTTTGTCGTTGCCATTATTCTAAAGACTGTCTCTGCCTTCTTTCTGGTTAGACACCTTATTTCCTGGATTCCATGTGTTCTTTCTGTTTTTTGTTTTTCCTTTCTCATTTTGATTAAAGCCTACCCTCTTTTCCAGTAGCTTCTTTAGAACCCTTTTTTCCCTTTTCATAATTTAAATATCTGAATATGTTTTTGCAACTTTGTATTTATTAGAGTTTGGCTAGATTTCAATTGATGCTCTGGTAACCATGTCATTCAGAATTTTGAAGGTTCTGCTTTCTTGCATCCACCTTTTGATCTTGTATTAAATCTCATCATATTTTCATTTTTAAATCTTTGTTTTTCACAAAATTTTTTGTTTCTTTGTTTTTGTTTGAAAGTTTTCATAACTTTGGTTAGCTTTTTATCTTGGATGTTAATAATGTTTACAAAAATATACTTTTATGTTTTATCATTATAAGCACCATGTGGGTTCTTTAAAGGTAGATACTAGTATCTTTCACTTCAGAAAAACTTTCTTGCTAATGTATAACATTAGCCCTCTGTTTTTTCTACTCTTTGTACCAGTATCATTAGCCCTATGTTTTAATTTGTTTTGGTACCTTTATTTGTTCGTAATTATTAAGCCCAAAATGTTTTCTAGCCAATTTTCCACCTTTCTGTTTTTTCATTCTATTTCCTGGGCTATTCTCTCTATTTTTATCTTCCAATCCTTTGTTATCATATTTAAATTCCCAAGGCTATGTACTTGTCTTCTGAATGTTCCCTCGGCTCACATCATGATGCAACAGCTTTACATTCTTCAAAGTTTATTTATCATGAAACATAATGTATGAGGTTTCATTATGTTGGCTGCTCTACTTATAGACAATAACAGAGAGAGAGAGAGGAATTCTTTTTTTTTTTCCTTTGAAGTGATTTGCTGTATTTTCAAAGAAAAGTAATCATTATCATAGATAGATAGGTACCTATTTCCTTATTCTACCAGATATGGAAGTATTAATGGCACACTATCATTTCCACGGGTAGAACTGAGAATATGGGGGTGGATGTCTAGCGAAAGTTCAAACAAATAACATTGATATATTTTTTCTTTCAAGTATTGTTGAAACTAGACATTTAAGAGTCCAGCCTCACAATTTATCTCAATATCTGTTCATACCTAAGTCCTCTAGGGATTTTAAATAATATTTTGAAAATAAACTCCCTGAAAAGACTAATATTACTACTAGTCCATGTGAAAGGGGGTGTCTCCAAAAACAGTTGGAATTTGAGTTATTTATTCATGCATTCACTCATCAATAATTGATTATCTACTATGTTTTAGAAACAATGCTATGCATTTAGAATACAATAATGAAACAGCATCGACTCACATTATGCCCACAAGAAAACGACAGTTAAGTAACAAACAAAATTCAGAAGAATAATTACACTAATAAGCATGTAATTATCACCTGTGAAAATTGTGGAGAAAACTTTCCATTGTGATCATATATACATCAGATGATGTAATCTGAGACACAGAGATATTTTAGGCAGGGAGATGTTTGAGTAAAAACTGAATAATGAGTAAGAAATAACTAGGCAAAGAGTGAGTGAGAAAGGAAAAGCTGTTCTACTTCTAGGAAAGAGTCTGTGAAAGAGCAAAGAACACAGAATATTAAGGAACTCCAAGATAAATGTGTGTTTTAAATGCAGAGGGCAAGAAGAGCGAGAGTAGATTAAACTAAGAAAGAAGACTGGCGGGATCTTGTAGAACACGGAAACATTTTTGGATTTTATTTAAAATATTAGGTGGGCAACAATATGAGTAACTGATTTCATATGCATTATTAAAATATGTGCACATTAACTAACTAATATTTGTATTTTTACTGGATTAATCGTCCATTTTTTAATTAATCAGGAAATATTAGAACTTATAATGTCAAATAGACCTGAGCCAAAACGTGATGTTTCTATTTTTAAATTACAAGACATTGGCAATTTACATTGCTTTTCTGAGTGTGTTTCTCTATGCATGAAATGGGTATAATAATATCCACATTCAGATTATATGGAATTGAAGATTCAATGAGAAATGCATGGGACACATATTAACAACAAATTAAATTTTTGGTATTACTATTTTAAGACAATTCTACGTTAGAAACTGACATTGATAGATAAATATGGATGGAAATGAATTCTCAGAATAGTCAATTCAATTAAATATTAAAAGACAGAGGTTTGAAGTTATCTATTATGTAAGAAATGCCCTAGACACTCATCATTGTAAAATATAGTATAATGTCAAATTTGATGTCTGAATATTGAAAAAGCTTAAATATAATGGTAGATTTATAATCTGTCTTTTTGTTGAAAATCTAACAATGAAAGGCTTATCTTTTTTTTTAATATCTATGTGGGTAGATTTATCTTCTATGGCTACTTTCTGAAATGTGCCTGTAGATGAATCGCTTTGATTTTGTACATAAAAAATATGAAAGTTATGAAGTGACAGCTGTGCATATTGATGTCTTTATATTAAGCTTCCAAGAAAAAGGACATTTGATAACAGAATTTTTTTTGAACAGAAATAGATGAAGATTCAGTGTTTCTTGATTTTTCTGTTTAGATACAGTGCTCCTAGAGCTTCAGTGTTTTAAAACAGTAAAAAATCTGCCAGTAATGTGACTGATACGGAACACTCAGATCCAGGGGGTGAAAGGAAATTTTTAATATTCCTTCATTGAGGAATATTAAGAAAGAGAAAGAGAATCAGACAGATGAAATTATGGAATTTATAATACATTAAATAGCTTCTCCTCTCTAACACAATAATCTCATCAATTCTGACTCTCCTTAGAAAATATACACAGATATGCTTCCTTGTATCGTATCACATATTGTTACAAATGAAATGAAAGATACCATTAAACACAAGGCACTGTCTCACAATAAATGTTTAGAGAAATTTAAAATTAGGTATTCGATGCCAACATAATGTATGTTACACTAAGACTGATCTTCACAATCACAATGATTTTATTCGTGATGATTTTCAAGATCTTTGTAGGGTGTAATGCATGACTACAAGAACAGTGATAAGAAAAAGGTACTGCTATGCAGGCAGATGATGTAGCTTCTATGGGTTTTGATTTCATGATTACTGTAAAAGCATCTCCACACCCAAGTGCTATAAGATAGCTGCACTTCACAAGCAAGCACTAAAGCATCTCATTAAAAATATCTTTGGAAGATTGGAAATGTGGAAATAATTTGCACATTAAGCTATAAATCCATATTCAATCATTTAATCTATAGAGAAAGAAATACTGACTAGAAAAACAAAAAAACAGAGTACATCTCACTATGGACAGCATAAAGAGACAAAATGGTGCAGAAAGCTAAGTTAGTCTGGAAAACAAATTTCTCTTTTTATATGCTGTTTTATTAACAAAAGCAGTCATGGAAAGTTACTGTTTTTTAAAATTAAGGACAAATTTATGGAGGCAATTTATTTGTTTTTCCTGAAAAATTAATAATAAAATAATGACTAATACAAAGTGTTTTTATATTATTTTTTTAGAAGCAAAGAGTAAAAGTGAGTTGAAATTAAAAGGGAGAAATTTTCAAAAGCCATGCAAACTTAAGAAGATAGCTGAGAAATATACTCTTGGATGGAGGACATAGTATGAGTACTTGATGGGGTGGGGAGAAATTTCTGTAAAACTAACAAAGGGATACGTTTCTTCTAGAACTTTGGCATAGTTAGGTGACCTTGAGTTAAGTTGGACATGAGGAATATGTTTCACTTACTTAAAAATATAATAGTATATCCTTAATATAGCTCTAGGTTGAGAGTTGAGACTTTTATTGTTCAGACTTAATTTACAACTCCATGACCACTTAAAAAATTGTCTTTTTTTTCCCATGGGGCAATAAATTCCACCTCTATAAATATAATGGAAATTTTGTAAAGACAAATACACAAAAATGCTGACTTTTTTGATAAGTGACTGATTAAATTCAAAATATCATTCATCTCTGTGATTTTAAGGCTTATTTTCCTTGATTGAATTTCTAACTGGCTGGCTCTTTCAATTGAGAATTGGAGAAAACATTTTTAAAAATAATAACATTTAAAAACTCTTACATTATTCAATACTATAAGAATTCTTAGTAACTGCTTTCAACTTGGAAATATCACCTATATGGTAAATAAAGTTGTTGCTGGTGTTATTGTTTCAGGCTTGAACATTGTCTGGAACTAGCAGAGAAAATTTTTAAGAAATCTGAAGTCAGGAACTGATTTACTGGTATTAGAGCCATAGAGAGGGTAATATAGCCACTTTGCCCAAGGTATGCTTGCCTTACTTTTTTATTTATGAGTCACTGGCACTGCTAGAAAACAAACAGCTGCGTCAGTATTTTCCTGGATATTAAAGTCACTGTTATTGATGTCTTTGAACTTGATGTATCATCTCATAGGGACACTGCAAACAAAGCCCTAGTAAATATACAATTTATTACCAAGGAACCCACTTAACGAAAGTCTTTGCTGTATATAAGAAAAGCTACAATAGTCTGTTTGGAAAACATTCAAATTCTATTTCCAATTACTTGTTAGTGTGAGGTTTCCTGGGTTTTGCTCTTTATCTTTCTCTTTTAAAATCTCAATGTGATGATTATCGATCTCTCTTCTACAAAGGGACAGCTATAAATGTGAACAAGCAGTATATATTTGGAATATTATGAATGTGTTTCAAAATGTACCTCCAAGACACATACAGTCTGTAAAATAAGGTTTATTTGTTCTGTGAGTTAAGCAAACTAAATAAAATGTCATATTTAGGTTACTGACTCAAAATTAGGAGTTATTTTGATCCTTAGTATATTTTCAGAAAAATCTTAGCACACTAAGTGAAAAAGAAATATTTATGCCATTATTAAAAGCTCAAAAACTATTTTCTCATGCAATGTGGACAGTTTAAACTCTTACTTGTAAAATTAAATGCTTGTAGGATATACCTCAATGAAGTCATTAGGAAGAAAGAGAAGGAAGAAAGACTGCAAAGAGACAGAGCCCACTGATTTTAGTCCTGACAGTCACTGCACCTGAAGCTACACTGCTGCTCATCAACGACAAAATCCAGTAGAAATAATTGTATTTTGACAAAGGCAGGTGAGAGTGTTTTACAGTCACAAAATAGAAGGTGCTTCAGTGCCCAGAATGAAAGTCTACTGTTATTTCTTGGGAAAAAATAAAATAAAATAAGAAATTGCATCAGTTCTTGGGATAAATGGAAGTGAAACAGTTGGAAGTACCCTATTCTGGAGACGATACATCAAGATCCACGTGAGGGTTCCAATATTCATCGAACCACTAAGAAATCAGTATATGAGAACATCTCAACTGCAGGATCAGGTACATAAACTGTCATTATATAATGGTATAGATATTTAAAAAATATATAAAGATACAATCTACATATAGTCAAAGAGAAAAGTAGTTTTAAAATGCAAACTGAAGTTTCGTTGCTATTTTTAAAACTTTAAAATTTAAAAGTCCCTAGCATATATATTTAGATTTTCTCCGTTTACATTGTTTACTTAATTCTATTGTTACTAAATTTTATAAATATAGAAATGTTCAATCCCTGAAAACAGAGTTAAACAGAGTAATAAAAATTTAGGATATTTCACATTATGTAGGTGAACATGCAAAGCCTAATATTAGTAACTAAAATTGTCAGCAAAAGAGTGGAAGAGGGGTTATAGAAGAGAGAATATGTTACTGTTTTTATTGGATATAGTGACTGATACACATAATAAAAATAAATGTCAAACTGAGGAAATACACTTGCAATGATGCAATCTTAATAATAAATGTATTAGACATCTGTATCTATTTATTTAACATCTATCTATGTATTGATAGATTTTGTGTGGTGTGTTCTTATGTAGTAGATTATAAAGAAGTCCTAAATAACATTAAAAGGTAGAAGTAGCATGGAAAATATTTTCTCATTACAGTGCATACAGTTAGAAATTTATAACAAAATACACAATTAAAACACTTCTTGTTTACAGAAATTTCAAAATGTTTTCTAAGCAATTCTGTGGTCTGAAAGGCAATATTAATTAAGGTTTCAGACTTTTAGAAACATCAGAAATAAACACAATACATAGAGGATACAGCTCAAATTAACAAAATTTAATAGTCTTATTGGTAATCAAATAACAATAGCAAACAAATAGCCTACTGAACTGAAAAAGTTAGAAAAATAACATAAAGATAATACAAAACAAAAAAAAATCCTAAGACACAGTGTTCTATTGGATGTGCTATGGTGGGAGCGTTGTCAATGTTGGGAAAACGTGCTGTTGTGCACAGAAATGAGTGGCTGACTTTTCAGTGCATGCCTTTTTATTTTAGATATTTAACCAGTTGGATGTATTAATGGTGAAATTAAATTAAAATTGAGGTAAAATATAATTAAGATCTCTGCATATAATTTATATCTTGAAACGTCTGATTATAAAGTGTTTCCTAGACCTTTTCACAGAAGAATTTCCATATAGCTATTAATAAGAGGAAAAATCCATTAGCACATGAATGCAGATTGCGAATAAAAAGTTGAACAAATACTCATCTCCATTGCTGAATTCATACTGTGCAGTGTTGCATACCTTCATCCTTGTCACTTCATTACAATGCCAAAAACAGCTGCACGTAAACAGTGAAATAAAATGGCAAGATATTTTCTGCTTGGAAGGATAAATCATGTAAGGGCTGTCTATTTGTGTTCTTTAAGAAAACATCACTAGGATAGAAAAAGAAAGAAATCCAAGCTTTCTCAGTAGGATGAAGTTTGAGGAATCTGCCTTAAAATGTCTTTTCTCTCTTGCTATTATTTCAACAACAACAACAACAAAAAACACCCATTCTACACGTTAAGCTTTTTTTTTTTTTTTTTGCTTGCTTTCAGCAAACATAGAATCATTTTTAATAAAGAGTTTTTATTTTAGTTTTAGCTAATTACTTATGATGACTTCTTCATACACTGTATCATATTCCGGTAGAAATACTACTTGGATTTATAGCTGAAAAAATTGTAGTACACACACTACCTTTGGTCATTATTTTTTATAATGAGAGTCAGCACTAAAATTTCTGCATTATGGAAGTTTGGAGGAGCAATTAGGTCAGCAAAGGGATGACTGTGTAAGAGATGATTTTGAATCGGTAGTTACTTGGAAAAAACTACTTTTTCCTAGATTGTTCTTTTGAGATGGCTAGAAAGAGGCAGATAAAATTTATGCTGCTTACAAAGTATGATGGTAACTGAATAAAAGTCTTTGAATGCATAAGTAAAGATGAAAATATCATTGTAAATAAGAGTAACATGAAATTTGACAACTATCAAATGTCCATTTGAGGTAGTGACCTTCATGTATAACTGTATAATATCAATTTCCTTTACCACATATAGCTGAAAGTAAGTAGTATGAAAAATAAATTTTGTTTTTCTGTTTTTAATACTTTATTTCTTTTTAAATATATGGATATGTGAGCTACATCAACAAAAATGCTATGCTGTGACTAACAGAAGACGAAGGTATAAAAGTGAAACAAATTAGATTTGACTTGTCATTTGTTTTGATAGATTTAAATTTCTTATGCATTCCCTTAATTTAAAAAGTTTTAGTAGTGTAGCATATTTAATTAATTTATTTATGTATTAACTTATCAAACTTGTAGATTGCCACGATTTTCTTAGGTTTCAAAAATTAACTTGAAATCTAAATAAACATAAGTCTAATGCTTTGAAGAAATAGAAAAGGATTAATTTGGTTTGTAATTATGCACTGTTGTTTACCGTTTCATTTTATAATATTTTATTTAATGTAAGGAATATGCTTATTAAACATGAACTATGTATCAGAATTAACCTGTATATTATTTATTTGATCTTTAAAGATAAATATAAATTCACCCACATAGAATTAATAGGGGAAATTGCAAAGTATTGCATGATTTGCCTCTACTCTGTGAATCAAGACTTGTTCACACTTTATACTTAGTATCTATGGAACATAGTGACCTATAGTGTAAATGATGTTACCATTTCTTTTATTGTTCTATCATTTAATGTCTTATTTAATTTTATGAGATTTTCACATGACAGGAAGAGTGTCTTAAATATATTTGTCAATTATTTTATTTAAAATAGCAACTTTAATAGAGCTGTCATACTTTAAATGGTTTGTCAAATCAATTACTATCTGTCTAAAAGCATTCTGCTTGTCTTATCCCAATTATTATCAACGTGTCCAGTAGTAGGTGAAATGTATAACCGAGAAACTTAAATGAAAAAAATAGAAATAGAATTCTATTTTATTCTCAAATAAGCTAATCCAAATTACTCTTTTTGTATATTTTCCAACTATTCAATTTGGATTATGCAATTATATTTGTTTTACTGGCAAAGAGATGATAGCAATGTAACTCATCTCAAATATGATATCTGAAGAGTTTATTGGTAAAACAAAATATTAGTTCCTAAGTGTATTTGGAGGGTCAAGCTATTTCCAAAAGTCTAAACAATCAAAAAGTAACCAGAGTACTCTTATTATTGCTTTTTGATGTTCTCCAAAGAATTAGAATTATGTTTATTTAGAGTTCAAGGTAATACAAAAAAAAAAAAATGAAGAAAAACATTGTAATTGTCTAGTTTTTGGTTAAATAATTATTTTTCTAACATGATTGCATGTCAAACTAATAAAGCATTATTTAAATATAAGCAACCTGAATCACTTCACTGACTATTCTAGATAACTATGTAATGTGTTTGGTTTTGTGAGGTTTTTATATAAATGAATTATTTATAAACTGTATAATTAGTATAACTAATAATATAATACACACTCAAATATTCACTATATATCTTAAGTGGTAGATTCCTAGTATCTCAGAAACTCCTTGTAGGACATTTTTCATTTGTAGCTACTTTTCTCATTCCATGAATGAAAACCTATTTATATTAGAAATTTTTATTTAGATATATTTATACTTTAGCAATTTTGAACTTTATACTTAAATATAGTAATGTTGTATGCAATGTTTTGTGATTTGGTTGTTTGGTCCAACATTGGTTTTGTGACAAATTTCTTCAGGTTGATGTCTGTAACTACAGTTTTCTCTTTTTGTCTGCATTTTATGTTCTGTCTACTTTTGACACTCATTTAAGGGGTGTGAAGGGGTTTTTGTTTGGTTTTGTTTTTAACCCCAGCTGTTTCTAAGTAGAGTTTCTTTGCACATAACTCCTAGATTATGTACCTCAGTCATCATCTCATCTCCAAAAACTTCCATTGTGCTCTATTTGGTAGTTACTTCAGCTAGAGGTTTTGGGAGTAATCCAACTTGATCGTCCAGTGTCTGAGGGGCCTTTCTGCTGCTCTGAAGTGTTCCAGATTTATTACAGACTGAGATGCCTTTTGACCAAGAAAAGACAGGTGACAAGCCTTAAAAGAACACATTTCTCACACTTTGTCTCTCTTAATAGTCTTTTCTTCAGTGTAGCGGGTTCATAAAACTTCTCCAGGGAAAATTTACTTCACCAAGCAAACAGTAATATTTCCTGGGAGGTTTCAGTGCTGCTATACATTGCTTTCCTCTTTTCCTTCGTCACTTCCCTATTTCCTTCACTCTTTATTGAGCTAAGTCTTTAGGTACATCAAAGTTCCTCTAAAGTGAAATGCTCCACTTTCACATGAACCAGCAGTGAGCAACAGATCGATTCCTTCATTACCTCCTTCACAGTTTCCATGATCTAACTTCTAGTTTTTTGCCAACATCGACGACTTAAAAATGACACTTAATTTTAATTTTAGATTGTATTTTTTCTGGGTATTACTAGTGTCAAAAGTTTATAGACTATTCCTGTCTCTTCCATGGGGTCTCAGTTCATGATGCATGCCTCTTTTCCTCTCTGGTTGTCTTTTTATTATCTTTTAAAAATGTGTATGAGTTTTTAAAATATTTATATAATGTAGATATTAATGTTTCATCAGTTATTTGATTAATATAGTTTATCCTGATTTACTAATGGTACATTTAGCCTTTCATATCCCTGGGTTCTGCATTCATGAATTCAATCAATTGCAGATACAAAATACTCAAATACAATTTTGCAAAATTTCAGAGAGCAAAACTTGAATTTGTCACACACTAAATACTGTGTTGGGCTCTTGTAAGTGAAATTATATGTAGGCATTGTATTAGGTATTGCAAGTTAACCTAGGGATAATTTAAAGTTTACAGGAGAATGCATAATAGGCTATATGTACATTTCATATAATTGAGTTGAGCATCCACAAATTGTAATATCTGCAGGGGGAATGGGAAAGCACGTCCTGCAAAAAATTTCCCATGGATATCAAGGGGGAACGACTGTATTTTTACTCTTTTTATGATACATGCAATTTTAATTTGCAACAGAAATTTGCAATTTTAATGTTGATAGATTTATCGATGTATTTCTTTATATTTTGTGTGCTTGTTTCTTTTGGGAAATCATCTGCTGTTTCAAAATTGTGAAGACATTTTTTATTGTCCTCTAAGTTTTGTAATTTACCTTTCACATTTAAGTATTTAGTTCACCTGGATTTGTTTTTTTCCTGTGCCTTAAGGTGGAGCTAGAAGCCTTGCATCCTTTATTATGAAGTCTGTATTATAACCACTGATTATTAATGTCCACTCTGATAGAAATCAAATTAAGATTATGTTTCTTTATTCTATATTCCATACAACAAACTAGTGTTCTAATTCTGTTCTCAAACTCCGCTGTCTTATTTAATAATAAGGTACAACATTTTTCAAGGAAATTCCTATACATATAATGAGGTACAACATTTTTCAAGGAAATTCCTACCACATCATTTTTCTTTCTCCATTTTACTGCCTGGAGGTCCAGAAGCCTTCTTGAAACCACCAACATAGCTGAAGAGAGTGTGACCCTAACATCAGTGAGCTCCTGAGTGACTGTCATCATATGCTTATCTCGAGATTTCTTGGTAAGCTATGAGAAAGAGAATTCTCCTGTTTTAAAGCCAGTGTTATTTGAAACTTCTGTTATGTTCTGCCAAATGTATTCTTACTTGACAAAAGCATTCTGTAAGAAAAATTTCTAGATTCTAAAAGGGGCTTTGTACTCAGGGCTAATGCCCAGCCACAACACACATTTCAACTTGTGACTTAAACCTAGTGGCGACTAAAAGTTTCAGAGTCAACATCCCCTGTAGTTTGCTGAACTTTTTCATTGTCACTCACATTTTCTCTATTGCACAGTTTTCTACAGAATCACCCAAAATATAGATGTTCCATAGTCTCCCTCAGTATCTGTTCCATAACAAGCCTCTCCTGAGAAAATCTTAGAGAATACATCTCTGAAATGGCAGTTTGTCATGTTAATTTAAAAAAAACAAAAAAACAAACAAACAAAAAAAACAAAAAATATCTCCAAAGATTTTGTGATAATTTAAGCAAAAAAATTACAGGTTTGAGAAAGAAACAAGAAATATGCCTTATAGAGAATAATGAACAGGTCTTACATTTATAAAAGATG
Source organism: Saimiri boliviensis (assembly GCF_048565385.1). Lineage (NCBI taxonomy): Eukaryota > Metazoa > Chordata > Mammalia > Primates > Cebidae > Saimiri > Saimiri boliviensis. The sequence continues at coordinate 23,506,176 of NC_133466.1, read as the reverse complement.
GATTTGGGTGGTTAGGACATGTCAAAGTGTGTCCAGAACAATGATGAGTAGCTATGTAATCTCACTTAAATTATTCACACAATTTCCTGTGAGTGCAGGATACCTTCTTCATAATGAGAAAGTTTTACTTAGGTCTCAGTGGTTCTTACTTTTTTCATTGTCCAGTTGAAAACTGTTACATTCTTTGAAAATGAATGTAACAGATAATTTGTTTCAGTGCAAATGCTGAACTACTACTTTCCTGCACCTTGTATTGTACCACTCTGTAGAAAACATTTGGCCACTTTACTGAAATCTAACTCCAAAAAGATGGGCAGTCTTGCACAGTGCTCCTGCAGAGAAATGCATGTGTCAAGTTCTCCCACTGAAACTACAGGTGAAACCACTGAATCACCTAAATCAGTGGGTCTGAACCCCAAGTGAACATTAGAATCACTTGGGATAATGTAAAAAGTACTGACAGTTGAACACAATTCCTAGAAATTATTGTTTAATGTTACAAATTGTGCCCATGATTATTTTTTTGTTTCTTTATGTTTCACTTTTACCATCCTCTGGAGTCTAATGTGCCATTGGTGCCTAGAAATTCCAGTCTGATTTTCTAACACTGAGAGAGGAAGAAAGAATAATGCTGTCAACCTGTTAAGAGTCTGCTGTAAATTTTGAAGTTCAGGAATGGACATCTACGTTGATAGCCACATTATTCACAATGGCTAAAACATGGATGCAACCCAAGTGATCATTGATAAATGACTGGACAAGCAAAATGGGTATATGAATACAATGTGATGTTATTCAGTGTTAAAAGAGAAGGAAACTTTACCTATGCTACAACATGGATTATCCTTAGGGACATTGTACTAAGTGAAGTAAGTTAATCACACACACACACACACAAAAGATAGAGTGTATTATTTAGGAGATATGTAAAGTATTCAAAATTATAGAGCCAGAAAGCAGAATAGTGGTTGCCAGTGGCTGAATTGGGGTCATTGGGAATGGATGATTATTATTTAGTCAGTGTAGAATTTCAGTTTTACAACATAAAAAGAGTTCTGGAGATATACGATGGTTGTACAACTTTATAAATTTATTTAAATATCATCAACTGTACACTTAAAATGGTGAAGATGATAAATTTTATGTTGTGTGTATTTTATTGCAATAAAAGGGGGGCAAGATGAGTGAACCTTTTTTCTTAATGTTCCCAAGCCTTTCATGAGACAATTCCAGTCTTAAAGACTTCATACCTTGAGTGCAAGCCCGCTGCATAGGACCTACCTCGAAACGTCAAGTTCAAACATAGGTTATAAAACATTTAAAGATACTAGTTATCTTTCCCTTGAAATAGCAAGCTTGGGCACAGACCAGTACAAACTGTTTTGTCTTTTTAGTGCCTCCATTAGAAGAAACTAAACACTCATGTTCTTCAAAATAGTTCTCTAAAAACATCAGCCAGGAAACACCTATAATATGCACAGTAGCTTCTCCTATGCATGGTGTAGATTGCAATTTCCCCTCTAACCCATGGTGTAGATTGCAATTTCTCATTTATTCCATTGCTACTTCTTCCTGTATTTTCTAAGAAACTCCAGAAAATCTCTGGTTTGCTAATGACTCCTTTTCTAGAAATTAACATTGTGGTAGATCTATTTCTTTTTATATCATTGCTATCATTCTAATGCAAGATTATGAGAAAAGAGTGACATTTCAAAGAAAAAAGTAACAGAAAGTACAGAAACATTGATTACTATTCCAGTTTAAAACACTGGAACAGTAAATAATTACTGTTAACTTATTTGTCTTTGTAAAATAAAAGGGAAAAAAGTACTAGAGTTGTAAACACAGTAATGGGGAAGTAAAATGTGTTTGGAAAGAGAGGAAAAAAATCAGTTTCTTACTGAAATAGAGAAAATTATGTATTTATTTGGAGAGTGTTTTCTCTCTCTCACTCATAGTAGGTAGGAATAAAAGAGATAGTAAAGGTTACTTATATATCAAGGAAAATATTATGAGAGTTAATGAGCTATTTAATGAGAGATTATCTCAATCTTTTCTCAATAAACTAGGAAATGACCTCAGCGTAATGAGGGTGAAGATTATGGCATGAGAAGAAATGAGAATTTAAGTGGGACAATGAGAGATTAATCAAAATATCAATGACCCACAACAAAAATCAAATTTAAATTAGAGATCATGAATTTGTAATTTATAAAGTTTTTATGTGTCTTCCTATTTTTCCAACAATGTTTTGTTCCTCTGGAGAGAGAGAGGTAATGAGAAGAAAGAGAATGTGGCTAGTGAGATATCCATTAATTAATTCAATCAACATTATATTTCATTCAACAATTATTTAATACTTACCATGGGCTAGGCCTGTGTAAACCAAAGCAATGAGAAGCATTCTCTGTAATCTATGAATTTTTAGGCTTTCAGGCAATGGATATTTAAAGAGGTTGATAGTCTATTTTCCCAAATGTTTTTAAATAGTTTTCTTTTAATCCAGGATTAAAAGATTAATTTGTAAAGAAAATTTACAAATTAATTAAATTTTTTTCTTTTAATCCAGGATTAAACTATTAATTTGTAAAGAAAATATATTTTTCTTTTTAAAAATGTGTATCAAACTCTGATATGGTTTGGCTCTGTGTCCCTACTCAAATCTCATCTTGAATTGTAATCCCCACAAGTCAAGGGAGTGACCTGGTGGGAGGTTATTGAATCATGGGGCCAGATTTCTCTCTTGCTGTTCTCATGATAGTGATTTCTCACAAAATCTGATTGTTTGATAAGTGTCTGAAACTTCCCCGTGCTCGCCTTCTCTCACTTGCTGCCATGTGAGACCTGCATTGCTTCGCATCCATCTTCCACCATGATTGTATCACTGTGAGTCAACTAAATCTCCTTTCTTTATAAATAACCAAGCCTCAGGTAGTGTCTGTAGCAGTGTAAAAACAGACTAATACAGGTTCCAGTGAAATAACTTGGGCATTTTCAATCGTTAATGCTAATGTTATTGCATTGCAGTTTTCACAAATCAGTAGGAAAAATAAACAGCCCAAGAAATATGGATGGAGTATCATGTTCATAATTTCCATGCAGTGGACACATCCCAGTCTCTGTGCAGGTCTCTGAGAATTATGTTTTTATACAGAAATATTCTAAAGAAAATATATCAGCTCTATTGTTTAAAAATAATCTCTGAAAGATCATCTTCTAGATGAAAATATGTTGGAATATGTAAATTACTTCAGTTGAATGCTTTTATTGCCTTTCATCTGATGTGGAGGTGCAACACAATAAGAAAAAAAATCATATGTAGTTTTTGTTCAGGTTCCTGACACAGAGCTGCTAAAACTCTTATAGTTTCCTGAGTAATGAGGGTGAGAGGAATACCTTACACAGAGCTCCTAAATCCCCTTGATGTGGTCAGGATCTGTGTCCCCACCCAAATCTCATGTTGAATTGTAATCTCCAATATAGGAGGTGGGATCTGGGAAAGGTGATTGGATCATAGGAGCAAATTTCTCATGAATGGCTTGCTACCATTCATGAAAAACTTTTCCTTGGTAGTGTCCTTAAAATAGAGAGTGAGTTCTCACAAGATCTGATCATTTAAAAGGGTGTGGCACCTCTCTCCTTTCTCTTGCTCCCACTTTCTCCATGTAATGTTCCTGGTCCTCTTCAACTTCCACCACAATTGGAAACTTCCTGAGGCCTCCCAGAAGCTAAGCAATGCCAACATCATGCTTCCTTCATAGCCTGCAAAGCCATAAACCAATTAAACCTCTTTTCTTAATAAACTATCCGATCTCAGGTATTTTTTTTTATGGCAGTGGGAGAACGGACTAATACACCCCTGGAATTTCCTGGGTGAAAAGAGCATCACTTATCCTAAACTACTGATTTCTGGTGGAGTCTTAGATAGCTTCAGAAGAGAGCTGGTCAAAAGAATAACTAAATTATGATTAGAGAAGCTTAGAACTTTCAGTCTAACCCCCATCGATCAGGGAGGGAAGAGAGGCAAGAGATTGAGTTAATAAATGATCTTGCCTATGCTTATAATAAACGATCTTGCTACCTGAGATTTTTATGGAAGCCTCCATAAAGATCTATAAACTATAGGGTTTGAAGAGCTTCCTTGTTGGTGAATGCATCCACATATCAAGACTGTAGAGCACCCCAACTGCACCTTTGTCAAAAATGAGTGCACTGTAGATGCATGGATTCATTTCTCAGTTCTGCATTCTGTTTCATTGGTCTATGTATCTCTTTGTATGCTAGTGACATATTGTTTTGGTTACTAGAGATTTGTAGTATAATTGGAAGTCATGTAATGTGATTCCTTCAGTTTTGTTCTTTTCATTTAAGATAGCTTTGACCATTCTGGGTCTTTTCTGGTTTCATATAAAATTTAGGACTGTTTTTCTCTATTACTGTGAAAAATACCATTGGTGTTTTGATAGGCATTGCTTTGAATATGTAGATTGCTTTGGGTAGTATGCACATTTTAACAGAATAATTCTTCTAATTCACATACATGGACTATCTCCATTTATTTTGTATTCTCTTCGATTTCTTTCATCAAAGTTTTATACTTCTCCTTATAGAGACCTTTCACTTCTTTGGTTAATTCCTGGGTATTTTATTTTATTTGTAACTATTGTAAATGGGATTACTTTCTTGATTTCTTTTTCAGATAATTTCTGGCAGGCATATAAATGCTACTGATTTTTGCCTGTTGGTTTTGTATCCTGCAACTTTACTGAATTTATTTTTAGCTCTAATATTTTTCTTGTGGAGTCAGATGTTTTCAAATAAAAGCTCATATCATTTGCAAACAAAGATAATTTGACTTCTTCCTTTCTAATTTGGATAACCTTTATTTATGTTGTGTTGTTGCTCTAGCTAGTATTTCCAGGTCTATGTTGAATAACAGTGGTGAAAATGGCATTCTCATGTTGTCCCAGATCTTAGAGGAAAGGCTTTCAGTTTTTCCCCATTTAGTATAAAACTAGCTGTGGGTCTGTCATACATAGCTTGTGGAAAGGTATACTCTTTCTATAGCAAGATTTCAGGAGTTTTTTTTTTTTTATCATAACTGGATGTTGAATTTTGTCAAATGCTTTTTCAGCATCAATTTCAATGATCATACGGTTTTTTCCTTCATTCTGTTGATATGATGTATCATGTTAATTTATTTGCATATGTTGAACTATCCTTGCATCCCTGGGATAAATCCCACTTGGTTATGATGAATGATCATGTTAATCTGTCATTGAATTTGGTCTGTTAGTATTTTGTTGAAAAATTTTGCATTAGTGTTTATCAAGAATACTGGCCTGTAGTTTTCTTTTGGTGATGTGTCTTTTTCTGTTTTTGGTATCAAGTTAACACCGGTCTTGCAGAATGAATTTGGAGGTACTCCCTCTTTCTCTACTTTTCAGAGTAGTCTGAGTAGGATTGGTATTAGTTCTTTAAATTTTGGGCTAAATTCAGCATTGATTGCATCATGTTCTAGGCTTTTTTTTTTTGCTGGGAGATATTTATTATGGTTTGAATCTCAATAATTATGTTTTGAAAGTTGTAATTATTGCTTTTCATCAGTATATCTTTTAGTCTTTCTACTCAAGATATGAGTAGTTTACATACTACAATTACTATTTAATAATATTCTATGTTCTTACAATTACTCATGAGTTTTCTACCTTCAAACAATTTCTCATTGCTTGTTAATACCTTTATTCTTTCATATTAAAGGACTCCTTTTAGTATTTCTTATAATCAAAGTCTAGCATGGATGAAATCCCTCAGCTTTTGTTTGTCCTGAAAATTCTTTATTTCTCCTTGATGTTTGAAGGATATTTTTATGGGATACAACATTCTAGGATTAAAGAATTTTTTTGTCAGCACTTCAATATGTCTACCACTCTCTCCTGGGCTGTCAGCTTTCCACTGAGAAGTCTGCTGCCAGACATATTGGAGTTTTTTGTATGTTACTTGTTTCTTTTCTCCTGCTGCTTAGGATCCTTTCTTTATCCTTGACCTTTGGGAGTTTGATTATTAAACGTCTTGAAGTAATCTTATTTGGATTAAATATGCTTGGCATTCTATAAACATCTTTTAGTGAAATGTTGATATCTTTCTCTAGGTTCAGGAAGTTCTCTGTTCTTGTCTCATTTCTACTTTCTTCCCTGATCACTCTGTCTTTAAAGGTGATAACTCTCAGGTTTGCCCTTTTGAGGTTATTATCGAGATCTTGCAGGTGTGCATCCTTTTGTCTTTTGCTTCCTCTGTGTAATTTCAAATAGCCTGTCTTCGAGCTCAGTATTTCTTCTGCTTGATAAATTCTCCTGTTAAGAGACTCTGATGCATCGGTTAGTATGCCAATTGCATTTTTCAGCTCCTGAAATTTGTTTGATTTTTAAAAAATTTCAATCTCTTTGTAAAATGTATCTGATGGAATTGTGAATTTCTTCCCAGTGTTATCCTGAATTTCTTTGAGCTTCCTTAAAACATCTATGTTGAATTATCTATATGAAAGGGTATATATTTCTTTATCTTCGGGATTGGTTACTGGTGCCTTATTTAGTTCATTTGGTAAGTTCATTTGGAAGGGGCGGGGGAGGGAAATCCTCAGCATTGCCATAGGCTCCGGTAAGAGTTGCCATGGATGATCTTGATGGTTCTGAATGTTTTTTGGTGTTGAAGAGTTAAATATTTGTAGGTCTTGAAGAGTTAGGTATTTATTTAATTTAATTTTATTTTTTTTCAGTCTGGGCTTGTTTTAGCTGTTCTTTTTGGGAAGACTTTTCACATATCCAAAGGGACTTGATGATTATGATATACATCTTTGGTCACTGCAGCCATATCTGCATTAGGAGGCACCCCAAACCTGGTAGCATTGTGGCTCTCACAGACGCAAAGAGGTCTTGCCTTGATGGTCTTGTGTAAGACCCAGGAGACTTCCTTGATTATCAGGCAGAAACTTTTGTTCTCTTCCCTAACTTTTCTCCAAACAGAGTCTCTTTTTCTGTGATGAGCTGCCTAGAGCTGTGAGTCGGGTAACACAAACACACCCGTGGCTGCTACCTCTGGGACTGTGCTAGGTCAGACCCAAAGCCAGCACAACGCTGGGTCTTGCCTAAGGCCCACAGTGACCACTGCCTGGCTACTGCTAATGTTTACTCAAAGACCAAGGTCTCTACAATCAGCAGGTGGTGAATCCACCCAGGCTTGTTTCCTTACTGTCGGGGCAGTGAATTCCCCCTGGTTAAAGATGAACCTATAGATGCCAACTGAGAGTCAAGGCTTCAAGTTAGAAACCTTTGGAATCCCGGTGCTCTAGTCTACTGTCAGCGAGCTGGTACTCAAGACACAAGACAAAGTCCTTTCCACTCTTTCCTCATGTTTCCTTAGGCAGTGGAGCCTCACGCTGTGGCCAGCACTGCCCTGGGCCTACAGTGAGTACTGCCTGGCTGCTGCCAATGTTCCCTTAAGGCCCAAAGACTCTTAAGTCAGCTTGCAGTAGATGCTGCTAATCCTGAGTCTGTCCCTTCAGGAAAGTGGACTTCTCTGTGGCCCAGGGAAGATCCAGAAATGTCATCCAGGAGCCAAGGCTTAGAATCGGGGACTGCAGGAGCCTGCTTGTTTTCTACGACACTGTGGTCAAGTTGGTACCCAAGCTGCAAGACAAGATCCTCTTTACTCTTCTTTCCCCTTTCTGAAAGCAGAAGGAGCCACCACAGCTGAAAATGCACGGCATCACACCTGAAACCAGCACAGCCTGAGTCTCACCCAAGGGCCTGCGGTGCACACTGCCTGACTGTCACTGCTGATTGTTCAGGACCCAAGGGCTACTTAATTGGCAGGTGATGAATCCTGCCGGGATAGGATCTTTCCCTTTAAGGGAGTGGCTATCCTTCTGGCCCAAGGAGTGTTTAGAAATGCCATCTGGGATTTAGGGCATGTAATGGGGGACTCATGACTCTGCCTGGTGCCCTATTCTTCTGTGGCTGAGCTGGTATCTAAATTGTAAGAAAATCTCTTCTTTATTGTTCTCTCCCCTCTCCTCGTACAGAGGGAAGGAGTCTCCCAGAGCTGTCAGCTGTGCTGTTTGGGGCTGGGAGGGGTGGTACAATTTCTCCCTTAGCCACCCTGGCTGGCATCTCATAATGTCACATATACCACAAGTCCACTAGCTCTGAGTGTAGCACAGCACCAAGACTCACCCAGGAAGTGTGGTCCCTGTGGCACAGTCAGCCTTTCAAGTTCATTTAGGATCCCAGAGCTCATTAACCAGTATTGGCAGGACTTGCTGGAAATCAGTTTTCAAGGACTGGGATGGGTGATTTGCCTCTGGCAAAGGCTGGGCTACATGCTCCCACCGATGGCACTTGATGAGTTCTGCTTCACGCTGCTTTCCACTGTGGCAGGGCAGCCCTGAGTTCCAATGCCAAGTCCCACAATCACTGCTCTTTCTCTCCCCTAAGTGCCCAGATTCTCTTTCTGTGCCATGCACCTATCGCTGGGGACCTGGTGAGGGGTGTTGTAAGCAGTTTGAGATTGTCTTTCCTATCTTCTTCGCTGCCTCTTTTCTTAATATGGTGTTAAAACCAGCTACTGTGATCACTAACCTGATTTTTGGAGTTTATGAAGGTGTTTTTTGGGTGGATAATTGTTCAATTTGGTGTGTCTACAATGCAAACAGTTGCTGGAGGCATCTATTCGTCCGCCCTTCTCTGCTTTCTCCCAGCATAAAAACATTTTAACCTCCAAAATTAATTAATAGTCTTAACGGAAAAACTCAAGACAAGTTAAATTTAACAGAGTTTATTTGAGCAGAAAAAAAGTGATTCAGGAACAGTGTAGCACTCAGGATGAAAAGCAGTTCAGAGAGCTCTGTTCCTCAAGGAGTTCACGCGTATTTATAGAAAGAGAAATGGAAATGACCTACAGAAATAGCCTGATTGTGTTCAGTTTAGCTTTTGCTTTGCTTGGACAAGTTGTAGCTGTCAGCCTATGATTGGCTGAAGGTTTGACTATCAAGAGTGGCTGAGACAAGGCTACTTGTTACAGGAGTATACACTCTCAGATTAGGTTGCAGTTTGTTTACACATTAAGTTAGGTAATAATTTACTATGTATGGAGGCAGCTTTGGGCCAAACAATAGTTAGTAGCAAGTAACAATAATAATCGAAAACAATACTTAATATTGCCTCATCTGTTTCATGATTTGCTTAGAACCTGTTCTCAAACAAATTAAAGGCATTTTTCTCACTATGATTTGCATATTAAAACATTCTAAAAAACAAATATTGGCATTTGGAAGCTATTTGCAAGAAAAAATTAGAATTTCAAATTTATGTCTTTCTTACATTTCAAAGAGGCATAATAAAAGTTGTGAGCTGTTCCAATTTAGGTCTCTATTCTTCCTCTCTCTCATGTTTTTTTTTTTTTTCTAAATCAACTATATTCCTCCATTTTTCCCCCTATAAACTGAGAACAATTTTAAACTTATTTTCTGCACCACATATTTTACTTTCCCTACAAATGTGAATGTGGTAAATCTTAATTATGTTGTCTTTCTGAGTTCCATCCACCTCTATTTTTGTATCTGGAGAAATTATCTTGTTTTTCTCAGAAGGCCTAGGTTTGTTTTTTTTTTTTTAATTAAACTAAGGGAAAAATAGATAATTCTTTAAATCTTTTTTTTTTCAAATTGTCTTTCATTGTGTTTGACTTTTTTTTTTTTTTTTTTTTTTTTTTGGAGAGTTTGAATTTGTTTGGTTTTGTTCCCCTGGATGAAAGATGTAAGCTGTGTTTGTGGACTGTTCTGGAATCCCTAACCCCATTCCTGTGCTCCTTGTTTGCTGGGCTTCCTGACTCTGTGTTGTAAACTTAAATGGTCATTTTATAAATTCTCTCTGAGAGAAATGAGGCAAAATAAAATCTGGAGCTTTCCACAAGGGGGATAGGGAGGTTAATCTCCATGCTGGTATTTTCTGTGGGCTTCATTATTTCTCTTTTTCTCTCTCTCCTTATATATGTACATTATTTGTATATGTTACATATATTATGCAACATATTATTTATATGGTGTGTGTATATATTAGTTCAATGTTCAGCTTAGTGCTCTTGCTTGAAAGAGACACGTAATTTATAAAACTTTATCTTATCTTTATAAATCTATATAATCATTAATTTAATAGCATAATAACAGTTGTTGAGCTCTGATTCCTGCCACTACAAGCTCTCTGCCCTCACTTAGGGGAAACGCTACCTCAGACATGTACATATGTTGTGTCTGGGTGTACTCTGAGGTATGCAAGCAACTCAGCACAGAGTTTGGGGTGCACAATTTAATGTAAAGGAAATTTTACTGTAGATAAAAGGTTTTGTACTTCTTTAGCTTATACTCACCCTAACTTCAGACTGTTTCTGGATGAATTGGTTGTTTTGCTCCAGAACCTCATCCTTCCTCAGTCACAGCACATTTGGTGATGGTCTGGAGGTTTCTTTAAACATTTTCCACACACACATTAACAAGCCTTGTAGCATGTTTACTGTGCTACATATTTTTCTACACAGCTTACACAAGCAACATTAATTCACCCAACTGCTGCTGCCCGTGGTAGTTGAACAAGAAACCAGTCCTGACTTTTCCCTTATGTGAGTAAAAATAATATTTCTCAAAGGCAAAGGCTTGCTAAACTTATAAACAATTAATAATAAAAAGATAATATTTTAGTTTTCAGCATCTGCATTTACATGTACAATGATGCCAGTTTTGTTTTTTGTTTTATTCCCCCAGGAAATATATGAAGTTATTTTATGATTTTTCTGTTATAAAAGATTCCATTTTGAAAGTATTTCCAAAATAAGGGAATCTGTCATGAAGGCAAACTGTTGAAGTTGAATATCCGAATGACTAACAACTTTTAAAGGAAAATTCTGCTAAAAAAAAAAAAAAAGTGAAATGTCATATCATAACCTGTACCTGCATGGCCATCGTATCCATATATCTGTCTGTCTTCCCTTTCACTTTGGTGACACATGTTACACGTGTCTCTGAGGGAAAGAGGTGGTGGTTGTGGAGATGGGAGCAGAATTCTGTCTTGTTTCTGCTGTCTAGCCTGACTTCTCTTGTGGGCACACTGTGGCTATGCATTGCCACTGGCTGGGTTTCCAGCTACTGCATCAAGGAGGAGCCTCTACTGCTTATAATTGCAAGGACAATCAGAGAGGTGCTATGTTGGAATTCCACTGGTATGCAGTCATAAATTGCATTTGAAATAAAAAGCTTTTCAGTGTCTATAGGGCCCAGGCTCCACTACAAATTGAAGGCTTTGGAGTGATGAGGATCTTCTTCTGCTTGTTTCTTTTTGACTTAAATCATCTTGGAAGGTAAGAATTTTCCGAAGGAAAAATATTGTCCTATATCAGTTTTGTCCATCTGCTTTGTATTTTAGCTGAACTTCCTAACCATGGTGTGTGGAAGGTACTATCCATGATTTTTTGTTGGACTTGTTTGCTGATGTCCTCTATAAATGAGTATGGTCTAGAGATTTCAGTGTGAACCAGATGTCAGAGCAAGGATGGGGGAGTATTTTGTCTGGAATAATCTCATGAGTGGCAGCAGAAAAGAGCCTACAAAGAAGTGCTCCAAACCATATCAAGATGAGGGTGTCTGAGATTCCAAAGAAACAGAAAACAGCTGGTTGACCAGCCCAAAGCATTTACCACAGAGTGCTGCAACAATCCTCCTAAAAGGTAGCAAGAGAAAAGCACCTTCTACCTAACTAAATATATCTATAATGGGGGAAGTTCAGTTATGGTATTTTTAGGAAACTTTAAGGAATTTGGCTCAGGGCCAAGGCCAGTTTCTTTCAGTCCTTTGGGAAAAAACCTAGATAACTTAGCAGTGCCTGGGAATGTTTGAGATCTTGGTTTTATCTGAAGCCTACCAGGAAAAATCTAAAGCTGGCTGGGTCACAGAGCTGTCAAGGCATTCCATCAGGAGAAGGAAGAAAGGGAGGGGAACTGGAAGACCCTGCGACCCTGCGAAGAAACTAGACACACGTGTTCACGTTGCTTGCAGGTAGTCTTCCATATTGGAATAAACCCTTTTCTGATATTAGCTACATAGCCACTAATCATTCATTCTCAACTATAGTAAAGAAAGTTGACTGAGGTTGGTTTGAATATGAAACCAACCTCAATTGGTTTAAATGTTATAATAATATGTTCACCTTAACTTGAAACACAATGGTTTCAAGTTAAGGTGAACATATTATTATAACATTTTGTGCAGCTGACTTAATACTTAATCACTTAGTTTCTTCATCTGTAAAAGGGATAGGATAATAATAATACAAGTTTCAAGGGGCTCTTGCAAAAATGGAAAACAAAACAAAACATATAAATAGTATAAAAATACAAACAGGCCTGCCCTATGATAAATTTATATATTCTTTTTCTTCCTCCACCCTATTTTTTTCATTATTATGGTTGCAATTATAAACAAAATAAAACCCCAAGCCTTGCAAATGAATAAATAGACCCCCTCTTGGTCAAGAGGATCCCTGGGAAACCTTGAAAACTAAATTCCTAGCCATGATGAGATGGAGGGTCAGACAGGCCTCATTTTCATTATAACCACTCCACTCCCTTTTCCAGACACTGACCGGCGTTCATGCTAAAACTGAGATCGTGACACTGACAGAACGGACTCTTTGTGGCAATAAGATGCCACATTATAAATAAGACCTAAGACCATGCCAGGCGTGGGTAAAATCACACACCCTGACACTTAAAGAATGAACTAGGTACTAACTGCCATAAAGATTGTGTTTTGTTTTGTTTTTCTCTAGCAGCTCAGTAAGCACTGGCCTAAGACAAGTAGTATTAAAATAATTTGCAGCCCAGCCACCACCAGACATAGACCTCCAGCCCTTGTTCTGCAAGCTGTAACTACAGCTTTCATTGGACAAGAGACTGATAGCACTCACTTTCTCGTGATAAGACCACTAACTATGGACTGATTCTGGCCAGTTTCCAGAGGCTGTGCACTTGAGCATCCTTGTGTCCTGAGAAGACCTTTTGCATGCATAGGGGCTAATTGTATATACCTTTAAATGTTAAGTCTCCACCCCAGGGTGAACGTGGGTCTTATGTAACCTCTATGTTGATTCAGTACACATGTATTAGGACCACCTTCATGAATATTCATATCTCCTCCTATAACCTGTTGAATATATATGTTTAGCCAATCCATTTAGCATAACGCTACCTCCCCAGTACCTCCTCCTTCAAATTGTCTGCTGACAGCTGAAGACCACACCTCCCAACCTGTCAGGAGGGCCACCTTGTGGGTGGTAAAAGTTTACGTCAAATAAAGTCTTCTTTTCAAACTTATAAATTGTGTGAATTTTTTTTTTTAACACAATGGTGAGTACTATAATTATCAATGGCTTGAGCACTTATATCAGTGAGGCCACTCAAACTGAATTCAGAATTTAAACTACTTCACTATTCTAATCTCATATTTACAGCAGTTACATAATTACAGATTAAACAGAAGACAACTATTAATGCCATCTATATTTTAGTCTTTTTGATGTATTAGTGCATTGTGTATCAGTCTTTTTAAATTAATTCATTCCAATCTTTCCGCACTTTTCTGAAGAAAAGACAAAGTGGATAAATGGTAAGATTGAGGATTAGTAGGAGGTTGGTAGCAGGTGCTTGTGCTGGCTCAGATCATACTCCTGGATTTGAATCCAGATCTGCTACTTTTTCTCTGTAAATTTGGGCAAGTAACTTAAAATCTATATGCCTGTATTATCTCCTGTCAGTCAGAGAATAATCGCCCATACCTCAATGAGTTACAGGAAGATTTAATAAGATAATCATTAAATCATCTAACATAGAGCCAGGCACATAAAATTAGTTTAACAAATGGCTGTTATTCTTTCATTAGGAGTATTATTATTGATTAAAATTATGAATAAATCAGGGCTTTAAGCTTATGTGGCCACTTAACAATCCTGTTAAAATTTCTCATAATTTCTCTGCTCTCTATTAGCCATGCAGTTCGCCCCAAATTTTCACCCAGGGGCAGGTGAAGATGGCCACTGCCATCCCTTCCAGCCAGAATAAGTTTTAAAGGAATGATAAAAGGCCAAGATAAAATTGTGTGTGGATTACCTGATTAGTCTTGGTAATTGGGCATGTTAGATACATATCACTGTCTTCAAAATCTGAATCTCCATCTTTAAGAGCACATAACTGAGAATAATGAGATATAGTTTTTAGAAACAAAAAGTCTTGTTAGTCAACTAACCTAGAAATTATTTATATGAACCTGAATATATATGCATATGCATGCCTCTGTGTGTGTGTATGTGTATAACATAAAAACTATGTGTATATCTTAATTTTGTCTACGTAAGTTGAAACGTTAAAGCAATCAGTTACTTTCAGGGTTAAATTACAAGTATATTCCAGATTCATCACAGATATAGTTGCTTAATCACAAGTTATTCTAAACAGTTTATTGAGTTTTAGAAGATTCAAATAGTTAAAACATACAAATCAGCCAGATTACTTTCCAGAAGACATTATGAAATTACTGATATATGGATGTGCCAATTGTTCATACTTTGAGATTTAACATTCAATACCATTTTCTTGAGGCTGTAGATGTGGTTGAAAATAAAATATAAAATTCAGAAGGAAAATAGCTGCCGGAATGATATCTTGCTTCTTAGAAAAATTGTGAACAGTTGTGCTACTTTTTTTTATGAGAAAGGTGCTTTGTATCATCACTGCTCTCCAAATAGAGACAAAGAAAGAGCAAATATTTTTAGTAAATCAATAGCTTCCAAACTTCCAGTACATTAACAGATTTCTAAGCAGTATTCGATTTTATACAAGTATTCAAAGAAGGGTTTATTATAAAAGTATAACTATTTTTAATTCTATACATTCTACTAAAAATTCAACCTTCTTGTTTCTACTTCTCAGAGGTCTGATAAAAATGTAAAAAATAATTCTGTTGTGATAAGTTACAAAAACATAATATTGCAATGGAAAAGCACCAATATATCATTATATTTAAAATGTGATTAGTTTGCCAGGACTGCCATAACAAAATAATTAGATGGATTACAAAACAGAAATTATTAATTTTTTCATAGTTCTGGAGGCTAACAGTCTGAGATCAAGGTGTGAGCAGGGTTGGTTTATTCTAAAGCCTCTCTCCTTGACTTACAGATGGCTGCCTTCATGTTCACGCTGCACACATATGTGTCTCTTCCCAAATTCCTCATAATAAAATAGGGTCCACACTAATGACCTCATTTTAAGTTAATTATCTATTTAAAAGCTGTATTCCCAAATACATATTCTGAGGTGCTGGCCGTTAGAACTTCAATATATGAAACTTCAGAGGAACGCTATTCAGCCCATAACAGACTCAAGAAGAAGTTATGCCTTATGAGGGAATGTGTAGTATCTAGAGTACACAATTGCCTTTTCCAGCTTCTAGTGGTGGCTTGCATTTCTTGCCTTGTGGCTGCTACCTTAATTCCCTTTATTATGTAATATAACTTAGTCACAGGTGTCTGGGAATAGAACATAGACATCTTTAGGAGAAGAAAAATTATTATTTTATCACACTTACTAACTGAAATAATAAAAATCAGTCTTCTGCATTGAGATCTAGAGCCATTCAAGTTCCCAGTCTCTGACAAATATTTTAGCTTTGGGGCTTGAAATAAGAATATTAATGACAAAAGCTTCATTAAAATCTACTCTTAAAAGATGATTATCTTAAAAGTTACTCCATCAAAATGATAAATCAAATTGTATAAATAATTTCAAACTGATATAGAGCCCGCATTTGAATTCTGATCACAAAGCAGGCACCGAAGTAACACTTGATCAGGTAGTTTATGTGGTAGATATTGTTAGGAAGTACAAGTGAGGCACAGTAAGATTGTGATAACTGAAAAAGGGGAAGTAATAAGAGATTCATCAACTAATAGCAATGTTAAGAGCAACTTGGGCTCACTCATGCTGCGAGCCTTTTGCAAACTATGTGACCCACATTGGAATGTTTTCTTAAGAAACTGGGGAGGCTGGATGTTTCCTTCTGACTCTTGTATTTCATTGTTTAACTATTAACCCCAGGAGATTGAACAAAATCACAATTTCAGCTTGCACTTGAGTATGGCAAAGTGTGGTTTTGTCATGCTTGAGAAAGTCCTCAGGCAGAGGAGTAGAGATACACAGGTAATTAATGTAGGAAGCTGTTGGCATGCAGGGAACTGCATACAAAAGTTACAAGTAAATCCAGAAGTGTTCTCAGCAGATATGGGTGAGCAACTTTACAACTCACTCCTTGTTCATTTTAAGCTATATATGTCCTACACCAAGCACACTGTTACTTCAGAGTGACTGCCACAATTTCTACAAAAGCCATAAAACGAAAGCTTTAGTGAAACCTGCTACAATCTGTGTTGTTCTGGCTGATTCTGATGCCATAATGAATATATATCATTCTATTTCTCTACCATCCATTCTGTGTTTCCCAGATCCTTGACCAGCAGTTCTGAACACCTTGCGTGTACCTAAGCCCTGCTTATAATACCTGGGACTGCATTTGCTCTTTGCTGCTGTCACCAGGTGTGGACACACTATGAAGCACTGCAGTGAGGATCTCATGTTCAGGTCTGCTGCTTCTAGCCCCTCAGTATGTTGCAACTACTTTGGCTCCATGTAATAATTACTACTGAGAACCTAGTCACTCCTTTTTTTGGTTTGATATTTTTGGTATACATGAGGCCCAAAATTGCTAGATTGCAGTTACAGTTTTAGAACAAGAAATATTCTGATTTTATGGATGGTCAGTCATAGCGCCTCTCACATACAATCCACCCCACACAGCGACCATGACTTTTAACCCTTCAGAAACTAAAATTGCAAGATTAGGAGGCCTGTACTTCTTTAAAGGGGCAAGAATGACAATGAGTGCTGTTGATCCTACTTTCACTCCTTCTTTTGTTTTGCATTTTCTCTATTAGGGACACAACATCATTTATACATTCCAGAGGACAGATTGGCAGCTCTACAGAGTGCCATCTCCAGGCTGACATCCTGGTTAAAAAGTGATTCCACATTCTAAGGATCAGGCCACAAACTTCTGGGTGATATGTAGAGATACAGATACATTGGTTATGATTGTTTCATTTTTTTAATGCATCCAATGTCAAAATTATTAGCTACAAAAGGATCCTTTGGTCCAAAAAGAAGTTTTACAGAATCCCAGCCACCTAGAAAGCCCTAGCAGAGGCATCATGGGCAGAAGAGGCAAAGCCATGTGCAATGCGTGTATGAGTCTCAAAAAGATGAATTATTGCCTTTTAGGATGAAAGGGGTCTTATGTAATCAACTAGACTTCAAGGGATGGTCTCTCCAAAGAATGAAACCATGTTGAGAGCTGGGGCAGTCTCTAATACTGAATAGGTCGGATATTCAGCAGTGAGAATAATTTTATCAATCTTGATGTAAGAAGATGCACATAAGAGGAAGCACATGCTAATAAGGTCTCTCATCACCTCCCTACCAGCCACCAAGGGCTTATTATAGGAAAATAGGGTGGCCGAGGACAAATGCTGAGTGGTGTACTTTTAATGTGCCATTATTTCTATTTGGTTTTTGATGTCTCCATGCAGTAGATACTCTTTGGTGGGCGATGAGAGCATACACCAAGATCTGCCTGCTTTTGGTGCATTCCCCTAGTCCATTCTCATTCCTCTTTTCCAGACAGTATTGTTTTCAAACTTGCTTCTCTCAGGTGCCTATCTATTCAGCCATGTCATGGCCAGTACCCGTCCTTAACTGAGAAAAACAACTAGGAACTGATAGGTTGGGTCTAGGAAGATTCACATGAATTTATGATCTTTAGTTAGTAGAGAACAATGAGTAATTTTATTTTTTGAATTTTTTTAATGCAGATAATGACTTCAAAACATCTATTTTTCCCCATTGACTATTAAAGAGATATTTACTAAAATAGTTTAAACCCAAAGCCTCATACTAGAAAACTACTAGGGTAAAATACATCAATTTATGTAATATGTATTATACAAATAATATTAACTCTATTTTAAGAAAAAGTACATGAGAATAGAATTGGAAAGTCCTGTTGCACAAATATCAAATATGAGCAACCTAAGCACAAAGCATTGATTCCCATTAAATTGAAACAACTGTCTAAAGATATTATGTAATTCCTATTCAGATAAAACGTACACAACAGGCAAAACTACAAAGGCAGAAAGTAGACTAGTGGTTGCCTAGGATTGGGGCTAGTCGGAGTGGTGCGAGAAGTGGGGAGCATAAAAGGGAGTAATTTCTAGTGAATGCAATGTTTATTTTGGTGGGTGATGAAAATATTTAAACATTAGTTCATGTTAATGATTATATGACTTTGTAAATATAGTAAAAACTATTGCATTTTATGCTTTAAATGGAGGGATTTTATATATGTAAATTAAATCCCAATAAGACTGTTAAAAATGAAAGCAAAGTAACCAAATATGTGTCCCATAATATGAGAGGCTCAATTATTAAATGCCTCCCTTTTTTTACCAGAGGTGAGAAGGGGATAGAGCACGACATATTGGGATACACCTGGTTTCCTGTGCTCCTGATTATAATACTGAGAGGGCATTAGGACCAGATTGGATATCTGATGAAAACGCTAAGCATATTCTATTAGGATGTTAACACAGGTTGCTAATTTTAGGAGATCAAATGTTATACTTCTTGCTTTGTTAAATAAATTGAATCACAGAACATTTTACAAACATAATTTTTCCATATTTTCATAATACACTCCATGTAAACATCAGTTTTCTTGTTCCTTTAAAAGCAAAATAATTCATATCAAACTGCCTTGAATAGGAAAGAAAAACCAGTCACAAGTCCATGATATTAAAGCAAAGGTAAAATAATGAATTTTCTGCTTAATTTTTAAGTTTTGGATCTTCAAAAATTAGTTTCTAAAGGGTACAGCAGTGCTGTTTTTGTCAAATACCTAGCTCATCAGCTGAGTAGTCCACATCAAACTGTCCAATAAAACACACATCACCTATACTCAGTTTGTGGCGTCCCATGTGAGATGATGTTAAATCTTTGCAAGAAGTCCTTTATGTAATCTTTATCAAAATTCAGGTATGTTTATTCTCTTAGTCTCTTGATCCAAGTATCCAATTACATCTAAAACATATCAGATCTCATTATCTGATGGTTAATCTTTTTCATGAAATATCTTATTTTTTCTTCATTATTTATGATTTCTTTTATTTGTTTTATTTTGTTTTATATATGTTTCTATTTCAGTCAATATTAGTTTCTCTATCTTTTAATACTTTCTAGTTTAGGATCATTGTCATCAGTCACAGCTTTGAGCTTCATACACTTCAGTCTTCAGTTCTGCAAAAATACTTGGAAAAGTCAGAGATCATCCAAGTATTTCCCAACCCTTTGTTCACTCTAAATTTCCTTTTCACAGACATAATTTCACTGAAATCTGAGTTAACGAAATCATCTTTCATGAATTACACTTTTACCGATCAATTACTCCAACCTAGCAATTGTTGCAGCAGAAATTTCAAAAAGAGCAACTGCTAGAATATTTAAAATAGTATTTTTTGAGTCATTTTGGACCATTAATCAATACTACTTGGTCTGTAATTTTTCATTAAAAGGTGGGTATTTTATATTATATATAGCTTATGACAAGTAACCTAACATATTTCTTACGCATTTACTATTTTTCAGTGTCAGAAATAATTTCAAGAAAGAAGGCTAAAATTTAGTAAAAATTATGTATGTGCAAATTTGTATGTATGCCACACAAAAGCATAAGAAAAATGCTACTTATATGTAGAGGTAGATGTGTTAAATTCTAATAATTTTGGAGAAATCCAAAAATACTTTATAAAAGATATAGAATCATATTATCCCTTCAATATAAGCAGCATTCCAACTGTAAGAAGTAAGATGAGCAAAATCATATGGGCAAAAATACTTGGAGAATGATGATTACAGTCAATAGCAAGACCAGAGCCTTCCATTGTATGGGTAACCTGATTTCAGATTAAATATATGCATGTTGAGATTAGTTTGTAGAGTTTTTGTAACCTCAGTTTGTAGGAATCCTCATGCAAAACTGCTCAAAACATAAAATCTTTGATTGAGAACACTCCTTCAGTCTGGCTCTCTTTTTCAGAACCAAGCTGCGATCTGAGGCTCTTCCTGTTCAATCTTCCTCCTCTCCTTCTCTCCTTTTGAAGATGGCTGAAGTCTCCCCACACCTGTTCCTGTTTCTTAACTCTTTCATCATTCACATGTATTTGCTGTAATAAACCTGGCACATGTCTAATTCAATCTTGATGATGGCTTCGAAAAGTGACCAAGCCGACATAGCACACCACTAGTCTTCCTTTCCAACTTCCCTAACGCTGACCTTCTCCCAATCATCTCAGGCAACTGAATGCCTCTATGTCTTGTTAAGCACTATTTCTTCTGCCTGAGATTCCATTTTTACATTTTATTAGTTTTAGTCAAAGAATATTCATCTTGATTGTGATTTTTGTGATATCACAATTCAAAGACATTCCCTCACCTTTTTACTAAAATACCTAAACCTCAGAAAGTTATCTATAAATCTGTATCTGTTATACTATAAATCTGTTATACTATAAATCTGTTATACCATAAATCTGTTATCTAAAAATCTGTATCTCTTAATGATACAAATTTAGAAGTGAAAACTTCATATTACTTTGGACTTGAAAATTTTTATCTGAATCAGTATACATCACTTTCGGGGGATGAAGACTGTTATTAGCAATAACTGGCATGTTAAGGGCATGGACTTAAAATATACTTACCTAAGTCCTTCCTCCCTCCCTCTCTCCTTTCCCTCTCCCTCATTTCCTTCCTCTCTCCCTCCCTCCCTCCTTCCTTCCCTCTCTTCCTTTTTTCCTCCCTCCTTCCCTCCCTTCTTTTCTTCCTTTCACAGTGGTATGGGAGAAAGAATAGAGAGCAGAAAGACCAGAAAAGTCAGAGCCCTGATGCCTAAGGGAGAGACTGGCCTGAGTGGGTTATTATTAGAGAGACCTGCAAGTAAACAAGGTATAACAGTAATATGCACATGAGCAGGGTATTGATGAAAAAATATAAAAAGACAGAAGGAAGAATAATTATAAGAGATATTCATTATGCTTTCTTATTTTCTAGAGATCTAACACTAACCTTAGAAACTTGATTTGGTCATGGCTGCCCATTCAACAAAAGGGATATTGTTTCTACATAATACAACCTTCCTGAGCATATGCTTTCAAAAGGCCTGAAGCATTCCTGCAGGCATTCTGGAAAGGCGTTTCTGAGTAAAGTGAAAGGAAAGACAAGGTTGCCATCATAATATCCAGACTTCTTGAAGACACAGTGTGTGTAATTTGTATTTGTGTGTGTGTGTGTGTGTGTGTGTGTGTGTGTGTGGTTTCTTTTCTACTAGAAAGTCATTATAAAAGGCATATTGTATAACTTTATCACTTTAGGGATAGGTTAGCTAGATCATGATGTTTTCTCAATTTGCCAAGGGAAGATTAGAACATTAGAAATCAAGAGTGAATAAAAACCTTATTTAATGTGCCATGAGAATACAACATGCTGCAGTATTATTTTGCAGAAAAAATATTTTGCTTCACATATTTTTTGAAGTAAACTCATATATCATTAGTATATTTACTCATATAGACATACTTTTAATAAATATGCCTGCAGACTTACATTTCTAACACATTTTATGTCATCTCCCAAGTTGGCAATCACCATGAAATGCTTGGAAAATCTAAGTTTAATACTCCACATCATGATATGACCTTGATTTCCTGATAAATGGATGCATTAAGACTCTACCCAACAGGGTTGCATTTCCCACCTGCATTTTGACCAGTTTCCTTAATGACCTTGCCAGCCAATATAAATTGTTTTTTGGAAGAAGCCCAGAGGCATGTTAGCAAGCTTGAAGGTTTTGCTACATGTAACAGTAGATGGCTTCTAATGGTGAAAAAAAAAAAAAAAAAAGAGTGGCAAATTCTGACATATGAGATATGCCTCTTTATCTTGACAGTAGATAACAGCACCTCTTTTTTTAAGTATCAGGGAAGAAGTATTATTTAAAAAGAGATATACTAAATAAAATATATTAACGAAAATTATGTGACACTTTTTCTAATATTTGTATTGAAATCTCTGAATAGGCTGTCCCATTGTGATCACTGACACTTAACTAATCCGATATATTGTCTATTGTTTTCAATGTAAAAACAATATATATTTCCAAGCCCAGAGATGTTTCAACCTCCTAAGTAAATATGCAATATATTATCTTCAAATCACATGCATGAGGTCCAGGGGAAAGCTGAAGATGATTGTTCCTCTTAGGTCTGTAAAGGAAGATCATTTTGTGGTGTTCCCAAGCGACTACATAACTTTATTATGTAGTCTCCTATTTGGAATTGAAGATCTATTGTAAATTAAGTGATAAAGTATAAAAACATCTGTAACAGGAACAAGATAAAGCTAATTTGGCATTAACAACCAATGTTTATATTAATATAGTTTACTTTTATATTTATCATATCAAATATAATTAAGATGTTCCAGGTCTGCTTAACGTATATGTGCAGACTGAAAGTGACAAATAAATTATTAGATGATGTTATTTTGTAGACTCACATGGACATGCAGCCACACCTACCCCCCCACACACTCATATATGTACACACACACTGTTCTTTATCCTACATGACTTTGGAAATTATTCAGGCTTTTAAAATGTTATTCACACAACAAATTTACATAGTTTTATCCAGATTCTACATATGTTATACATTTTTTGACATGCACAGTCTGCTTTTTATTTCCGTAATTTTTGGCAGCATCCAAAAATAAATGCCATCTTTACACATAAATGTATTCATCATTCCGCACCCACTCCACCAACACACAATCCCAAGAGAACAAAAAAAAAGTGTGACAATGAAAGTAACAAAGTGTATTATATTCATATGAGTAACTGAAATGTCTTAAAAATAAATTGAACAGCAAAACAAAAAATGTAGAAACAGTGCTAATGTTTTAAAATACAACAATCAAATGTGTGAAGGTATGATTCACTTGGGAAACATCAAATGTAATTTAAATAGTTTGACAAAACACTTGAGACAATAAGTTGCTTTCTGTTCAAGGAAATTTACCTTTTGCTAGCCTAGCATAATGTCATCTGGCAAAATGTACCCCTTGGTATTTCCTGGAATACTTCTTTCCCCTAGAGATTCTATCAGAATATTCTATATTCATACAAGCATAGAAAATAGAATTATATGGAAACAAATATACCCCCTTTAAGTTCAGACTATCACTGCAGAGTATCAACACAGAGCTACAGTGTAAAGTTACAGTTACTCAAACCTTAATTGATTGATATATTTATTTCACTCACTTGATCTAAACAGATTGAAACTTTCACAGTAAAAATCCAATTTTACCTATCGATCATTGTGGCATAAGCTGTGACCAAAATTATGAATCCAGTAGCCATTTTCAGTGTAGCACAAACATTTGGTTTCTGTGACTAAGATATAACATAGCTAGAAAATTATAAATTGCTTTTCATTGGTTTGATGCATGAGCAGGTAGGCAATATCATAAAACTGTCTATTTCATGTGGTTAATATTTTTGGTTTCTGTAAACATTAATTCACACTTCTTTGGAAAGTTTTGCTAACAGAAAAAGAAACTAATGAAACTACTGATAGTGTCATAACTTTTTTCTAGCACCTTTTGTTAGAACATAAATATGAGTTGACATTTCTACATAAACCTGTGAAGGTTAGCAAAAAACCCAAAGATGATAGGTTTAAAATTACAGTGAGGACGGGTTAATTAGTTGGCACATCATCTTGATAGGAAACTCATACCCAATAATTTGGAATCCATGTACAATTTTTGTTATGAAATGAGGCAAAAAGTCAAAGTGCCATTGATGCTTGACAAACAGCAGAGTCCTCTACACTGCTGACCTTTTTTAAAGTGTATACTTTCATTATATGTGATGATTATAACAAGTGTTACTGTGTTCCAACTTCTTTGTATTCAAGAATTGCAGTTGAACATTCAGATACATTGTTGTACATCAAAAAGAACTCAAATTTTCAATCAGATACAAAAGGACATGAGATTGTTAGACATCATTCATTTTATTTTTATAAATATTAAGAGTCAAAGAAAAGGAAGCTCAGAAATGGGGTGTAAAAAATTCTAAAGAGATGGTATAAATTATTATCTCAAACTCTAAATCAGCTTCCATGCCTTAGCAATAAATGCCTTCACTTTTCTAGGCTGCACATCAGGATTCAATATTCTTTTCTAAGGCAAACTTGTTTTCAGTTATCCTTAGTCTCAACAGGGGCTGCAAATTGAAAGAGAGGTGCTGGGTTTTGAAGCACAGTTGCATTTTTGGTCATGAAAGAAAAAGAGAGAATTGCTAATAAAGAGAAAATTTAAAGTAATGATAATATGTTTTAAAATAAAAAAGGATTCAAAATGAAAATTAGCATTGCCTGCATTTATATTTTATATTTTTCTTTGGATATGAGCAAAAATTGTCAATATTTTTAATTTTTATGAAAAGAACTCCCCATCTAAACATTTTCACATATGTCTTGTGTAGCCAATTCTAATTCAAATACATATGTATTTATTCAAACACATATACAATTATATATATTAAAAATATTTTATTATTCAGAAGCAATTTATAGAGCTTCTATTATGTTCAAGCATCATATTAGATGTATTAATATTAGATGTATTAATATCAGATGAATAAAATCAGACCTGGACCTTGCCTTCAAGTAGAGAAGAAATCATGATACCTATTAATTATGCAGAAAGCAACATGGTACCATAGGCATATGCAATAAGAGAATATAATCTAGTTGATTTCCTGAGGAAACAAGATTTGAGATGGAATCCAGAGTTTGCATAGTAATTAAACAGCCCAAATCAAATGACAAAATTGAAGAATCTCTACAAATATTATAAGCAAAATTAGTGCATGTGAAAATCTTTTAACAGGATGGTGTAAGACACAGTAGAATGTGAAAAAAATTCAGTATGGAGAGAAGCAGGTTGTAAAAGCAACTGTTAATTTCTAACCAAAACATGACATTCTTCTTCACACTCATTCTGTCATGTTTCACACACAGCAATTTCCCATCTTACTTTACGACGGTGTGTGGCCATGTGACTGAACTTTAGCCAATGAAAAATAAATAGAATTTACATGTACCGATTTCCAGGTGAGGTCTAGAGAACTTTCCTCTTATGCTTCTCCAGACTGGTTGCCTTTCCGCCAACTAGTTGAGATGACAATAATGACTTTGACCACCATGTTTTGAAATAGGCGAAGTATCCATCTGCTTCTGTTAGTAAGTGATGACATGGAATAATATTTCGAAATCATTGGTGTGCATCAGAATCATCCACAAAATTAGTAAATCACAGATTATTAGGCTCTGCTCCAGAGCTTCTTGTATATTAGGTCTATGTAAGATCTGAGAATGTGTGTTCATAACAAGTTCCCAGATAATAATGATGCTGTTGGTCTAGGAACCAGTTTGAGAACCATTAGCATATAGCAGACTACATCCTCTCTCCTAAAAAAAATCCTGAATATTATTGTGTGTGTAAGAGAAACAATTTATCTCGTTTTTATTGTATATATTTGGCTTGCTTATTAAAATAGAAGATGTTACTTGAATTATCAATATGGAACTTCATGTAATATAAGGTGGATAGTTTTCTTTGTAAAGATGCCTATTCTCCAATCACTACCACTGCTTTACACAGTCAGCATGTGACTCAGTTCTGATTAACGTGCAGAAAGAGGGAATTTGTTGTGAATGATTAGAAACTTTTTTAAATTGCCCATCCACATAACAGGTATTGTGGAGATGGCCAGCTTCTGCCTTGTCTGAAGGCGATGCCTAGAACTCCTGCAGCCACCTTGTGATAATGAGAAAAGACAAAATGAGGGCAAAGCCATGTCAATAAGCATGGCAAAGCTGCTGTTCAGAATGGAAATCTTTCCCAGAATAAGGGAATGGAGACCAGAGGTACTGCCATTAGAAACCAAACCAATTCAAGGGTTGTGCTAGATGACACTATCTCAGTGCTTCTTATTAGTTAGAAACTTTATGCTTATTATATATGTGTGTCTATGTGTGTGTGTATATATATATATACATATATATATATAATATGTTACTCTTAAGTTGTTTATAGAAAATAAAACAGAACAAGGGAGACATTTTCTGAAATAATGCACCATTATCTAGTTTATTCAGATGAGTACTCAATTTTTTCTTCCTTGAGTATTTATCTAAAATTTTTTCAGGGCTGCTAGAGTCAAGAAATTAATCACTCCAGCTCTAGTTAGCTAAGAATAACTCATATTACTAATATCTTATAATAATTTAACTTATCTTGCAATATTTACCCTAAAGTACGTAAATTTGACATTGCTACTATTTGAGGCATAAAATGCCATTACTGCTGGTTCAAATCACTAATTTTATAGAGAGTACCATAAAAGATAGCAAAAATAAATTACTCTTAATATATTAGATAGTTGTTAAGATTTGCATTATTGACAATGAACTTAAATGAAAAATCTTGACTTGAGCTTTATGAGATTATTCAGCAGTTAAATCAGTTTTTCCAGAGTAGGTAACATAATTTATACAAACATGCTTGATACAAAGTACATGGGTAAATTCTCAAGGCATTTCTGAGAGGAAAAAAATAAATAAAAGTGAAAAAATATAAACTCAAGATAATTAAACTTCAATGGTAACAAATCTAAACTGTTAATTATTCAATTTATTTATTATTAAGGTCATGAATTCCCAATTCTCTTTTTCTTCACAATAGATGGCATTTCCTTCTACCGAGAACCAGTTCTGTCAGGAGACTCCCACCCAAGCAGGCTGAAGGTATTGAGAGGCAGATGCCCATATAGCCAGCAGAGTGGATCCATCCTGGGGACCAACAGCCTGAGAGCCTGCAGGGTTTACAGCTTTCCAGGACTGAAGGCACCAGGCAGAGATTCATTCACACATTTATTTGTTCTTTGACAGGTGATTCTTATTAATACACAGATGATTTACATATGCACATAACTCATAAATATACCAAGTAGACAGCTGTTACCCGCCTACCACTAATTACAAACTAAAAGTAACGTCCACAAAGGAGCCATGGGGGTGGGTAAACTTAATATTCCTCAACATCCTTCCTTTTACCAAAAATCAACTCATTCATTTTTTTTTTTTCTGGATCCCAGTCTTTTTCTTTCTCCAGAATCTGTAAATATGTTTTATTTCTACTAAGTGTTCAATCTCACTCCCTTATCTGTTTTTATTCTATAATCACTTAACGTTCTAGTTTTTTCCATCTAGTAAAGAGAAAAGGAAAAATGCATCAACAACAAATCATACAATTCATTTACTCTCTCTTATCACCTCATCTTTCTCTTCCTTTATATAGCCAGACTTACTTGAAAGTGAATATCAACATTAAAAGTTCAAATGACTGTAACAGGCAACTTATTATGTCAACTGTGATGGATCCCAATTTTCTATTTAACTTAGATAATTTTTATACAAGCTTAGTTTTGTTTATTAATCATTTATCAGTATGTTTTTATTTCTTAAGGTTATATTCTTCCTTCATCTTTCTTAATATTAGTGGACATTTTAATGTATCTTTAATTTGTCTGTATTTGTTAGTGGCGGTAGGTAAGGCAATATTTTTACCTCTTATTTTACCAACAAGAAAATATGACCATGAACACTATGCAAAACAGAAAGTGATATCCAACTCAGTTTCAAGGAGATTGCAAAGAATAGTTGTCACAGAGGCAAATTCTAGAGCAGTGCAATTCAAAACCACATTTGTAGACTTTGCTGACGTGAACACACTTTGTTAGTGGTGCTCACAGAAATAAGTATAGGAATTGAGAATAGCCTTTTATCTTACCTCTTTATTGACTGACAATTTTAAAGTGATTATCTCATTGTGGACCCATATAAAAACCAGACCCCACTCAGAGAAGCAATTTCCACTTTTTGATTTCTATGTATGAAAAATGGGAAATAGAAACATGGAGCAATCACAGCATAATTCTTACATATTTCTAATGAATTTAAAAATGTAAAATTTCTTTATAAATTTTAAAACTTTAGTCAAATTCATTCTACCATTAATTATTTTTAAATTAAACTTGTAAAATGATTCCACATCTTTATTGCATACTAAACTCAGATGTAGCACTTAAATATACAGAAAAAGGAGTTATATATTGTTTTTTATGCTTTTAAAAATAGGTGTAATATTCTAATCCTTGGAGTTATATAGCTCAGGTTTTGAAGATTTTCTTTCATTTTTTCATATTTAGATTGTTGTCGTCATTCAAAAAATTCACATACAGTCTCACATATTTTCTCTTTAGACCAACCATATAATTGCCATTTTTATTCTCTGCTTTATAATAGCTGTCATTGGATAATGAAAGAATCAATCAAACTTTTTTTTCCTACATGTCTCTGCAGCAGCAGAACTTTATTATTTTTACTTCAGTGACATTGAGAAGCTTGAATCAATATTGACAAAACATCAAGTGTTTTTGAAAAACTTTGCTATGATAGTACTCAAAGCTTAACTGTTTCACATCTTTTATAGCCATGGAAACTCAAAATTTATTTTTCTCACAAACACACACATCTTAATCCTGTGGAAAATCACTCGGCTGCATTTGAAATGCAGTTACCGTAACTGACTTCCAAGGCACAGAACTGGGAATCATCTCCATATCTGAGAATAGAATCAAGCCCTAAACAAAGGAAACTTTATAATCAGGTTTTGAAGATTAATGTTTCTTTAGAAGGGGAAGCTGTTCTTGGAAGCAATCTGATTTTCTTCCTGCTATTGATAGAAAAGTTGAGTTTCTAGCTGAACTAATAGAAAAATTTATTTGTAAATAAATGGACACTTTAGCCCGGGAAATAATTTACTCTTAACCCTTGTTGTTCATTGAAATTGATCACTTGAAAATGCTCTGAACCACAAGCATAACAAAACCTCTTCCTATTGAAATACTATTAATTTTATTCAATATGTTTTAATTTTTAAGAAGTAAGGTAAATAATATAATACACTGTTACTTAAATAGCTCACATACTTTACTATCCAATTCTATGACTAGTCTAATAAATTATCTCAAAATCTGGCATCAGATCCCTGAAGCTGTTTTATGGCTTGGTTCGTTTTGTTTGTTTCTTTGGCTCTGTTTGCACTGAAAAAATTATGTTATTTAACTGAATCTCCAGCATTGCTATTGAGTAATGCTTTTCAAGCAGGACATATCACTCAGTAGTTGATCTCATATTTAGTTATGAGCTTAAAACTTGAAAAGAGACAGAAAATCTGTAATACAGTACACAGAAAATCAGGTTATGGAGAGTGAATGCATAAGGATATTTATTTTGTGAAATTCATTTACATGAATCTTCTTTAGTCTGCAAATCAACACGTGTTTTCACTAAATACATTTCTGCTAAGTACATAGCCTGTGACTCTGGCATCTTCCTCCTTTTACAAGTATGGAAACTAAGTCAAATTTCATTACACAGTGTTGTGTAAAGAGTTGATAGATTTCTAACTGTACCTTAGGCTTCCCATCCATTGTTACAGTGTTCTTTGAGTTATAGCATATTACCTATTCCAATTTGAATATAAGTGTGGAGGTTCTCATCCTCTGTTCTTTTCTGAGTTTTGACTTTATGTGACAATTTTTCTGACTCCCTATCCCTATTTTCTCTTCTTTATAATCGGTGTTTTTAATGTATGAAACCACTGGCTTCTCTGTAAGAAAGAGTTACTGTTTTTAAAACTAAATAGGGCCGGGCATGGTGGCTCACGCTTGGAATCCCAGCACTTTGGCAGACTGAGGCAGGAAGATCGCAAGGTCTGTCAGATGTCTATAGAGTGCGCTTTAAGAAAAAGAAATAAAAGATTGTCTTTCTCTGTTATTTTCTCCTGGAATTTGCTATAGTTTTGTGTTATGAGGCATTATCTAAGAATGTAGAACAATAAGACAAAGGGTCCTGAGGTAGTTTACCTCCACAATGTCTACCTTTTCATTTATATTTATAAGAAAAAGATAAACTTTTGTCCATTTTTTTCCCACTGTTAATTTGAATTTATATGTTGTATATAATTGAAATTAAATCTAACTAAATTAGGTCTCATAACAGATCAAAAATCTATTATCTATCCGTGAAAAACAGCCCAGCAAAGTAATATTTCCACACCAAGTAAACATTCAAACCTAAAGACTTATTTAACGAGTGGTTGCAGTACAGTTAAGAGGGCAAATATGAATAAATGGGTTTCTCCCTACAAAGAGATAATTTTGTGATAAATGAATTTATATTGCAATAGCTATATATTTTTCTCATACTTTTAGTATCTGTTGGCTAGTCTGTAGGAACCCAAGAACAACATAAAAGTAAGTCCTAAAGTCTGCTTTCATTATGGCATCTAGGTATTAGCTATAGATTAAGAGATCACAGTGAGATGATGATGTACCTCCTAATTCCCTGGGGTACTTCACATGAGATGCCCATGTCCCAGTTGGCAAGAAAGTGTCAATGTCACTGTAGATGAAGAAGCTATGACACACAGGACAAAGGAGTACCTCATTAGCAACTAGAGCTGTGTAAATGGTGCTAAGAGTAGAGTTTTATTGCCTGTGGCATAGAATTCATAGATTAATATGCATTGCTTTTAGTTTTAAGTAGTAGACTATACATATATTTCTACTATGCAAACCTAGATGTTACATTTTGGGGCCCCTCAAAATTAAAGAATATTAAATATACATCTTTACTTTTGAGTGCTATATTTTTTTAATCATCTACTCAGGCATAGCAGTGGGCATTTTATTACAAGAATTATTCAAATTATTCATATTTTGAACCTACATTACCCACTTGTAATTTTCTCCTTATGTAATCTGTAGCACATTCCACAGAATCAGCCTTGTGTGGTCCTCAATGTGCCATGCTCCCACACCAGTGCTCATGCAGCTAATCCTACAGTTAATACGCTTCACATTTTTCTTCATTTTATTTCAGAATTTAAAGAGTTAGGAAAATGTTTTATGAACAAATTCAGCTGAGAATATTACAAGGTTTCTGGGATTATACTAAAATTTTATACAGGTTCTTCAGAAGATTTCCATTTTATTACACACACACACACACACACACACACACACACACACACACACACAGCTGCAAAGGCTAAATATGAACAGAAATTTCTAAAATTTCTTGCAGAAGGCATGAAAACAGAAAAAACATGTAATCTCCCAGCCACATTCCAAATTACTAAATTTTACTTCAGAAAAGATCAGCAATATACAAATCAATAATAGATGAACAAATATGCAGACAGGTACATATAAATTAAATATATATTTTTATTTATATTTGACAATTTGATAGAAAATTATTAGTATCTATACCTATAGCTATATTTACATGCAGTCTAATTTATTTTTACATTTCATCATCTTACATGTTTATTTTTTAATTAATTTTTCATTAAAATTCCCTGTTAATTTTCCATTAACTTACCAAATCCACATATTTTTCCTCTTAGCTTCTGGCATTCTTGTCATATTTATGAGCTTCTTTCTTATCCTATGTTTGTATACACAATTAAATATATTGACTTCTATTTATATGTTATAAATACTTTATATTTAATTTTTAAGAATGCCTAGACAGCAAATGAAGAGCTGCTGCTCCCAATAAAATATATCTTAAAATTTATTTTTTAACAAATCCCATAATATCTCTCACCAGCTTCTACTAAACTTTTAGAAATGATTCTAATTTTATAAGTAATTGCAATTTCTTTGAGGCAAAATGAGAGGTAATTTTTTTCAGTTAGTAAATTCATCCATAGGGGAGATTTTTTTTTGGCTCCTCAAAATCTTTACTGAAACTACCTTTACTCCTTAACTTTATCTTTTTTCTAACACATGTATCACCCAATCCTGAAATGTTCATTTTCTCAAAAATTGCAATCCCACTCAGCAATGTGACTGCCATGCCCCTCCAGCATGTGACTTCTTCTCAAACCTGTCAGCCTGGGTCAGGATGCCTCTTCCACTTTCTCAGTTAATTCCAATGGGCTGACAGTTCTGTTAAAAGTGTGCTCTCTGCTAAAGTCCAGGCAGAAACATAGGATTTCAACCAGTGCAGGTGAGCACAAAAATCTGAATAACCTCAGAAAATATAGCCAGAAGAAATTCCCAGCCACACGTGGCCCTATTTCAACATTCAAAAAGAATTATCCATTAATCAAAAATAATTTAAAATAATTCTAATGTTCTTATATCTCTTGAAACTCAAAGTACAGTACTTCACAAATGCTGTGACCCTCTTCCTCTCATTCTCCATGGCTCTCATCCATCAATTGGCCTTGAATCTCTTTCTGCCTCTAACACACTTCCCCTCATGCAGTGTCACTCAGAGGAACTGGCCACATCGTCCTCTGCTTTCCTCCCTTTTTCTATTTCTTTCTATTTTCTTTGATTCTCGATAATAAAGAAGTCTGTGCCTACAAACACCCTATTCCGACTTTTGTCGTATCCTGCTCTATCTGATTGCATCATAAATTATAAGTGTGTATGTGTGTGTGTGTGTGTGTGTGTGAGAGAGAGAGAGAGAGAGAGAGAGAGAGAGAGAGAGAGAGAGAACACCAAGTAGTAGTTACCAAAACGTTCTTCATAGGTAGAGGTTAGTAAGTCTATCAATTCAATTCTAATATAAATTTTTGGTCTATTTTTATTATTTGCTGTATTGCATCTTTATATAACAATATGGAAATATAGCTGCAGACGTACTTCCAGCTCCAATTTCTAATTACACAAAAATGAGAATTTAATATATGTTTGCTTTTATTTCAAAAATGAAAATGGACTTTGTAGCTATTACTCAAGTATGCCTCAAGAATTCAAAGATTCATATTTTATTTCATTTGCATGTTTATAGTTTACAGATTTTGCTGTTTAAAGGAAATGTTTATTTGCTGTTTCTTCTCAATTAGAATGACCAATTTAATATTTATTTCCTTGTGTTTGTCTATTAGTAATTTGATTTAGGCACACCTGTCATAAAATTCAGAGATTAATATTTCCTTTTTTAACCCCAATTGAAGTTTAGGACTTTATTCGGGAGGTAAAAATGCTGATGGTTATAATTTTAATGTGTTTATTTTGTTCTTGTTACCTTTGTAGCTTTGTGTTTTCTACCTTCTCTTTTCGTTAACAGTTTTTTTTTTTAATTTTAATAAGACATTTCTTTTTCCAGTACTATAAAAGCAATACATCTTCTTTTCAAAATGTAAATACAATTACTTACATTGAATTCTTTAAGCAACATATTATTAATTGTTAAAAGACTGAACGATGTTATGTCTTTTGCATTTTCATAGTATGTTTAAGTAGTTCAATGTATTTTTGCCCACAAATTTGCATGCATCATTCAAAGCATTGGTAACTTTCAATAAAATTGAAGTGCTGAATCATAAATAATTTTAGTATTTTTACCATGTATACTTTCTTGTTTTGCATTATACTTGGTTTTAATATTGCTGAAAACAAGAGGAATCTCAGGCCAATATATCTTATTATGGAGATATACATATGAATGTTCATCTCACATTTACCTATTGATCCGATGGAATTAAACACAGGCTTACAGTCAAATGTTCATCTCACATTTACCTATTGATCCGATGGAATTAAACGCAGGCTTACAGTCATGTCTCACAGTGGAGGAGGCCAGAAGAGCTAAAACAAAATTTAAAAGTCCTGTTTTCAGCTATATGGTGGTACAAGGCCAGTTTCTCATGCTTCTTTTCTGTATTTCATTGAGATCAATGAATGAGTTGCTTTAGCCAAATATTTTATCAATTTGTCATTTTTTCCTTTAGAACTATATGTAAAAAAGATCCAAACAACACATTCATTGATTTAAACTAGAAGTTACATTAATTTAAACTAGAAATATATGTATTTCATGTGCAGAATGTGCAGGTTTGTTACATAGACAAACATGTGCCATGGTCATTTGCTGCACCTATTGACTTGTCCTGTAAGTTCCCTCCCCTCACCTCCCAGCCCCCAGCAAACCCTGGTGTGTGTGTTCATGTGTTCTCCTTGTTCAACTCCCACTTTTGAGTGAGACCATGTGGTGTTTGGTTGTCTGCTCTTGTGTTAGTTGCTGAAAATGATGGCTTCCAGCTTCATCCATGTTCCTGAGAAGGACGTGATCTCATTCCTTTTTATGGCTGCACAGATTTCCATGGTGTATATGTACCACATTTTCTTTATCATTGATGGGCATTTGAGTCGGTTCCATGTATTTGCTACTGTAAATAGTGCTGCAATAAACATGCATGTGTATACGTATTGTTAGTAGAATGATGTATATTCCTTTGGAAATATCCCAGTACTGGGATTGCTGGGTCAAATGGTATTTCTGGAATCTTTTTCTGAACTATGTAAAAAGGCAAGGACATTTTTATATGTATTTTATGGATGATATTTGAATCTTAATAAAATTCTTATTTATATGCCATGTACTGTGTTAATTGATTTATCATTAGCGTTCCACCTGTTCCACCTAATCCTCCCCCAAACTCCATGGGAACAAGTTATTTCTATGAAGAGATACTTGTAATCATCATTTACATCTAAGTGAACTAAGACTTAGAGAGACTAAGAAATGTGCACATTTGCAATTCTGGAAAATGGCAGAATTTCAGTTCGTTACAGGAGGTAGCTAGTTGTAAATGATCAGGGCAGGAGAGGGCTCCAACCAAACCCCGCCAGGAAAGTCAGGTGACCATCAGGTGATGGTCAGGTAGTTGCTAACTGTCTCTCTAAAATAGTAATTGGTCACAGCCAGCACCAAGGAAAGGCAGTCTCTATTCTACAAATAAGAAACACCTGAAGCTGGTATCAGCAGCTTCCTGATAAGGATCTCATAAGTTGGCTGAATGGGCTCAAACATGTTCATTAAAAGGGAAAATGGCAGCATTTAACTGGTATACAGCCCTCCAGGGACATGCTGCAAGTAAAGGGAAGAAGTTTCCACGTAAAGCTTCAGGTGAGCATGCATGAACTCCAGTAAGCACACTGAGCAGACTCACCTCCAAAATGCCAGTGGGCCATTGCACATTTGGGAAGGTCACCCCAAGGGAAGAATCATGGGAAAAGGGACAGAAGATGCCGGAAGTAGGCCAACATAAAAAACCCTATGTCCAAAGTCAAATGTGGTGCTTGTCCTCCAAGAAGAGGTCAGGCTGGCCTTCTTCCAAGTGTACCTTTCTTTTTATTCCCACTCTCAAAGTTTTTTTTTTTCTTTCTTTTTTTAAATTATACTTTAAGTTCTGGGGTACATGTGCAGATCTTGCAGGCTTGTTATATAGGTACACACATGCCATGGTGGTTTGCTGCCTCCATCCCCGCTTCACCTACGTTAGGTATTTTTCCTCATGTTACCCCTCCCCAAACTCCCCACCCTCTGCTATCACTCCTCCAGCCAAACTTTCACTCTGGATCTAAAACTTACCTCCCTCTTCTTTTTCTGCCTGATGCCCCTGGGTCTAATTCTTTCTACTGAGGAGGCAAGCACTGAGGTTGCTGGAGACACGTATAGATGCATTCCACCAATAACAGTTTGAGCCAGTGAATGAGAGATGAAAAAATATGTAGATTTGAGGACTAGTTTTAAAAGTATCCTCTGTTGGTTGCAACAGTGCTCTGTGATGATTCAACACTGAAGAGAAGAAAGACACCAGAGACACAATAAAGCTCATGTTTCTGGCCAACAATCCAGTTGTGTATTTACATTTATTGAAAATTTTAAATATTTTATGGCCCCATATATTTTGATCTTTCATTGGATCCT
Organism: Saimiri boliviensis; assembly: GCF_048565385.1. Lineage (NCBI taxonomy): Eukaryota > Metazoa > Chordata > Mammalia > Primates > Cebidae > Saimiri > Saimiri boliviensis. The sequence continues at coordinate 23,469,979 of NC_133466.1, read as the reverse complement.
CTGCTACTGTTATTTTCTTCTCCCTTTGTCTGAAATATTTTACTTTTGTTGTGTCATTCTCCCCTCTTTTCTGCCCTACCTTGAGTGTAACATAAAAAAGCGATTCTTTCTGAACATATGTAGGTTGTCACCTTGCCTATCCGTGCAGTACTGCATCTGCAGTTCCGCTACACAGTTTATGAGAAAGAAGTAATGAAAACCTCTCATTCGATGTTCAGTTTCTATTAGGCTTCCATTATTTCGTGAGTCTGTTTGTCTTCTTGGCCTTCTCTACCACCTCTCAAACTAGTTATTTTTATTTTTAAGACAGTCTTTCTTTGGAGGGTAGTTGCATGATCATAGCCCTCTATAACCTTGAACTTCTCACCTCAGCCTCCCAAGTAACTTAGACTGCAGGTATGCACCACCATGCCTGGATAATTAAATATTTTTTTTTTTTTTTTGGTAGAGACAGGATCTTGCACAGGCTGGTCTTGAACTCCTGGCCTCAAGCAATCCTCCTGCCTCAGCATCCCAAAGTACTGAGATGTGGGTACAGGTTTGAGCCACAGAGTGTGTCCAGTTTCTTTAATGCTCTACATTATCTGAATAATTTAAAAACAATATTTCCTACATTGTCTTGGCAGTAACATTTCTTATCCCTTCTCCTTCATAGAGTGTGTTCCTTTTATGAAGGTGCTGTCCTAGAAAACAGTGCTATTGCCAATCTGTTCAGCCTGGGCTGCTTTCATCCTGATCCCTACACCAAACAGTACACAGACCTCCTGATGATCTCTTTTGTGGAAGTTGTCATCACTGGTGGAAAACATACAGTGTACCTTCTTGTTTTTATTTATTTAGACTATATTTTATAAGGTCAATTCTATGTTATATTTTATTTCATTGCAAACCCTTATGTCTTAAGAAAAATGTAGTTTCCTTAAAGTTCATGACAGTCACTTGTTTCTCAGTCTTTTTCTCTTTGTCTTTTTGTGTTTTCTTAAACATTGAGCTTTTATTTAGTCAGTATTTTCATGAACATTTTAGTATTAAGAAACTGACTTGAGAGCTGCTCGATTAGGTATAGTTTATTTTGGAAATTGTCTTGATGGAAGAAATTTAATTTACCAAAATGGGAAGACAATACACTTAATTTCCTTAAAATAATTAAAGCAGTATTCACTTTCTCATTAAAATATTAATAATAATAGCTATAGTTTTTTCAGGGCATTATTGAGATATAAGTTACATACTCTACAACTGACACACAAAACATACAATTCGATTTTTTTTGGCATATTCCCAGAGTTGTACAACCATACCACAGCCTAATTTTAGTAGATATTCATTTCTTCAAAAGAAACCTTTTACTCATTACCTTCTCTCTCTATAGATTTGCCTATTTGGAAATACCATATAAAGAGAAGTATGCTGTCTTCTCCGAGTTGCTTTTCTCACTTAGTATATTGTTTTCACAATTCATCCATGCTGTGAAATGTATCAGTACTTCATTCCTTTTTGTTGTGAAATACTCTTCCATTGTATAGATATACCACATTTAAACTACCATTCACTGGCTGATGGAAACTTGAATTGTTTCTACTTCTTATTTATTATGAAGCAGGATACTATAAACATCCATGTAGAAGTTTTTGTATGAATGTGAATTTTCATTTCTCTGATATGTATACCTAGAAATAGAATTGACAAGCTGTTTTCCAAAGTGGCGGGACTATTTTACACTCCCACTAGCAATGTGGGAGAGTTCACTAATTTCTCCACAATCTTGGCCATACCTGCTTTCTGACACTTTATTACAGCCATCTCTGACGGTTAAAATTAGGTGTCAGCTTGACTGGATTGAAGGATGCATAGATGGCTGGTAAAGTATTGTTTCTGGCTGTGTCTGGGAGTGTGTTGCAGAGATTATCATTGAGTAGGTGAACTGGAAGAAGAAGACCCACCCTCAGCATCAGTGGGCACCATCCGATCAGCTGCCAGCACAGCTAGAACAAGGAAAGTGGAAGAAGGTGGGAAGAAGTTCTCTGGCCAGAACTTACATGGTAAGCTGGCTTGCTAAGTGTTTGGGCTTTCATGTTTCTCTTGTATTGGATGTTTCTTGTCCTCGGACATCAGACTGCAGGTTATTTGGCTTTCGGACTCTTGGAGTTATACCAGTGGTTTGTTGGGGCTCTCGGGTCTTTGGCCACAGACTGAAGCCTGCCCTGTTGACTTTCAGACTTGGACTGAGCCACCGATGGCTTCCTACCTCCTCAGCTTGCAGATGGCCTATTGCGGGACTTCACCTTGTGATGATGTGAGTCAATTCTCCTTAATAAACTCCCTTTCATGTATACATCTATCCCATTAGTTCTGTCCCTCTGGAGAACCCTGACTAATACACCCTCTTAGTGGTTTTGAAGTAGTATCTCCTCGTGGTTTTGATTTGCATTTCTTTACTGACAAATTATGTTGAGACTGTCCATGTGCTTATTGGCAATCCACATATCTTCTTTAGAGAAATGTTTATTTGAAACCCTTTGTTCATTTTTATGTTGGGTTATTTGTCTTCATATTATTAAATTATAAGAGATACTTATAATTCTAAATACAGTCCCTTATCTGATATATGATTTGCAAATATTTCCTTCTATTCTGGAGGTTGGCTTTTCACTTTCTTGATGATTTTGTTGGCAGCACAAAAAATTTACATTCTGATGTATCCCCATTGATCTACTTTTTTGTCACTTGAGTTTTTTGGAGTTTAAACATATGAAACTACTATGCTTTATTCTAAGAGTTTTATAAGTATCATTCTTACATTTAGTTGTATAATTTTGAGTTAAGTTTTGCTTGTTTTTATCTTTAGCCTGTTTACACCTTTATCAGTAAAATGTGCTTACTATTTAAAGATTGTCCTGTATTCTCCTTACCTAATTAGATTTGAACCCCTTCTTGCCAACTATAAATGTGGATTGGATGCTGCTATCATTATTTGGGGAATTTACTTTTTTTCGGTCTTAGCCAAGGACTACTACCTTTGAGATCTCCTCACCAATTGCTTCATAAGTGTTGCAGCCTTGAGCAGGTACATAGCATCCACAGCCATGGATGTGGGTAGTTTTATTTTTGATTTTTTGGAGTTACCTCTGGTTCTGAATAGCTTATTTTTCAATCATCCTTTGATCAGAAGTTGTGTTTAAAGTCCTTGTGTCAGTGAGCCTCCCCCTGTATTGATGGGTCAGTGTGCAACCTGAAGAATGCTTTAAATCTTTCCCCTATCCCACTCTGATCACTTCTGTGTTGGTGCAAACCAGCTCATGTGCACAGCCTTCTCAATTCTCAGGGTTGTCTCTCATCTCAGGACAGTTCTTAGCTGTCCTTTTGCCTGATTTTCTCTTCTAAACTTCTGGATGTTCTGCTGTTTTACTAGTATCACTGAAATGCGACTTTATTCTTAATTGCTTTCCACCAAGATATTTATTACTTTTGACAATGCCCTTAGATGAGCTCCTTCATTCTTTGTTCTAAATAAAGCCAGTCCCCTCAAACAAAGCTGAAGAGCTCATTATCTTGAAGTCCTGACCTCTCTCTGGTCAGAACTTACATGGCACTCAGCGGGGCCCAGGGTAAACACCTGCCTTTTCCAGTCGCATCCCTACTCCATTAGAGGGCAGTGTTTGCATAGTGACTGAATGTTTGAATGAGAAATGTTCCTCTCCAAAATTCATGTTGAAACTTACTCCCCAGTGCAACAGTGTTAAGAGGTAGAATCTTTAGGAGGCGATGAGGCCATGGTGGCTCCACCGTCACGAATGGATTAGAGCTTTATAAAAGGGGCTGAGGGGACAAGTTTCCCTCTTCCTTCCCTTCTGACACTTGAGGGCACAGTGTGTGTCTCTTGGGAGATTGCAATGTTCAAAGCATCAGCTTGGAAGCAGAGAGCGGCCCTCACCAGACACCCAACCTGCTGGCACCCTGATGTGGGACTTCCCGGCCTCAAGACCAGTGAAAAATAAATTTCTTTTGTTTATGAATTACTCAGTCTCAGGTACTTTGTTATAGGCAGCGGAAACAAACTAGATAGAAATTGTGGCTGTGTTTGTGAGAAGTAGCAGCCCCTGGTCTTCTTGGCTTGCCCCTCATGATATGAAATCGGTGTCTTTGAAAAAGATGGGGTGGGATGATCGGGCCCCCAGTATTCTCAGCTTGCCACACCTGGGGCCGGCTTCGTCTCCAAGAGTGGGAGCTGAATGGAAAAAGGGATAGCTGGTCGTCTATACCACACCTGCCTAGAATAGAGCTTCTGCAACGTGTGCTTGGTAATAGAGCACGAGAAAAGCAGGCAACCTGCTCCGCCAGGAATAAAACATGAAGCTGCGGGGAGAGGGCAGTGCAGTAACTCAGCGGGTTATGACACAAATGCCCTACCTGGCTGCTGCGCTTACTGAGATTTAGTAGATTTCCTTGATGGAATGTTTTGCCATTTGCTATATGCCCTTTGGACAATTTCCAGACTTTAAATTATTGTGTTTTAAAATGTTCACCATTTAAAAGGCTCTAAAAAAAAAAAAAAAAGGGCCGCTGTTGTTATTCAACCATTCTGTAAGTCCTGCCTACACTATACTTTTAATATTTTTGAAATATTAATTATTACAAAATATAGCAAAACTTTGTCTTCAATGTTATACATATTGATTCAAAAATGTAGCACTCTTAGAAATCAAATATAAGCCTACAAATATTAATAAAAGGTTAGATCTTAATATTAAAGGATCTAGTATTTTCTTATATAAGTTATATGCTGTATTTGCTTATAGTTAAATGTTTAGTTCATTTACACAGCCTAATTTTACTCACAAATACACTTAATTAGGGCAATTTCCTAGGACTCCAGAAACAAATTTTTGTGTGGATGCAAGATAAAAGTTTGGTCCCAAGTCAAGAGATTGCTTTACTATTTATAGATTGCTAATGTTAATTTAAAAGAAATGTTGCACAATTTATTTGATAGTAGTACTTATATAGCAATATTCATTTCTTGCTATTTAAACTGTATTGTCCACCAAGTATTATGTCTTTTACAGAATTTTTTTTTTAACATTTCTTGTGCTTCCTCGGGTTTATTTGGTGAAAATTACTCTTGTTATCAGTTCTTATCAATTTAATATATGAGTCACATTAATAAGAGAGTAGCCTAGGCAAAATCCTCCAAAACAATTCTATCATCTTCCTCTTTATTGTATATCATATTTCCTAAATTTAACAATATAATTTTGTTTCAAAGTTTGTAGAGAATAGACTTCAATCTCTCTCTGAAATAAAATTATTATCTGAAAAGCTCAGGTGAGACAAAAGTGAAATGAGTATAGGCAAGCCTAGAAGGAAATATAAAAAGCAGGAATTGTAAAAAAAGTTTGAGAACACATTTCTTAGATTTTGATTAGAAGCTTTTTTATCTTTTATCTTCATATTAGAAGCATTGATACAAGTTTGTTATCACATGAAATTTTGCAGATACAGATAGAGACATAATTATATACACATGTATAAACATATATGTACATATGAACTATACACTGAAGGAGTTTCCCTGAGTAATGTAAATTGACATATAATTAATGTCAATTAATGTTAACTCTATTGAAATTCATTGTGTCACACTTATTTTTCATATAAATCAAAATCTAGGTTTTGAAACACAGGTCGACAAAATATAAACTTGCCTGTAGGAACTACTGCAGTGACTTCAGCTTTTATGGAAGTTCTTGTTATGACCCACTAAAAGGTATTGTTCTGGTAGCTTTCAGTTTTATTTATTTGTTTTATTTGTGTATGCACACATCTGTACTCATGTGTATCTATATCTAAATCTATTTCTTCAAATTTTGCTAGTGTATAATTCTGTAGTGAATTCAGTTTCTATAAAAGTTCTTGTGAAGACCCACTACAAGTTACTATCCTGGTAGTTTCCAGTGATATGTGTGTATTGTTATCTGCAAAATTTGCCTGTATATAATACCACAGCAGCTTCAGCCTTTACAAAATGTCTTAGGAAGATGCCCTGTAATGTATTACCCAAGTAGCTTAAATGTGATTTACTTCAAGCCATTGTTTATCTTTAGCCTTTCTGTCAGTTAAATTTCCTACATAACAACTCCAGAATTTTGTGTCTTTTAACAGCAGCCCTTGATTCAGCCCACGATTCTGCAGACTGGCAGTCTGAGTTGGGCTCAGTTGTTGGCTCTTTTGGCTCCTGTGTCTGTGGTAAGCTACATGGTTGGTGGCTGAGGCAATCTGGTTTATGAAGGCCTTGTCTGAGAATGCCATTGACTAGGCCCCTCTCTACGTAATGGCTTATCATCTGGCAGGCTGGTACGCAACATTCACATGATCACAGGGTTACAAACACAGTAAGAGAGTGAACTTCAGAGTGAAAGCACTTCTCAAGTCTCTAGCTGTGCTCCATTTGCAACTTTTCAGTTGTCCAGGATAAATCACATGGTGACACTGAAAGTCAGTGGGGAAATGGACTGCACCCTTGATGACAGAAGCTGCCAGTCACAATGCAAGGAAAACTAGTGGAGCAGGGAAACTTTGTGGCTGTATTTACAATCTACTAATCTTTGGATCTGTTGATTACGTTTCATTTAAACTACACAGCAATTGAGTTCTTAGCTTATTGCTTAACCAGGAGGATGGCATCCTAATTGTGTTGTACTAAGTGGTCATTTTAAAACTAAATTTATTTCTGCAAATATTAGTTTCTCTAGCTGTGGCAGTTGTTTTCTCCACTGTTCTGAAATTAAGACCTTGAACCTTGAAAACTGACAAATTGAACTTCAGAATAGTACAAAGTGCACCTTGGATAAATTTCTTGTTTTTTTTAAAAAAAAATTTTGAAATTTTTTTTCTCTCTGTAAGTACGTGTATAGTTTACATGCATTTGTAACATGCAGTCATATATAAATGTAATACATCATGCATTTATAGTATATATACATGTATGGGGCAAGGTTATTGTTACTGTGTGCTTGAATTATCCTAAAAATATAACAAAAGTTTAAGTTGATTATAAAAATGTGACTGTAAAAAAATCAAACCTTTGAAATATTATAAAACGTTATCCCCTGGCTTATTTTATTTTTTCCAGATAAAGTAAAAATCTAGAAGTCTTTAGATTTTATTTTTGGCACAGCATTTATTACACCAGAAAAAATATATGTTAAGTTGCTTAAAATAATGTTGATTAAATTGTTTAAAATAATTGTGCTTTATTTTTACTAATAGCACCATTTTCTTTCCTCTATTAAATTTCAGTTCTCAAAACATAAAACTAATTAATGTTATATAAATTTAAATCTTAAGGAAATGTAGCACTGAAGAATGTGTCGTTGCATTATTCACAATAAAAAATGACAGCAGTTGAGTTTGTCTATGACTATCTCCATGTGTATTGCCCTGTATATATTATGGGACATAGATTTCCTGTTGCAAGGATCAGGTGTCTGTAATTATCTTGTTATTCAAAGCATCAAAGAAGGTTAGGGAGACATCACTAAGTAATCTTTAAAGAAAGCTCATAAATATCTAATAGATGATGCTTCTATCCCCCATTTCTACCATGATTAGTCCAATAGTAGCTGAAACTATTCATCAAGCCATGACCTCATCAAAGACAACCCGGGATCCTTTTTAAAAGCCCCACCTGTGATACTGTGATAATGCCTTTCCTTTCAAAATGCTTCCACTTATTCTTATCCCTTCCTTCCTCACATTGTTTTATGTCTATGAATGCCATGAAAAAAAGGAATACAAGCAGCGAAATTTGCTATGGACTTGCAATTTACCCACGAATCTATGCATCCTAACCCCCTACATATTTTAAGGTCAATCTTCCTCTTTTCAAAATATGTAACAGAAAATGTTAAAATGCACATTTCCAAAGAAGAGTATGCATAATATTTGTCTATTTTCCAAAACAAAATTTTAATTCAGCTTCTCATGTATAACAACTTCAGTCAGAATTCTATTCTTGCTCTTTTTTGAGGTTAAGGGGTTTTCTTGATTATTTTCTTTGCTGATGCTCCTTTTCTTCACCAATTGATAAAAACACATTTCTATTTCATTTTTTGGCCTAAAATTATTATTTTTAAATATTATTATTATTTTTTAAAATTAAAAATTATCATTAAATGATGCATAATAATTGTGTGCATTTATAGGACATAGTATGATATTCCAATACATATAATATATAGTGTATACAATGTGTAATAATAAAATCATAGTAATTAGCATATCCACCTCAAAGTGATTATTTATCTGTGCTGGGAACATTCAAAATCCTTTCTTCTAGCAATAAAGAACTACACAACAAATGATTGTTAACTATAGCCACCCTACAGTGATATAGAACACTAGAACTTATTCTTCCTCTCCAGTTAAATTTTGTATCTGTTAAATAACTTTTCTTTATCTCCCCTACCCCTCTACCCTTCTCAGTCTCTAGTAACCACTATTCTACCTACTACTTGTGTGAAATCAACTATTTTAGCTTCCCCATGTGAATGAGAACATATTTTTATCTTTCTGAGTCCGGTTATTTTACTTAATGTCCTCCAGTTCCATCCATGTTGCTATTAATGACAAGATTTTATCCTTTTGAGGCTGAATAGTATTCCAAAGTGTGTATAGCACATTTTCTTTACTCAAGTATCCTCTGATGGACACAGGTTTATTACATGTCTTGCCTATTATGAATAGTGCTGCAATAAACACGAAAATGCAGGTATCTCCTCAACATACTTATGTCCTTTCCTTTGGATATATACTCAGTACTGGGATTTGCTACATCATATAGTAGTTCTATTTTTAGTTTTCTGATGAATATCCACACTTTTTTATAACAGCTTACTAATTTACATTTCCACCAACAGTATATAAAAGTGGCCCTTTCTCTACACCCTTGACAGCAATTGCACAATAATTTTTGTCTTTTTATATTTGCCATACTAAATGGGATTGGATGATATCTCAGTTGGTTTTGGCTTGCATTTCCAGTGACATTCTTTACAAAAATATAAAAAAAGAATTCTAAAATTTGTATAGAGCCACACACCCACACACACCCACACTCAGAAACTAAAGAGCCAAAACAATCCTGACCAAAAAGAGCAAAGCTGGAGGCATCACACTATCTGACTTCAAAATATACTACAAACCTGTAATAACCAAGACAGCATGAGATTGGCATAAAAACAGACACATAGACCAATGAAACAGAATAGAGAAACCAGAAATAAATCCATGTGTTTACAATCAATTGATTTTCATCAAAATCTCCAAGATCATACATTGGAGAAGGGGCACCCTCTTCAATAAATACTGCTGGGAAACTGGACATCCATGTGCAGAAGGATGAAACTAGACACCCCTACCTCTCACCATATACAAAAAGTCAACTAAAAATAGATTAAAGACCTCAATGTAAAATTGGAAACCATGAAACTACTAGAAGAAAACAGGGGAAAGGTTCCAGACATTGTTTTGGGGGAAATATTTTATAAGGAAGATCTCAGAGGACAAGCAACACTAGCAGAAATTTAAAAATGGGATTATTTCAACCTAAAAATCTCCTATATAGAGAAAAAGCAATCAATAGAGTGAAGACACAACCTGCAAAATGAGGTTGCAACTATTTATTCAACAAGAGATTAATATCCAGAACATACAAGGAGCTCAACTCAATGGCCAAAAAGTAATAATCTGATTTAAAAATGGGTGAAGAATCAAAATAGCCATTTCTCAAAAGAAGTCATACAAATGGTCAAATATATGACAAACATGAAGTAAATGCCAATTTTTTAATCTTAAGATTGTTATTAGTATAAAATGTGATAATGTAAATATCAGACACAGACTCTATATCTAAATCACTAGATTTTGGAAAAAACTCTTCATCATTAAACTGATTATACGGAGTCATAACATACTAGGTCAGAGCATTTTATATAAGTTTAAGTGTAGGTAATCCATGAGCCCCACATATTGGGTGCCAGAATGCAGGGAGCCAGTCCTACATCACCCAAGAGTACCCTGAGTTCAGGGGTGACAAACGAATGAGAAAAAGACAGATTAAGAGAGACAGCGGGACCAGGGAACCATCACTTATTAATCTGGAGGAGGCAGTGAAGGTGTCAAGCTCTGATCATCCACACTATTTATTGATTACAATTACTTTGATCTATAGGGTAGGGGTGGAGTGATGGAATGAATCAGGAGCCTGAGGTGAATAAGTGAGCTGGAACTGGTGTCATCCCATGGGTTGATAACAGAGGTGGTTTGGGAGTTTTACAAAACAAGAACATGTGGTTATCTTCAGTTTATTATCTATGTGCAGCTGATGGAACCCAGGACTTACAAGGAGCCTACAAGTCTGGCTATATTATAGTGCTATGAAGAGGTTTTACGTGCTTGAACACAATGTTTATGGTAACAGAGCCTAGATCACCCTGCACCAGAACATGAGGCATGGAGAGGCCTTCCTCCTCAGAGGCTTCCTGCGGGCTTCTGCACTTTGTTGTTCCTTGTTCATGTGTCACCCATAACCAACTTATGCAGGCACTCTGTAAGTCCTTTCTCCTTTGTTGCTTTTCCCAACATTTAAGTAGGCTTAATTTCTGCCTCTGATCCTTCACAGGATGTGTTAACTTAGATAAGTCACTTAACCTGTCTATATCTCTTTCTTTAGATGAAAAAGAAACAAATACTTTACAAAAAGAACCATTTTGATATCTAAATAAGTAAATAAATGAAAAAAGTTGTAACTATGTTAGTTTGTGTTCATTATTAAATAAAATTTAGTGTTCCTATGTGTGTACATAGGTATGTATGTAAGTTCAATAGCATATTATAAACACTTAATTCAATCAGAAAATTGAATTCACTATCAGCATACACTATCGGATATTTGTATTTTGTTTGTTGTATGAATATGTCATTTCAGACTTCATAAATAAAAATGTAAATCCAACATTTTGACCCCAAAGTGACTCAACATATATTTTCCATTTAAAATATTCTAATTACAAATTTAGTACATCTAAATCAATATTCTGCTCTCAGGAATTTTTGGGCTACAGATTCAGACATAAAGAAGACATTTTGTCTCATGTTTATTTCAGAAAAACAAATAGCTCTAGTTACTTCAAGAAAAATGAAGTTATTATAGTTGGGACTTAACATTATACAACCAGCAAACGAACTGGAGAAGAAATGGTTGAAGAAATATCTGTTGGCCTTCAGGAAAGCTGGAAGAAAACTTCTCTGATAACCAACTATGTGCAGACAAAGTGATTGATTCTCAGGAGGACAAGCAGAAGCTTCTGGAAAATGCCCATGACTCTCTACTGGTGCTTGCTCAGCGTTTGGGCAAGTAAACTTCATACCTAGGGCTCATTAGCTTCAGAACCAGTGTCTCTAAATTTTTATCACAATATTAAGAAACCTGGAGAAGATTTTCCTTAAAAACCTGACCTATGGCCGGGCGCGGTGGCTCACGCCTGTAATCCCAACACTTTGGGAGGGTGGATCACGAGGTCAAGAGATCGAGACCATCCTGGTCAACATGGTGAAACCCCGTCTCTACTAAAAATACAAAAATTAGCTGGGCATGGTGGTGCATGCCTCTAACCCCAGCTACTCAGGAGGCTGAGGCAGGAGAATTGTCTGAACCCAGGAGGCGGAGGTTGCGGTGAGCGGAGATAGTATTGCACTCCAGCCTGGGTAACAAGAGCGAAACTCCGTCTCAAAAAAAAAACAAAAACAAAAAACAACAACAAAAAAAAACCTGACCTATAACCCAAAGATTTTATTACTTTGTGATTAAAGATCAAAATGTATGGAAATAGCATGAGTTACAAAGATGCCTCAGTATGGCTGTTACATTGCTGCAGTTATATTTTCCAAAATATTCTATTTGAACTTGAGAGAATCACCACTGTTTCTTTCTAACACTTGTCAGCAACTGCTCATGCCTCATTGACGTAACTGTTTTTGCATTCTGACACCTGAGGTCTACTCACATTTTGTAAGACATGTCACTGTCAGAAGCTAAAAATAAAAAGGCAAATGTGACAGCCCTGCCACGCCTAAAGCCACAAATAATTGTGATCAAAAGGTGTATTTCTTAATGTTGAAAAAATTTCAAACTTCTACAGCTTCCTTATTTTTTTTTGGTGATTTTTATTGAATTTCATCTTTTACTATTAGTCAAAAAAATGTTCTATGATTGTTATCCAGTGAAAAATACACAAGATTATTTTTCTCATGAAAAAAGAGCTGATAGAGTTTTGAAATCTTTTGCTGAGAAAGCTACACTAAATTGAAATCACTTGGCTTAGCTACCTCTGAGGATAGGCCAGACAGCAATTGTAATGGAGGCTATAAAAATGCATAAGAAGCCAAGTAATTCACAAGTGATTAATGATAATAGTAATGCAGAAAAGACCTTCGGTAATAAATACAACACTGAGTTTAGAAAATACAACAAAGAGTAATTAGATTAAACTGAGTTATAAACAATGAGCATGTGAAAAAGATACCAAAAATAACAGATTTTGATATTATGCTTGTGTTTGTATTACTGAAAGCATAAATTGTTGCATAAGTGGCAGGACTTGGTATGATTTAAGTACTTTTGAAGCAGAAAACTCATTTAGTTATTTTACGAGATAAAGACACTCATTGTAAATCATCCCTACATTTGTATGAGGACAAAATAAATTGCCTTGATAAAATCAAACTGATTTAAAGTACAATTCTTTAATAGCACTGGATGAATTTAAAATGTCTTATATCTTGGATCAAGGCTAAACCAAATTTCTGTCACACACAAAAGTGCACACTTACTCTCTCACACAGACACATACACACACACCTTGATATACATATGTATACTCATAAAACTAAACCTGATGATTTTTCCTTGAAGACAAATTCACACCCACTTTCATAAATAATTATTTTGCTTTAGGCAGTTATAACTTGAATTCAATTTTTAGTTTCACATTAAAGCAAAATGTCTTACAATAACAACTAGAAAAAATAGGTCTGTTAAAATTGTAATAAAGATCTAAAAGAAGTATAAATTTTACACCTATAATTTGATGAGAATTAAAATAATAAAAGCTATGTTTTATAAGGAAAGAGAATTTGTAGTTTCTAAAGTGAACTCCAGCTCATTTTTGAGTTCTCAATACTTTTGTGAGATATTACATGCAGTAACTGTTGTTGTAGGGAAAATAAAGCTCAGAGGCATAATTGATTGGCTAAAAGTCACAAAACTAGCAAATGACAAAAAGTAGCCACTAAATCTGCTCCAAAGGCTTTAAATGAGGACAAATAGTCCTTCCCCCATTTCAGAATCCTTCTTGAAAAGTTCAAGTTAAAATGGAATAAAAGATAATAAATTAATATACTGTATTATATAAAAAGAAGGATAAATTATATTTTATTATTTTTAAGATAACTCATTTTTTGTATTAACCACATACTACAATGTATACGTAGCAGCTAAAGAGTTGAAGCCATTTCATATTATCATAACGTGCATGTGTTTTGTCATTCTTCTGGATTCCCACTCCCTAATCAAGGTTAGGACTTTGAGTTGCTGGTCAAATTTTCAAGTGTTCATATTTTTTATATGTCCTCCATGTTTATTCCTCTACCATCCTGTTCTCTGCTAGGTGTCTCAGGGGCCTGAATGCTTAAAGTTTTCTTTATCTGTCTCCCATGCCACATCGCTTTTCTCTGGGTTATGCCTATGGCAAACACTGGCTGGGGATTGGTGAGCAGGTGATTCCAAGAAGCCCGGCTACTTCTCTCCCTTCTGTTCTGTCCTAGGAGGCATTTCTGGCAAAGTCTCTGACTCTAGCCTCTACCTGGTGATTCTAGGCTCCAGGCCCTGGTATGTCCTTGCAGTTTATGGAAGTGGAGACTTCCAACAGTTGCTAATTTCTGGGTTGCATTACCTTCCTTTATTTGTCAGCTCAGCCATCTTTATGTTTAACTAATGTCTTGCATGACATTTCCTTCTTGTTAGACACAGACATTCTGTTTGTGCTTAATACTACCCAAAATAACGTATTTGTCATTTATTAAATGAATATTAACTGAGGCAATTTTGGTCACCAGAGTAGAAAGCTGGTTTGTATATATTGCTTAATCAAAATGATGTAGAAATATAGATCATAAGATTATGATACAAAAAAAATGATGGTACATATTGAATAACTGATAACACTCTGCAGCTCCTTTTCAACTGATATACTTTCTACTGTAGAAATAAAGGGTAAGTTACATTTTAAAATAGCACTGTTTACAGAAATTTCTTTTTGACAAATGCACATTGTACTGTGGTCTTCAAAATGTACCTTTTAATAATTTTTTTGTTGTAGTTAAATAAAGAAAATAAATTTTATCATATAACTTATTAGAAATCAAACACCTCCCATGTTCGGTAGTATTTTTATGTGATATGAAATTAATAAAAGTGTTCAACTTTTAAGCTGTTTAATATTACTGTGCTTCGGAAAAGTCTTATAAGCTAAAAAATGCACACATTTGTGTAGCATAGAACAAAATATATGTGTACTCTCAGGCTGAGTATGTATTACAGAACTTCGTTCACCAGGGATACATTCCATTCTAGTTCTGCTATATTTGGATGGATGCATCTCTTCATTTACATCCAATAGGGAAATAAAAGCTCACTGCTGCTACACAATGAGGTAATAAACAGCATAAATAGTTCATATAACTTCTAGTTATGCATCATCTACCCAGTAACAATCAACATAAGGCATGAAAAAGTAATATTACTGTTTTTGAAATAAATGTTTATATAGATACAATTATTTTTTCTTTTCATGTATTATGTGTGGTTTTAATGCCTTTATATCTCAAATTTACTTGTTTTAATATTCAATAATAATACCCTACCTTGACTTCCACTTACACAAATATTCTTTCTGAAACTCTATTCCTTCTCTTTGTCAACTACATGTCTTTGTTTAGTTGCTTTTTATTTTACTCTTCTGTTCTCTTATGATTTAGACTAATTATATCATTTTAAGCCTTTTTATTTTTGACATTAATTTTCTAACACTGCAAACTGTACTCATCATGTTATGCCTTAAACCAAGCTTGTGTTTAGATTTCTTCCTGGTAAGAAATTACACATTAATTCTACCACAATACTGGTAAAATTCTTACATTTGTTTCCTTGATTCCCTTCACTTCTCTCCAAAAAGGGGGCCGTTAACATGTATTATTCCTCATAAAGACTCCTACATCCATCTTTTCTTCCCTCATCCCTTTTTTTAAAAGTAAAGATGAGGTCTCACTATGCTGTCCAGGCTGATCTAGAACTCTTGGGACTAAATGAGCCTCCCAGCTTGGCCTCCCAAAACTGCTGGGATCACAGGTCTGAGCCACTGCACCTGGCCCACACATCTTTTTTCTCCTTTTGCTTTGTCACTATCAAGGACCCTTAACTTCTCATTTTTCTTCTAGTATAAATTTGTAACTCTACATTGTACTGATATCATGTGATTGTATTTTTTAAATGCCAATAACAAGAAAGTCATGCCATGGTTGTGTCTTGTTAATTGTTTACACTGGTTTCCATCTGTCATCCTTTCTTTTGAAGTAATCTTTCTGAAATACCTTATGATTCCATTCCAACTTCCCTTCAACATTCACCCACAGACACTTGCAATGGTTTCTTGTTTCTTAAAGATAAAATTTAATCTCATAAATTTGGCCTCCAAAATGTTTTCATTAACTGACCTTGGCTATGTATTTATAATTTTTGTTACTTCTCCTTATAACTTCACTAAAAACATTCAATTCTGCTAAACCATTTCTATGCATGCTTTCTTGAATGTGATGAGTTTTTCATTATAATTGCTTTGCTCACATAGTTTTCTCTGAAAGGAAAAAATCATAATCTTGATGCTTCTGGAATATCAGTGGGTGCTAACATATCTAAGAAACTAACTCAGTGGAGAAAACTATTTTCTCAGAAAAGTTTTCAAAAGGTATACAGTGCACAGATGGAAAATGTTATGAGCACTTGATAAGTATGAAAGTTAAGGTATGTCATCAGTAGCCTTGCTTTTTCTCTCTTTCTACGCAGCCTTTACCCTACTCTCTAAGTAACTATTGAGCAAATGTTTAAAGAACACTAATTCCCAGAGACACCAAAATATTAGATAGCAAAGAAGGCCCATGGATTTTAATTGTTCCCTTGTTGTTATTATATTAAATGCTTTAAAACACATTATTTTATGTACTATTTATGAAACATCTAGAGTTAGTATTCCAATGTTGCATATGGGCATGGCTAAGCTTGACTATAGTTAGTAATACTGTACTGTATACTTACAAGTATGGGAAAGCAGCAATGGAGAAAGGGTTTACGTGTGCCTACATAAACTCGTTGTATGTATAAAAGAAATCAGAAACAACTGTGGAAGGCTGTAGGAGTCTTCTGGGGAGGAAGGCCACTCCATACCCCATGTTCTGGTGCAGGGTGACCTAGGCTCATAAACATTGTGCTTAAGGACTTAAAACCCCTTTGTAGCACTGAGACATAACCAGACTGGTAGGCTCCTTGTAAAGCCTATGTTCCACCAGCTGCACATAGGCAATAGGCTAAAGGGAACCACGTGTTCTTACTTTGTGAAACTCCCAAACTGACACTGTTATCAATCTTTAGAATGATTCACTAGTTCCAGCTCACTGATTCACTCCACCATCACGCCACCAACTCCCCACCATCACTCCACCCCTACCCTGTAGATCAAAGTGATTGTAACCAATACACAGTGTGAGAAATTAGAGTTCAGGGCCTTCACTGCCACCGGTAATAAGTGATGGGCCCCTGGTCCCACTTTCACTCTTAATCTGTCTTTTTCTCAATCCTTTGTCACCACCAAACTCGAGGTAACCATGGGTGGTGCGCGGGCTGGTTCCCTACAACAAGTTTTTAAAGTGGTACGTACATACACACACACACACACACACACACATTCACAAATGTTAACTCCATGAGGTACTGGAAATATTAACTAGTTTGATAATTGTATTCATCAGAGTACTCTAGAGGGACAGGATTAATAGGGTAAGTTTATATGTGAAAGGAAGTTTATTAAGGAGTGTTGACTCCCACAAACAGAAGGTGAAGTCCCACAATAGGCTGTCTGCAAGCTGAGGAGCAAGGAAGCCAGTCCAAGTCCCAGTACCTCAAAACTAGAAAAACTGAAAGTGCAGCCTTTAGTCTATGGCTGAAAGGCCCACAACTTCTGGCAAATCATTGGTGTAAGTGTAAGAGTCCAAAACCCAAAGAACTTGGAGTCTGATGTTCAAGGGCAGAAAGCATTTGGCACCAGAGAAAGATTAAGTCTGGAAGACTCAGCCAGTCTTCCACATTCTTCTTCCTGCTTTATTCTAACCAGTGTGGCAGATGATTAGATGGTACCCACCCAGATTAGAGGGTGGGTCTGCCTTGCCCAGCCCTCTGACTCACATGTTAATCTTCTTTGGCAACACATTCACAGACATACCCAGGAACAATACTTTGCATCCTTCAATTATCTAAAAGAAAGCTTAGATAAATGCCAAAAGTTAACATCTACAAAACAGCACTGGAATTGTTTTAAATTTAGTAAATATCATTCAGAATTCTGAAATGAAAGAAATAATTGGCAATTTCTGTCAAGCACACAAGTTTCTCCCTTGAATGAAATTATCTGTTTATAGAACCACTTCTAATCAGGAAAAAGCCATTGTGGGTTACAAGACAGATGCAGTAAAGAAATAAACGCTCCTATTGCCATTTCTTCATTACTAGATCAGAACAACCAAGCCAAAGGCAGTAAGAGAATAAAATTGATTATGGACTGTATTCCCCATGTGGAATAAGGGATTGGATAGCTGTTTATTTTGCCACTGTAACTAAAACTTTTCTCACTTATATTTTCACTTATATTTCAGGCCTAAGTTTTTTTGTTTGTTTGTTTGTTTGTTTGTTTGTTTGTTTTTCAATATTGCAGGCCTTTCTAGATACATGTGTAGGAAAAAAATTTACCTTGAAACTAAATCAATGTCCTAGGATTTTGACATTGGTGGAAAAATGGTAGAGTCTTCGGATGTGTAAGTGAAGCCTTCTGGGAATGTTATAAAGAAAGGTAGAGCTAGCTAAGTTTCTCTTAGTTCAATAATAATGCAGAAATCAAGAATCTGTGGATTTCTCCTAATATCTATTCTTAGAGAGTTCTTTGAACAAAACTGATTTAAGACATTGCCAATACAAGGTATTTTCTATTTCCTAGGGGTTAGTTGTGGACTTTGTAGCACACGATGTGGAGAAAAAGTGTTGACCTTTATATCAACAGAGAATACAGCAAATACACTTGTACATTAGCTTACTGAAGACACCGCTGGGAGATATGCAGTCCCACTGTTACCACCTGGCTTTAGAGAACAGCAGTGGGAGATGGAGGCAATGACTGCGGCCACAGACAGGACACCTGGAACAGGAACAAAGCAGAAATGTGAAGATTCCAAAGAGGTGCTTAATGCCTTTCCCTCTCAAGTTTTCCAAAAGTAACTTTGAGAATTCCAGCATAATCTCTACTTATAAATAAAGATCTAACTTTTAAAGGGGTACTTGGAATAGATGGATTCAGAGCCCAATTTTATTATCTATATTGTAATTTCATATCTATATCCGTGGATCTCTGTATTTGTCTATATCTATACTCCAGTGAGAAAATATGATAATCATCTAAATTCATCTTTTCATTCAACACCATAACATTTTAAACATAACTTTAAATACCGTAAAATAATCTCATTTATAAAATTAGAGAAAAAATTATTTATAATTTGTCAAAAATAGAAATCAATAGGCTTTCAAAAGAACAATACCCAGAAACACTCGGACTGTTTATTCCAGTACTGCCAATGTGGCTTAAAAAGAGAAAATATTTAGTGTAACTGATAATATAATTGAATTACAGAAAAAAATCTTAAAATATTGCCAACAGATGCAAAGCAAGTTTATGTAATATAGCAGCCATTTCAACTAAAACACTAAATATCACAGAGACAAAATCTACTTAAATATAATGAACATAATTTTCCAAAAGATGGAGTAAATATCTTAAATTTTAAAAATATTTAAGGAATAAGAGATTTATAGTCAGCATTTTTTTTTTTTATTTATTTATTTTTTATTTTTGCAGGAACAGCCTTTTTGCCACACTGGGGCAGAGTTACGTAGTTACAACAGAGTTTGTGTGGCCTGCAAAGCCTAAAGTATTTACTCTCTTGTCCTTCACAGGAGACGTTTGCTGACCCTGCCTTAGATTGTTCGAATATCTGAGTTGTAAATCTTTTTTTTTTTTTTTTTAAAGAATAAAGAAGAGGAAGAAAGAGAAAGAGGAAGAAGGAGAGAGGATGGGGGTATTGCTTTATTGCCCGGGCTAGAATGCAGTCTAAATATGGGTATGCCTATAATTGTCCTTAATAATGGAGACATGAAAGAAAATGAGGGAAGAGAATAGCAAGCAAGGAGCCAACCAAGATTTCTTTTAAACTTCTAAGTTGATATGATGTGGTACTGATAAGAGTGTATATTTTCTATATTTAAAGTGCAGAGTTCTATAAATGTTAATTACATTTACTTGTTCCAGATCTGAGTTCAAGTCCTGAATATCGTTGTTAATTTTCTGTCTCATTGATCTGTCTAATATTAGTGTTGAAGTCTCCCACTATTATTATGTGGGAGTCTAAGTCTCTTTATAAGTTTTGTATGTCTGCGTATTCCTGTATTGGGTGCGTATATATTTAGGATCTTTAGCTCTTCTTGTTGTTGCATTGATCCTTTTATCATTATATAATGTCCTTCTTTGCTTCTTTTGATCTTTGTTGCTTAATTGTAACTTCTGCTTTTTATTTATTTATTTTAGCTCTCTGTTTGGTTGGTAAATCCTTCTCCATCCCTTGTTTGGAGTCTTTGTGTATCCTCGAATGTGAGATGGATCTGGATGCAGCATACTGATGGGTTTTAGTTTTTTATTCAAATTGCCTGTCTTTGGATTGGGGGATTTAGTCAATTTAAATTTAGAATTAATAATAATATATGTGAGTTTAATACTGCCATTAGCTGGCTATTTTGTCCATTAGTTGATGTAAATTCTTCATTATATTGATGCTCTTTTTGATAATTTTTTTAGAAAGGCTGATACTGTTTGTTCCTTTCATATGTGTAGTGGTTCTTTCAGAAGCTCTTGTAAAGCAGGCCTGGTGGTGATGAAATCTCTGAGTGCTTGCTTATTCACAAAAAACTTTATTTTTCCTTCACATGTGAAGCTTAGTTTGGCTGGATGTGAAATTCTGGGTTGAAAGTTCTTTTCTTTAAGGATGTTGAATATTGGCCCCCACTCTCTTCTGGCTTGTAGGGTTTCTGCTGAGAGATCTGCTGTAAGTCTGATAGGCTTCCCTTTGTGGGTAACCTGACCTTTCTCTCTGGCTGCCCTTAGTATTTTCTCCTTCATTTCAACCCTGGTGAATCTGACGATTATGTGCCTTGGAGTTGCTCTTCTTGAGGAATATCTCTGTGGTGTTCTCTGTATTACCTGGAGTTGAATATTATCCTGCCTTACTAGGCTGGGAAAATTTTCCTGAATAATGTCCTGAAGCGTATTTTCCAGCTTGGATTCATTCTCTTCGTCACATTCAGGTACACCTATCAAGCGTAGATTAGGTCTTTTCACATAGTCCCATATTTCTTGGAGACTTTGCTCGTTCCTTTGTATCCTTTTTTCTCTAATCTTGTCTTCTTGTTTTATTTCATTGAGTTGGTCTTCGACCTCTGATATCCTTTCTTCTGCTTGATCAATTCGGCTGTTAAAACTTGTGCATACTTCACGAAGTTCTCCTATTGTGTTTTTCAGCTCCATCAATTCACTTATATTCCTCTCTAAATTGTGTATTCTTGTTAACATTTCGTCAAATCTTTTTTCAAAGTTCTTAGTTGCTTTAGATTGGGTTAAAACAAGTTCTTTTAATTCACAGAAGTTTCTCATTATCCACATTTTGAAGCCTGCTTCTGTAATTGGAACACACTCGTTCTCCATCAAGCCTTGTTCCGTTGCTGATGAGGAACTGTGATCCCCTGCTGAGGGAGAGGCGTTCTGATCTTGGGCATTCTCAGCCTTTTTTGGTCGCTTTCCTCCCTTCGTTATAAATTTATCCATCTGTGGTCTTTGAATTCACTGTCTTTGTAATTAGGTTTCTGAGTGGACGTCCAACTTACTGATTCTCAGCGCCGAAATCTGAGCAACCCACTGCACCGACCAAATCAGCGGCGTTAAGATTGGTGGTGCTTTTCCGACTCTGCACCAAGAACCGTCGCTCCAAGGCGCCGGCAAAACCGCCTCGCCGGTCACAAGAGTCGCGCTGGCGACCCTTGGGGCTCCTCCGCTGGGAATCTCCTGGTGCGTGAGCAACAAGAATTCATGTGAAGGTGTGGCGTCCTCTCATTCTTTGCGCTTTCAGTGGGAGCTACAATCCCGAGCTGTTAGTGATCAGCCATCTTGGATCTCTCTCCTATAGTCAGCATTATTATGCAATATTGACGTGTTTCTAAAAATATAAAGTTGGAATTGGAATAAAGTCATAATCAGTATTGATAGATAAAAAATAAACTTTTATTTCTAATAATACAATTATATATCTGGAAAATCTAAGAAACTATAAAATTGTAGATATATCAATAAGACATATGATAATAAAAACCAGTACAAAGTGACTGATTTATAATTATATTCACATTGTACACAGATCTATAGCTTTACCGTATTTAACAATAAGATTTTCTAAGTGATACAACTTATCCCTTGACAACAAAAAGGGAAAACCTACAATTTGTAGAATAAATAAAATGTGTATTTTTTTCAATGAAGATAATCATAAAATCTTATTTAAAGAAATAACAAATAAACAAATAGAGAGTCCTAACATGAAATTAAAATATTAACAGGGTTTTTTTGTGGAAGTGAATAAAGTTGATTTTTTTTTTTTTTTTTTTTTTTTGAGACGGAGTTTCGCTCTTGTCACCCAGGCTGGAGTGCAATGGCGCGATCTCGGCTCACCGCAACCTCCGCCTCCTGGGTTCAGGCAATTCTTCTGCCTCAGCCTCCTGAGTAGCTGGGATTACAGGCACGCACCACTATGCCCAGCTAATTTTTTGTGTTTTTAGTAGAGACGGGGTTTCACCGTGTTAACCAGGATGGTCTCGATCTCCTGACCTCGTGATCCACCTGCCTCGGCCTCCCAAAGTGCTGGGATTACAGGCGTGAGCCACCGTGCCCGGCATAAAGTTGATTTTAATTGTATTTTCAAAAGCAATAACTGTATGCTGTTCAGTTTGAACTTTTGTGTCTCTGTCTATGAGTGAAGTCAGCCTACAATTTTTCTTACCTAAGTTATCCTATAATGTCATTTACAATAATGAATCAGCATAAATTTAATTTTTTCAAAGAAATAATTTCATGGTTTTTACTGACATATATTTTAAAAGAACATTTACTTACTTTATAAATTATGCTTTCCTCTAATTATGACCCTGTTTTTATTCTTAATATTACTGCTGACTTCTATCTTATCTGTTTACTAATCTTGCAATAGTTTTTGTTTTGTTTTTCAGGTATCTTTATTGTTTTTATTTTGTATTGTTTTGTTTTTTTGGAAAGAGGAAAGCAATAGGTAAACCAGTGTTTTATTTATATCTTGTTTTAAATCTCCATTTTCTACTTCAATTATTTCTGGTCTTTATTTTATCATTTATTTTTTTCTATTTTTCTTCTGCAAATTTTGGGGCTCTAAATTTGAAGTTATGTTTAGTTTATTAATATTATATTTCATTCAAATTTTTATGAAAATGTCATATGTTTTAAAATGTAGCATTACATATATTTACATTTAATTGATATTTTGTCTCTAGCACATAACCAGAAACAATCAGCAGTTTAATGGCTATCTGTGAATGTATGAACAAGACCTTGGAAGTGTAATAAAAATGGATTTAGATTGTAAAAATTGTGTAGATGTTTAGGTGAAATTGAAGGAATATCATTTCATGAATAAGGCAACTTTAGCATACCTTCTACTGCATTATTTTGAAACTGCTGACATTAAATCAATATTTAAAAGTTAGTATGTTTGACAGTTATTTAGAAAAAAGTTTTAATTATTTTGCTATATAACCAAACATCCAGATGAATATCCCAAAAGAGCTAAAAAAAATGCTCAGTTGTCAAAAAGTAATCAAAATATATCAAATAAATTAATTCCTCAGTTTCAGAATGGAAATTAACATGAAAACCACCTTACAAATGTGATAAAATCTGTTTTCTGACAACATATCTCAGCACATGTTCTATCTGTTACTTAGCAGTCAGGGCTAAAATAACAGAATCTGGTGAAAATAAATCCAAAAATATGTCTATCAAAGAGAAGCTTTTATATCAGGATTGGATCATCAAGCATTCATTACTTTGGGAAGTTAGTTGCAATAACTCATTATTCAGACCTGAGTCATTTATTAAATAACTCTATAACTAAAACACCTTGTCATCTATGATTTATTATTTTTCTATTTAAAAAAATTATTTTTATAAACTATATTTTTGTGTATACTTTTTCTATATTATACAGGTATTGATTGATTGAGACAAAGTCCTTCTCTGTCACCCAGTCTGACATACAGTAGTGCAATCTCAGCTCACTGCCACCTCTGTCTCCTGGGTTCAAGCAATTCTTCTGCCTCAGCATCCTGGATAGCTGGAATTACAGGCATGACCACCATGCCCAGTTAATTTCTGTATTTTCAGTAGAGACAGGGTTTCACCATTTTGGCCAGGTTGGTCTCAAACACCTGACCTCATGATCCACCTGCCTTGGTCTCCCAAAGTGCTGGAATTACATGTGTGAGACACTGCACCCAGCCAGGTATTTATTTTTTAAATTCTATGCCTGGTATCTGGAAAATTGTTAACTCTCTCTCTCTCTCAAAACATTTAACACCATTTACAAAGACGTTTCATGTAAGAATATTTAACTTAAGCCACAAGATTTTTGTTTTATTTTAAAATAATTGACCTTCATGTGCACTACTGTCGATTATACTCTAGTTAATATCAGAAAACATTGACAAGTTGAAGATACCTACATGAAGTTTACCTGATATATGGTTTGAAATACAAAATGAATGTTCCCTAGAATGCTGAAAAGGAGACTAGAATATACTGCAGGTTATAACTTTAAGAATTAATAATGAAAAACTAAAGATGGTAGCACAACAGAGCTAGATAGTTAAAACAGAAATTAATTTAAGCCAATTAGATGTTGTGATACACGCAATTGTTATGTCAGAAGAAACAGCATCCAAAATAAGCTTTGAGAATTCCCAAAACCCAAAACTCACAGACCCAGTCTGCTGTGAGTCTTCTACATCTGCCATGACCAAGAAGCGGCAATCATCAACTATGGCCTCACAGACCATCCTTAGTATTCATATCAGCAAAATAGATGCAGAAACTCTAGCACTTAACACCTTTGAAGATAAAATCTAGTCTTTGAAGGTAAAATTTAATGAGACCTAAGTTAAAGCTCACACTGACAAACACAAATGTCAGCAGCACCAATGATTTCAACAGAAAAAGCAGAAGCATTCTGCATCCCCTATGCTCATTTCCACTTTTCAATTCTCAGGCATAAATACATGCTTAGCAAAAGTTATGTCACAGAAAAGTTTTGAGAGACACTGGAAAATATATTGGCCTTCTAAATAAATTTGCATGAGAGCATGCTGCCGGAACTTTGGAAACAGTGAGGTAACATAGTCCTTATTTCCACAATACTTTGCATCTATAGGCCAATTGGAGTCCCTCCACAAACACAAGTTTTTTTTTTTCTAAACTGTCAACTATAAACAAACAATAGCTGTAGTCTCCAATCTAAGATAATATGACCATATTTAAAATGATGAGTGTTTACCTCCTTCTCTAAATAAAGGAATAATTTGTCATTAAAACCAGTTTGAGAAGTGTTTATTTCTCTACTATCTCAGTCTATCTTGTAACTAAAGAATGGAATATTAAGTTA
The DNA here is from genome assembly GCF_048565385.1 of Saimiri boliviensis. Lineage (NCBI taxonomy): Eukaryota > Metazoa > Chordata > Mammalia > Primates > Cebidae > Saimiri > Saimiri boliviensis. Next base: position 23,444,761 of record NC_133466.1, on the reverse strand, counting down.
CATATTGTACTACTAACATGCCACATATGAAATTCCAGAGAAATTTATACATATACAGGCACACACACACACACACACACACACACACACACACAGAGAGAGAGAGAGAGAGAGAGAGAGAGAGAACATGTAATTGAAAGAGTATGGGTTAATTCTATAGCTTTCATTTTTATTTATTTATTTATTTATTTATTTATTTATTTATTTATTTATTGAGATGGAGTTTCGCTCTTGTTACCCAGGCTGGAGTGCAATGGCGTGATCTCAGCTCACCGCAATCTCTGCCTCCTGGGTTCAGGCAATTCTCCTGCCTCAGCCTCCTGCGTAGCTGGGATTACAGGCACGCACCACCATGCCCAGCTAATTTTTGTATTTTTGGTAGAGAAGGGGTTTCACTATGTTGACCAGGATGGTCTAGATCTCTTGACTTCGTGATCCACCTGCCTCGGCCTCCCAAAGTGCTGAGATTACAGGCATGAGCCACTGCACTCAGCCCAGCTTTCATTTATTGACCTTGTCATGAAACTAACTATACTTGGTATTTGTAGTGTGTTTATTGCTCGTTTTATGTTTTTTTGTCCTTTACCAATCCCTTAGCTTTCCACTGTGCTTTTACTGATGATATAACCTGAAAAATTTTCAAACAACTAGAATACTTTTAGGTCTTGCCTGCATGAGGTTCATATAATCAGCTACTATATTTTATACCTGGACATACTTATACTGTACTAGAAAGTTCCTAATGAATTCCCTGAGTTTCAGAGATATATTTCCATACCAACATTGTATAATACCAATTGTATTTTTCACTGGAAATCTGGGGATTCTACAAATGTGTCCTTTCCAGAAAATTGTCTTTGCCATTACCCAAAAATGACTACATGTTTCTCAAAACTATTGACTCATAGCTATAAAAGGACAATGTGACCATGTGGCTATACTTTGATCAACAGTAGAGAGATAGAATATGTTAGAAGCAATTTCTTCACTTTCTCACAGGCTGGAACAAAAAAGCACAGACATGTGATTCAGACTTGACCATCTGAATGAAGACAACAGCAAGGAAATGGTAGGATAACACATAAGGAGAAATCTAGATTTATGTACAACTTCACAAAGCTCACTCTGGAACATGGACTACCTCTGAACTTACATGAGACAGAGAAATGTTTATCTTTTATAAGCCTATTATTATTATTATAATTATTTTGTTTTTACATTAAAGAAGCTTAGCCTATCCTAAATCAAGCAAGAAATATTCTGTAAATATTGGGAGAAGGATTTCTCAGTACTGTGGGGGGCTGAAAGGCAGATGGATCACTTGAGCCCAAGAGTTCTAAACCAGCCTGGGCAACATAGTTCCTACAAAAAGTATAAAAATCAGCTGGGTGTGGTGGCATATGCCTGTAGTCTCAGCTACTTGGAAGACCAAAGTAGGAGGATGCTTCAGCCCAGGAACTCAAAGCTGCTGTGAACTGTGATCACACCACTGCACTCCAGCCTGAGTGACAGAGGGAAACCCTGTCAAACAACAACAACAACAACAACAACAACAACAACAGCAAAACAGCTTAGCTTTAAACTCCAATAGATGTGGCATTTAATCCATTTAATCCTCTGTCACTTAATAATTCTATGATGCTGGTAAAAACACTTCCATGTCAACATGCGTAAAGTGCCAATAACAATAGTGAAATCATATCATGGTAATAAGCTCAGAAATTAATAACAAAATTAAATAATTTATTCAGTTATTCACACTTGAAGAATAATACCTATAACTGGCAATACATGATCAATTAACAAAGTACTTGGTCTTTGATAATTTCTAAAGTTATGTTTATAACCACAGTCATGGTTATAAACAACATAATCATCGTGAGAATGACATATGCATGTTTAAAAGTGTTCTAAGTAAGAATTTTCGGTGAGACTACAAATACGTTACTAAGCTGCTATTTACTCAGTATTTTACCATCTGCGCAATAATAGATCCTAAAAACCAGAGGGTCAATCCTATATTTCAGTAATATTGGAGATTTCTACCATTACATTATATAGGACAGATGTAAACATTTTCGTGAAGCAGTTTTGTCTAAATCTATTTTTTTATTGTTTATTCAACATTAAAATAGTTTTAGGAGCTATTTTACTGAACCCGTGTGATTTTATTGTTCTATAATCAAAGCTATCATTGTAGATTCACAGAATTCTAAATGGTTCACAATGTATTTCACATGAATGAATTGTGAAGGTCTGTTTCTCAAGGCATTAGGATGTGATTTGTTTTGGATTGTGTTTGTTTACTGTAGTGACCATGTGTTAACTGTCATTTGGCAGGCACAGATCTAAGCTCCATGTATTATTTTATTTTATTTTCATGACAAACCTATTAAAACACATTTTTTTTTACATTAGAAAACTTAGAATGTTGAGGTTATTCTCAAACTTCAATGAGTTCAGTGTTGAGGTTATTCTAAGATTTCAATGAGTTCACTGTTAATGTAGGGCCTGTACTCTTGCTTCTTATTTTTTATTACCCCTCTGAATAGTTTTGCCTTAACTGATGCAGAAATGAAAAAGTCATGCACTCTGTAACCATTTACATGAATCCCATGACTCAATGATGAGCAGAATGAAAAAAGATTAGAAAAATCAACTCATTATTTCTTTTAAGAAATTTGTTAAGTTTTACTTATTTTTGTTAAACTCCTGTGGTTGAATAGTACAATTACTTAATATTTTTCTTCCTCCTCTGCAAAATTAATCTTAAATCCTAACCCTCTTTTGACTAGTTACTTCTATTCCCAAAACAAAATGTATTAAGTCAGTTCCTACGTTCTTGTCAAAGAAACTGTTAGGCATTTCTGAAGAAGTGATTAGGGAATGAGGGTGGGAGGAAAAAAATATTTCTGACAGTATAAGAAATATGTTTGCATGCCAGTAAATTATTTTTAGCTATATTTTGATATCACTTTATTCCATAACCTACTTTTATCTTTTTCTTGCCAAGAACACACTGATGCCAAAATATTATTATAAGTTGAACCACATTCTCATTTAACTTTAAAAAAAAATAAAAATATATGCAAAATGAAAGACTTAGATATCTTAACATCACCAATTTTTGGAATTCCAATAGTCATGAAGAAGAGACATTCATGTCATTTTAGATAAAATAAAGTGTAAGTTTAAGGTATAACAATTATAAATTTAAGCCAGCGTTATATTCCATAATCCTGAAAATATATTGGTTACCTTATAATGACATGTTTATTTCCAGGGTGGCCAGCAAAAGGCTATTCATTGAACAAAACTAAATGCTTAAACAGAAAATATCCATTTGCTAAAGACTTTTTAGTACTAATTGTTATAATAAGTTGTACTATACATTTCCTCCTAAACATTAGTCATCATTCATAGAAGCAATTTACAATAACAAATAATAAAGGGGCAAAGAAATATTACTCTTTTATAGAAGAAACATATACATTTAAATCCACATATTTATATGTATAGTGTAAATTTTCTCAGTGAAAATTATATATGCATATTTTTGTTATGTATGTGTTATTCAATGTAACATTAAAAATATTCCCCCCAAAATCCTTCAAACTGAGTATAGATTCAAAGATAGGGAAAAAATAATGAAAACATTATTCTCATTATTGTTACAATACTGTCATTGTTATTAATAAAAATAGCATCTATAAAAAAAAATATATAGTGGTCCTGTAGGCTTGCAATGTTCCAAGCTTTCTCTCTTTTTCTACACTCAGGTAGGGCCCCAAATTCTCTGGAATCATAGTATATGTTACTGGTTTGCAGATGTTTGAAAGTTTTTAGGAGCTTCAGAGAAAGCCGCTTGGGAAAAAAGAGGCTTTTCAAATAAGTGGGGTTCCAACTTTCCCGTTCTTATAGTTATGTACTCAGCTGGACTGGAACTGAAGTCTGCTCCAAAATATTGTAGAAGATGATACTTGCTAAAGGGATTTACTGCCAAGGAAAAAGTAGTTCTGAAAGCTAAAGTTCAGGTTTTAGTATCATAAAAATTGCAGGACATATGCTACTAGATGGTACGGCTATTTTTTTTATACTCATTGTCTAATTATTTTGCATCTAAGGATGTCAGATGATAAATATATCATGCTATTCTATTTTATGAATATAAAATAATTCTATAAAATTAGAAAAATCCAAAATTTGACCTGAGAGTTAAATTGTTTATTAATTATAATGTATAATTTTAAATACAAATAATTTTTAGTTAAAATTTTCCATTTATTTCCAGTAGAAACAAACAAAATAGTAGAGCCATGTGTGGCTAAATAACTTTCTTTTTATTCTTTTGGCAGTTTCTTTTTCTGTGTATCCTAATGTCAGATGATTTTTAGGTTGGATAGTATTATTTGTCAAATATATTTCTTCTTTATCCTCAACATGTATTTAAACTGTATTTTCCAGTCTTCCATGCAATTAAGTGTGGCTGACTTTATGTTTGAGTTCTAGTTCAGTGAATAAAAAGAACATTTTTACTAGGCCTATATCTTTGAAATACTTCTCATTTGATTGCTAGTATCTTTTTTATTTTACCATGTTAATGAATTAATAATAATTAATTTGAAAGATGAATGGTAAAGATGAAGATCCCAAATGGCCTTGAATCATCACTTGCAGAAGACTTGTCTAAATCAGCATAAAACCACTAAGTGGCAGCTAGTGTATGTGAATCCTTAACTGAGTTAGAACTATGTTCCTTGAAGTAAGATCCTGCCATTAAAAATGTGCAGATACATACCTAAATGATAAGAATGTGAGAATCTCATCCAACTGGCGAGTGACTGCAAACTAATATTAGATACCAAAAATGTGAAAAACCTCTTAGGCCGCAGCAAAATGCTACATAATTACTGAGCCTTTAGCTCTGGAGCGAGTGAATAATGAAAGAGATTGATATACAATGTGTGTATTGTTGCTGTTTATTTATTTATTTATTTATTTTTGAGACGGAGTCTTGCTCTGTTGTCAGGCTGGAGTGCAGTGGTGCAGTCTCGGCTCACTGCAACCTCCACCTCCCGGGTTCAACCAATTCTTCCACTTCAGCCTACTGAGTAGCTGGGACTACAGATACGTGCCAAATGCCTGGCTAATTTTTGTATTTTCAGTAGAGACAGGGTTTCACCATGTTGGCCAGGTTGGTCTCGATCTCTTGACCTTGTGATCCACCAGCCTCAGCCTCCCAAAGTGCTGGGATTACAGGCTTGAGCCACTGCACCCGGCCTTGGTGTTTATTTTTTAAGATCAGAAAGCTATTTCAAGAAAAAGAGAATCTCAGATCTGTGGAGATCTGCCTTATCCTCTGGTTTCAGAAAAACACAGAAAATCTTCTCTTCAGAAAAAAAGATACATGGGAACACAAAAGTAATAAAATGAAGGACTTCAATGTTGACCAAGGCCAAAATGCAGATTCACTGTTTTATTATTTCTAGAATTAGGATGCATCCATTAATTTAAACTGGCCTTATGGCAACAGTGAAATGGCTATTGCTACCTATTTATAAACATACAAACTTTCAGGTTATGTTCTGTGGCTTGAATCTGCAGAAGACATGATTTGAGCATTCTTAAAACATGCTATGTCACCCACACTTTTGATGACACAGAGACCAATATTGTATGAAGGAACACGGAGATGATAAACTCTGAGTTGAAATTCAGAAGAGTCAGGTTGTAATTTTGAATGAGTCTCAGGAATAATTTAACCAATCTACTTTTCTCACATTTTTAAAATTATGGACAGGTATTATGTTTCATGTAAATTTGTATCTAAATAAGTCAAACATATTTTTTTCAAGAAATATAAAATAAGTTATAAGAAAGCATAAGGCAGGGGTTTTTCCCTTAGTAGTACATAAAATAATAGTGTCTTAAAGCAGATGATATTTTTTACTCCAAGGATGGAATAAATACTAGGAAGACCTTTAGGTATAGTTATTAGCACATTAAATTAAACAAAATAATACAGATCAGAAGAATAAATGTATAGAGAATAACGCTCCCATCAAAACAATGTATGCTAGATAATAAACATTTCACTCTTTAGGCTTAAAATATCTTTTTCTTTCTAAATTTGTCAAAATGTAAAAGAGGATGTGACTGTTATACCATCCAAAGGGGCATCTCTGCAACTCTAAACACATGTGCAAATATGAGATGAGTAGCCAAAGAGGAAACTGTACGAGGGTGTCTGAAAACAAGGGACCAGGTAGTGTTTCCCAGAGAGTAAAAACTGGGTTAGTTACAGGACTTTGCAGGGCTGAGAAACTTTTCCATATTGGCTTCCCAGGATGTTAAGATTTCTCTGAATCGCTGATTACTATATGCTTTCTTCTCTTCCCATTCTTTGGGGACAGGTATCCTGTTCTCAAATTAGTTTTGTATATTTATTGAGAGAAGATAAAACTTGACATAGAGCTCAAAGGACCATGGTTCATTAATATTGTATGTTAATGGAGAGAACTGAGGATTACCTAGAATAATAGACTGTTTGATAAGATGTTGGGTCCTCTGTGTTAGTGATAATTGCTGAAGTCCTCTAGGTATGAGAAGGTTAGCATAAATAATTGGAAAAGAGGGAACGTGGCAGAGGTTTCTTTGAGTTCACACAAAATCTTTGTCTTGTGCACATATCTGAACTACATCTTTAAGTTCCTTTGTAGTTGGCTGTGTCACTGAATTTTTGCCAGTGGGGGATATGGGCAGAGGGTGTATGTCAGCTCCAGGCCTAGACCATTAAAATTTCTGTGAATCATTCTCCATGTTTTCTCTTTTCTATACAATTCATGCAGAAAAACATGCAAATTTTGAGGGTATCTATAGAAATAGCAAAATCATAAGTTCAACGTTTCTTGTTTTTTTTTTAAGAAAGTTTCTTTTTAAGGTTACACATCAATCAGAGACACTCATTTTATATAAATAAAAAACAAATTCTACTATGTAAAGCCAATGAGATTGACTTTTTTTCTCTTATGGTAATGTTTAATATTAACAAATTTTGCCTTATTATAATAATCCAGAATATCTATTCTTTGAGGCAGAGACAAAATCCCTGATGGCAAACAAACTTATGTCCCCTTTGTCTATGATCAGAAAGCAATCCACTTAGAAATCAGACAAAGGATTTAAACACTTCATCAAAATAGATACAGGAATAGTTCTATTATTCAAATAATAGTGTTCCCCCCAAAATTCCTGTTGAAACTTTAAGACTGATATAACATTATTAAAAATGTGGCCTTTGGGAAGTGATTAAGGCATAATGATTCTGCCCTCATGAATGAGATTCACATTCATATAAAAGGGCTCAGTTACCCTTCCTTCCTTTCTGCCATGACTTTAAAGTTGACTTTGACTTTAAAGTCAGCTTAGACTTTAAAGTTTATGCTAGAACAAGTTAAGACTTCTTGAGGCTGTTGGGTTGAAATGAATGTATTTTGTATGTGAGAAGGGCATACATTTTTAGAACGCAGAGGACAAATCCTATGATTTGAGTAACGCTGCCCTTTTTGAAACTGATGTTGAAACTCAATACCTAGTACAACAGCAGAAAAAGATGTTATCTTTGGGAGGTGATTAAGTCATTAAAACATTGCCCTCATAAATGGGATTAGCACCCTTATAAAAGGGCTCAAGATTAAAGGGAACACCCTCTTGTCCTCCCATTCTTTCTACCATGTGAGAACACAGCTACAAAGTACCATCTTGGAAGCAGAGAGCAGCCCTCATCAAACACCAATGTCAGTGTCTCTATCTTGGACTTCCAGCCTCCAGAACTATAAGAAACAACGTCTGATATGTATAAATTACCCATTTTAAACATTTTTCTTGTAGAAGCACAAATGGACTAAGACATAGGACAAATCAACAACACGTGAAGGGTTATTCGACATCACTACCTAGTAGGAAATTCAAATTAAATGAAGTAATAACACTACCTACCAATTAAGATGATTAAAATAAAGAAACAAAGACAAATAGATAGATGATAGATAGATAGATAGACAGACATATAGATAGATAGATATTAGCAAATGTTGTTGAGGATGTAGAACTTCATGCTTCATACGTGGATGGCCAGATTGTAAAATGGTTCAACCGCTCTGGAAATTAGTCTTATACTTTCTTAAACTATTACACTTACTCAGCAATTGCAACTGCCTTTGCAAATTCATTACAGCACAAAATCTGACATAGTTGTGAACCCCGAATATCTGAGACGGTTTTCTGTTAATTTAGAAACAAGGTTGCCAAGGTTGAGGACGCACACCTGAGACACAGCCTCGGGGGATCCTGATGACATGTGCCCAAGGTAGTCAGAGGAAGATTTGGTTTTATACATTTTAGGGAGACTTGAGACATCAATCAATATATGTAAGATGAACACTGGTTAGGTCCAGAAAGGTGGGACAACTGAAACAAAGTCGAGCAACTCAAAGTGAGGAGGGGCTCCTAGGTCATAGGTATATCAGAGACAAATGCTTGCATTCTTTTGAGTTTCAGAGGAGCCTCTCCAAAGAGGGCAATAAGATACGCATTCATCTCAGCGAGCAGAACGGAAAGTTTGAATAGAATGGGAGGCAGGTTTGCCCTAAACAGTTGCCAGTTTGACTTTCCTTTAGTTTAGTGATTTGGGGCCCCAATATTTGTTTTCCTTTTACGTAGTTAAGTCCATCTTGCTTCCAACCTCCAAGCTATTGTTGGCCATTCTTGGGCATAGGCAAATCTACCTTTGAGAGAAATTTTTTTTTGTAGTTTAATTTGTAAGCAAGGATGACAGTAATCCATCACTATAGCTGATCCTTTCCTTGATTGGGGACTAAAACTGCCTTTGTAAGATTAATGAAAGGCCACAGAATAGGATTATGGGAGTAGTCTAAACTGTACCAAGAGGTAGGCATTGTTTCTGCAATCTTTTTCTGCTCAGGAATTATGTGGCCAGAGGTCAGAGATGGGCATAGTTTTTGTAATTTCTTACTGCTCGTGGGGTATGTGGCCAGAGGTCACAAGATGTATGACTTTCCCAATTGCTCCTGTAGATAACATCACTATTATGGAACCTAACATAAATTTTTTGAGGCTAACCTCAGCATGACTTATGACTCATGACTCAGCTGATCCTGTGGTCCCACTCAGAAGTGGACCTAGCACACGAGGACCATTTTCCACATCCCTATGATTTCATCCCCAATCAATCAGCAGCACCCAATCCTGAGCCCCATGCCCACCAAATTATTAAACCTAACTTCCAATCATTCTGAGAGAATGATTTAAGTGATAACTCCAGTTCATGGACATAGACCAGAACTGAAATGAATTAAACTCTTTCTCTACTGCAATGCCATGGCGAGGTAATATGCAAAAGAAAGAAACAAAGTACAATCATTATATCATCATACTTTTCCCTTGACAGGAATTGCACAGCTATACCAGCATTCTTCTGTACTCTTCCCTACTTCCTCTTCTCCTCATCAACTCATGTTGAGTCTGGACTTGCACTTGTGAAGGTGTGTAAGCCAGCCCTTTTTGCTTTGACACCCCCTTGTTTTAGACAACTAATGTTCTAATTGCTCATATTATTTCTCTATCAAACTATTACTCTGAGAAAAATATTACTTTGTCTATTACTTACATTATTGGCTGACCTATATGTTGCTTAGTCTGAAGAAATGATTATTGGCCACTGGCTACCCAAATTCCTGTAATGTTCTCAGTTCTCTCTCTCTTTTATTTTTTTAAATTGCACTCCGAGCATTTTCATCATCCAATAGGTAAGCAAAGTCCAGTGTGGAATCAATGTTTATTCCTGTCAAGACCCATATGTAACCTCCCAGGGACACCAGCAGTCGGCTTACTTGCCAGCTATGTTACTTGCCATCATCAGTTTTACTTGCCAGCTATGTTCAGGGCATCCCCACTAGGAAATCTATTCCACAGTTATCTGCAGTGTCTGACTCTCTGGCTGATGAATGTAACAGTTCTTATTGACATTTGGTGCTTAGAGGGTGCAAGAAGAGCACATATAGATTCAGACCATCTCAGCATTGCTGCAATACCCCCATATGCACTCGTTTCATGGATCTAGGTAGTCACTTCAAAGAAGCACATGAAGATATCTGCTTATCAATTTGAATTACCTTCCAAACCTGGAAGGAGGCTGTTCTGATGGCATGAAAATGTCCTGCTCTAATGTGCCACTCCAAGTTCAATAAAGCCATGCCCCATATCTTTAATAGGTCCAGGTTCCATTGCCTTCCCATCTAGCTGTATTGCTAAGCCATTGACCACCACTTTTTTTTTTTTTTTTTTCTTTTTTTTTTTTCAGATGGAGTTTCGCTCTTGTTACCCAGGCTGGAGTGCAATGGCGCGATCTCAGCTCACCGCAACCTCTGCCTCCTGGGTTCAGGCAATTCTCCTGCCTCAGCCTCCTGAGTAGCTGGGATTACAGGCACGTGCCATCATGCTCAGCTGATTTTTTGTATTTTTAGTAGAGGTGGGGTTTCACCATGTTGACCAGGATGGTCTCGTTCTCTTGACCTCGTGATCCACCCGCCTCGGCCTCCCAAAGTGCTGGGATTACAGGCTTGAGCCACCACGCCCGGCACACTCTTCAATTCTTTAGCCTGCTATTCAGCCCATCGAGCCAATACTCCCTCATATAGCTGCATTGGGCAAAAGTGAACAACTGTTATTTTGCTTTTGTGCCTATATATTAGTGCCTTACATAAAAAATTAACATCTTGTATTTTAAAGCTCCACAGAGAACATATGTCACCATTTTTAGGTGACTTAAATATGGTTCTGACATTTTATAAGAAAGGGTTCATAAAGTAAGGACTGTGAAAACTGCTGCATATATATTTATAAGCTACACTAAAGACATCTTGGCAATGGATATGTGGTTATTAGTCTAACATACGGAATCACAGACATTTTCAGAATTTTACTTTATAAAAATACATTTACTTACTTTTTTAAAAAAATTATTTATTGTACTTTAAGTTCTGGGGTACATGTGTGGATCATACAGGTTTGTTACATAGGTATACATGTGCCATAGTGGTGGTTTACTGCAATCATCACCCATCATCTACATTAGGTATTTCTCCTAATGCTATCCCTCCCCAATCCCCCTACCCTCTAATATTCCTCCCCTAGCCCCTCACTCCCAAACTCGGTTGTGTGATGTTCCCCCACTGTGTCCATGTGTTCTCATTGTTCAGCACCCACTAATGAGTGAGAACATTCAGTGTTTCGTTTTCTCTTCTTGTGTCAGTTTGCTGAAAATGATGGTTTCCAGTTATTTAAAGCTATTAGAGCAGTATATATTTGGCTGAATACATAACTGTATTAACCATTTATAAGCATCAACCATTTTATTCTGGAGCAGATTTTTTTTTAAATGTTTATACTTTTAGCATTGCACATTTGTTTTATTTGTACTTATTTTTACTTTTTATTTTAACTTTTATTTTAGGTTCATGGGTACTTGTTCCAAGTTTATTATATAGGTGAACTTGTGTCATGTGGGTTGTTTGTACAGCTGATGCCATTACCCAGCCTAGTACCCATTAGTTTGTTTTCCTGAGCCTCTTACTCTTCCTACCCTTCACCTTCCCACAGGCCCCAGTGTGTTTTTCCCCTCTGTGTGTTCATATGTTCTCATCATTTAGCCTAGAGCAGATTTAGATGACACTCTAAATACCCTTGTAAAAATAAAAAGATTAGTCATTTTAAACTCTCATTTTATTTTAATGTTTGGTCTGTCAGGAATTTCTGAAGTGAGTTCTAATCAGTGTTTTCTTCATTTATTCTTTTAATTTTCTTTTAAACATCTATGGGTAAAGGATTCTCTGAGATTTTTTATAAGAAAATATAGAAAAATTATTTTAAACAGAGGCTTTTGAATAATTATTAATTAAATTACTTTTTAAAACTTTTTGGAGAAAAACTTTAAAAAACAGAAATTCCAACTTTATAAAGTTTTAATCTAGACAAAAATAATTTATTGACTGACATGCCTTTACAGGAAAAATGTTCCTTTTTTCATAAGTTTGTGAAAAAGAAAGGCAACACAAAATTTACTTGAAAACAACTGTAATTTTCTCATCATAGATAACCTATATATTTTTTGCTGTGAATACCTATAAATGGACTTCAGACCCTAAAATCATGAATATAATTGGGAAAAAAGGGTAAGCAAATAAGCATTTAGTCAAATTCTAATTATACCCTTTTATACATTAAAATATTTAGGTTGCTTTAGTCTGCATTTTGTTTGTTAAATATCATTTAAACTAACTTGTATATTCATTCATACTTACTGAAATATGTCCTATCATATTTTCTGGCTGTTACTACAATTCAGTAACACAATTAGAATTCAACTCTGGAAAGCATTGCATAATTCTATAACTATTTATTTTTTAAACAAAATGGCATACATAGATTCCATGCTGAGTAATGCACCTACTCTTATAGCATTTCACGTTGCTACAAAATACTTTAATAACATATATTTTCTTCACAGTATGTGTATATGTTAACTAATGTTTGTAAAGTATAGTAATTTGAAATATTTGGAATGTCAGTAAACAAATCTTAATTCTATTACAAGAAAAAAGTGATTTTCCTTGAAATAGTGCAGAAAACTATATTTCTGGCCTATGAGTAGATAAAGTGACAGACATTATAATGAGTTTAATTAGTGCTTCATATAGATGGTATCATGCAAAAGAAGGAAGGAGAAATTTATATTATAAAACATATAAATGAATACAAAAATAATTGTAAACTTAACTTCTAGTTTCCAGTCTGGCATGTAAAGAGCTTGAAAGTTTCCAATCTGCCCTAATAAGTAAAAAGCGGAACTCACTAAAAAATCAACAACTCTTCTTGCATCTGTCAAGGAAGTGAGGTAATATAGCAAACCACTGCCACCAAAATTGCAGAGACAAACAGGTGAATGCAGAGAATCACGACTTACTGGAGCATAATTGTGACTCACTGGAGCAGAAACTTCGATGCAAAACAGTACCAGGGTAGAAAATCCTAAACTGTAATTGAGAAGTTGCTGGAGGCTCAGTATGAACAGGTTTGAGACTTAAATGCTCCAGGGGCACCCATTCATAGGGGACTTGCAAATTTGTGTGAATTTTACCTCAAGGTGCTCATGTTGTTGCAGTAAATACCAGAGAAAACTCCCTTCCTGTAGGAAGAATGGTAATGAAAACACTAAAATATGCCAGAGAACTATTTTCTTTCTAACAAGATCCACCCTCAAGACAGTCTTTTACCTCGGCCTAAATTATTGCATTTTTTTAAAAAAAAGCCTAACTGACCTGAGGGAAGAGAAATATCCAATTCCAGCTCTCTGCAGTCATCCTGCTTCAGTAACAGTGGGTGGAGGAGGATGCTGAGAATCACATGTAAAGTTCATAGTCCAAAGACACAGGCTTATTAAAAAGTTGAAACCAAATTATAGGACTATAGGATGCTTCCCATTCCCCCCTTAACGTTACCACAACATTGCTAAAGGCCTATTTATTGCAGTTCCTTTTCCCCAGTGCATCATATCAGCTATCAATAGAAACATTACAAGGTATATTAAAAGACAAGAACCATAAAGAGATAGAGTAAACATCAGAACTAGATTCAGATTTGGGAAGAATGCTAAAATTATCAGCTTAGGAATTTAAAGCAATTATTTCTAATATACTAAGGACTTTAATGGACACAATAAACCACATACAAAAGTAGGTGTGCAATGTTGGCTGAGAGATGGGAATTCTAAAAAAGAATCCGAAATAAATGCCAGAAACCAAAACATTGTAACACAAACAAAGAATGGCTTTAATAGGCTTATTAGTAGACTGCAATCTCTGAGCTTGAGATGTCAATGGACAAGTGATGTAACATAGGTGTAAAGTGAAAACCAGAAGGAAAAGAGAGAAACAGAAGCAATACTGGGCAATAATGACTAAGAATTTTCCTAAATTACAGACATCAAACCACAGATCCTAGAAACTCAGAGAACACCAAGTAGAACAATGCAAAAAATTAAAAAGGAAAATATGACTGTGTATTTTATTCAAATTGTAGAAAATCAAAGATAAAAAAAATATTTAAAGAAGTCTGGGGAGGGTATGCGGAGTTACACCAAAAGAGTAGCAAAATCATAAATTATGTGTCTGACATTTCCTCAGAATCTAGGCAAACAAAAGGATAGTTGATTGAAATATTGAAAGTATTGAGAGTAGAGAACCACCAATCTCAAGATTTGTACCCTGCAAAATTATTGTTTGAAAATAAAAACTTTCTCAGACAAACACAATTGAGGGAATCTGTGACCAATAGACATGGCCTTGCAAGAAATCTTGAAAGAAGTTCTTCAAATAGAAGGATATAATATAAAGCAGTAAAGTAGATCTATGTAAAGAAAAGAAGTTCCTCAGAGAAGGAGTAAGTGAAGGTAAAATTAGTACCTTTATTTTCTTATTCTTAATTGATCCAACAGATAACAGTTTGTTCAAAATAATAATAACAACATGATCAATTACGTATGCTTATGTATAAATAAAATAAATGCCAGTGAAAAATGAGTGATCTTAGAAATCGTTAAGCATCGCTAAGTTCTGACACAAGGAATGGTGCAATTACGATTTTTTTTTTACTAAAAGCTACTCGTATTACTTATGAAGAGGTATGGTGTTAGGTCAAAATAGACTTAGATTAGTTGTAAATATATACTTAGGTATAATTCTAATAAATTTATGTAATTGCAAAACTGATGAGAAAAAATCAAGGAAGTAGCTCAATGAAAAGCTATTCCCTGTTTAAGAATAGGAGGCTTCCATAGTGTCAAGATATCAGTTTTTCCAAACCTAATCTACAGATTCTATGTAATCTCAATCAAAATCCTAGTAAGTATTGTTTTGTGAATATCAACAAACTATTCTAAAGTTTATACTGAGAGACAGGAAACTCCAAATAGCCAGCACAACATGAAAGAGAATAAATACCACCCGCTTACAACTTACTGTAAAGCTGTAGTAATCAAGACAATATGGTATTAGTGAAAGAAATAGTTTAGTCAAAAAGGATGGAAAATCTGCAAATAGACCCATGTATATATAGTCTATTTATGTTTGACCGAAAACCAAAGACAACACAATGCAGCTAAGATAGTCTTTTCAACAAATAGTGCTGAAACAACCAGACCAAAAAAAAATATATATATATATCTAGACACAGGCCTTACATCCTCCACAAAAATTAAGTCAAATGAATCACAGGTCTCAAAGTAAGATACAACAATACAAAACTCCTAAAACATCATATAAGAGGAAGCCAACATATACTTGAGTATACTGAAGACTTTTCAATACAACAAGAAAGACATAAGTCATGAAAGAAAGAATTGAGAAGCTGGACTTCATTAAAATTAAAAACCTCCTCTACTAAAGATGTTGTCAAGAAAATAAGAAGACAAGCCACAAACGAAGGGAAAATACTTGCAAAAAAAGCATTTGGTAAACTATTGGTATCCAAAATATACAAGGAACTCATAAACTCATAAGAAAATGAACAACACAACTAAAAAGAGGACAAAAGATTTGAGCAGACACCTTGCCAAAGAAGATATACAAAATGCAAATAAGCACATGAAAAGATACTACACATCATATGTCATTAAGGAATTTCACACTGAAAAAAATGATAAGATAACCCTGTAAAGCTGTTAAAATGTTGAAAATGCAAAACATTAACAATACCAATTGTTGGTAAGAATGTGGAGCTACAGAAGCTCTTCATTCCTGGTACAAACACAAAATGGTACAGACACTTTGAAAGGCAGATGTGTAATTTATTATAGAATTAAACATACTCTTCCCATATGTTCCAGCAATTACACAGCTTGTTATTTACCCAGATGAGTTGAAAGCATGTTCATACAAAAACTTCACAAATGTTTATAGCATCTTCATTCATAATTGTAAAACTTGGAAGCAACTAAGGTGTCCTTCATCAGTGAGTGGATACATTGGAGTTCAGCTATTCAATGAAACTTTATTCAGTGCTAAAAAGAATTGAGTTGTCAAATTATAGGAAGACATGGAGGAAACTCAAACACATATTACTAAGTAAAAGGAGTCAATTTGCAAAGGGAACATACTGTATGATTCCAACTATTTTACATTCTAGAAAAGAAAAAATTATGGAGACAGTAAAAGGATCAGTAGTTTCCAAGGGTTTAGGGGAAGGAAGAGATAAATAGGCGGAACACAAAAGTATTGTTAGGGAAGTGAAACTATGTATTATGCCATATTGATGGACACTGTCCTTATGCATTTGTTAAAATCCATAGAATTATACAACACTAAGTGTGAACCCTAATTTAAACTGCTCATGTGATAATGTCAATGTAGGCTCATCAACTATAACAATGTATGAGATACCTCTCCAGTGATAGCAAGAAATCTTTATAACTTCAGCTCAACTTTGTTGGGAACCTAAAACTTACCGAAAAAATAAAGTATATTAGAAAGTTTCAAATAAAATAAATAATTTTATTTTGCTCATTTTCTAGACCAGAGATTATTAACCTGGGGCAATTTTGTTCCCCACTGTTGGGAACGTTTAGCAATGACTGGGGATATTTTTGGTTGTCACACTTGCATGAGACCATGGGAGTGTTTCTGCTGGCATTATTGGGTAGAAACCAGAGATATTGCTTAACATCCTGTGATGTACAGGACAAGCTATAACAAGTGTTAACCTGCCCCAAATGTCAACAGTGCCAGAATGAGAAACATTGCCTTAGAGCATGTGAAATAGATTTCTCTTGACCAGTGCATATCCCTAAGTAAGCGAACATTTGTTTGATAACCTTTAAAACCTTGGAATCTCTAATTACAATTCTGCTAATTATCTGTGGTATAATACTTTCACTTGAGATGTCATGTGAACACATCACTATAAATGCCAAATTGTATGTAATGCATTAGAATTGAAATCTATATGAAATTCATGAAAAATCATATTGCCTGGTTAATCAAGCATATGCAGAGGTTCAACTTCAAAGTAACCCAGCTACTAACCAAGTTTTTAGGCTTGTCAGGTTTGGTTAATATGTCTGCATAGATCATCACTGCAGAATGTTCTGTATGCCTAACTGGCTGCTTCCCCGTGCATATTTGTTCTTGTTTGGTATGGCAGCCCACTTCCAAATGTTAACACTGAGGCACTTGGGCCTTCAGGGTAACAGACTTACATGCTAGAGATAATCACAGACAGTGCAGTGCCAGGAATTGGTGAGCAGATTTTGTGTTGTGTTTAGACTTGCCACTGAAATCCTGCAAAATAAAACATCGGAAGTGAAAAAAATACAAATGAAAACATTTTCAGGATTGGGCTTTATAAACTATATACAGTCTTGTATTTTTAGATTTTGCTATGGACTTTCCATTACCACTCCATTGAAAATACAATCATGTGAAAGTTTCCTGAAGATTACATGTTTCTTTTCTAACTATTTTAAAATCACAAAGAGAGCACCTCTTTTTCTTCCTCCCATTTCTCATATTCCTCTTCCTCTCAGTTCCATAAGAGGGAAAAGTAGCAAAAGGTGTTTTTTTTTTTTTTTAACCACGAGTTAGTTGAGTCTCGGGTATCACGAATAAATGTTTTGCATTATTTTCTCACACATCACTTGAGTAAAAACTTTGTGTATCGAATTTAGAAAACTATGGATTGCTTTTCCTCCTGGAGAATAATTAGAGATAAAGTTTTATTAAAATAATCCAATAATTACTGAAGGAAACATAGGAAAGAAGAATAAACCAGTCTAGTTAAAACAAAGAAAGAAACAAACAACAACAACAAAAAATGAAAAAACACCACAGTGATACTGGGTTGGCATCTGTTGAAAAGAAATTCAATACTAGGCCAGAAGTGAGCCGGCTGGCTGGTCAAACATTATGCATTGTGTAGTGCATTGGATCCATTGTGACACTATGCATTTTCAATTAAATTAATAAAATTTATGATATCCATTGCTCAAATAATTTTTCTTGTAAAAACAAGGTGTGATAGAACTAAAATAGGTAAGTTGTTTAAAAGGCCTGAAGTACAAACACAAAAGTTTGGGAATATCCAGAGGAGTTTTGGAGAGTCTTTTATCATCCCAGTTTACATTGGGATAACATTGATTTATAGAGAGAAAGCCCATGATATACAGGAGACGTGGATTTAACTATTCAAAATAAAATTAATATCTTATTTGTTTTATTTCTCAATCTTATCATGTTGCAGATGTGAACAAAAATTACTCTGGTACAATGAATTATTTCTAATATTACAAATCCAAGAATAAGAGGCTTGCAAATGAAGAGAACATATAAGCACCTTGAAGGAAACCCAACCTTAGGAATTCCATCATAAATAATCTTTCAGTTTACTGTTCTGTACAGCCAAAAAAATTACCAAATAAGGCTAGGTGCTGTGGCTTGCTCCTGTAATAGCTTTGGAAGGCTGAGGCAGGCAGATCCCCTGAGGTCAGGAGTTCAAGATCAGCCTGGCCAATATGTTGAAATCCTGTCTCTACTAAAAATAAAAAAGAAGCCGGGTGTGGTGGTGGGCACCTGTAATCGCAGCTATTCAGGAGGATGAGGCAAGAGAATAGCTTAAATCCAGAAGGTGGAGGTTGCAGTGGGCTGAGATTGCAACACTGCTCTCCAGCCTGGGCAACAAGAGTGAAACTCCACCTAAAAAAAAAAAAAAAAAAAGGCAAATAGAAATACAGAATACTCAGTTAAATTTAAATTTTTGAATTTTTGAATTTCTAATGAAAAAATATTGTTAGCATAATACATCCTATGCAAAATTTGGAACATAATTATACCAATGTATGTTTTGTCATTTATCTGAAATTCAAACTTAACTGGTTATCCTATGTTTTATCTGGCAATCCTATCTTTTCTGTCATCTTTGTATCCATTCCTGCAAACACACTTTATTTATTCTCTCCCGTATTCGTCTACTGGAAAAAAAAAATCACATTTTTGCTTTTCAGTTAATACTCAAGATAAAGAATGAATATAGAGCCTGGAGAAAAATAGCAGACAGGAACTATATTTAATAGCACTTTCAAATGAAGCCACTGGCCATGAGTGGAAATAAACATATCATTCTCTGTGCTTAAGGATTTACTAGAAAATATTCAGACTGTTTTCTTCCCCCAAGATTCAAGTAATAATGCATTAAAGTGATTTTATCTTTTTTACTGGAAATGAATGAGTAAAAGAACAATTAAAATAATTTTGCAATGTTTAGCTGAAAAAAACCTGTTTGGAATAAAGAAGACTAACATGAATGTTATTTAGTTTTTAACATTCGTGCCATTTAATTCTTAACATTTACTTCATCTTTTGGAGAAAAGAGTGAAATCCCTTCATTAATCATCTGCTAGTAAAATTGTTTCTAAAAAATATATTTGTCCACTAACAAATATTGAATTGCTTGATTTAGAGATTCAATTTGACTCTAGAACTATTACAACAATTACAAAACCATATTAAGGTGACTTAACTGAGTGCTAATTGGTTTCTATGAGTGTTATAATGGTGCTAATTACTCTCCCTTTCCTTAGGTTCTAACCAGTTGAGAATGAGTCCACTGGGATACAAGTATTAGGTTTATAAATTACCTATGTGCATTTATTTCCTATGAAGTGTTTTTTGTTAAACTGAATCAGACGTTGGATAGGCCTAAGGTCAAATGAAGTTTTCCAGTTTCCTCTCTGTTGTACTGAAGACAGCTGCATCCACGCAGCTAACTTCGCACTCCACAGCAGGCTGAGCAGGTAGCCTCCCCATTACCCTTGCCAGTGGCAGTTGTGAATAACAGTAGAATGGCTGGCAGCTTTGAAAATTCCCTTCAGAGGTGAGGGTGCTAGCAGAATTATATGTCAGATGAATAATCAGAGGTCAAGTTGACATATATAATTCTTGATGCTTTTATATTCGCAGAACTCAACAAACATTTCTCTGCAGGATGCGAAACTGCCTCCGGTCTTCCAAATATTGTCCTGCTTGATGCCTACACCAATGGTTCCAGGACACATCTGTTAAAGTGAGGCTTTGCAAAGAAGCTAGCAGAAACCTTTTTACAATGTCCTTATGAATACAATACATACTGGAAGAATTCTAATTACATTAGTGCACAGAGGCAAATGGAAATTTAATGGGCCAGACTAGTTCAGGACAAGGACTTCTTGATAAGTTCCTTGCTCTTTTCCTGTAATGGCCCAGGCTGATGGGACCCATCTGTTGACAAATAGTCTTATTTTATATTTTCTATGTTTGGCTCACTGACTACTGTATTAAGGCTGAGTTCAATTTAAAGCATCAGCTGGGATCTAATGTTAGGTAATCATATGTAGGTATTACAAATTTTAAAAAGTATTTTTATTTGAGTTTCTTTTCCAGTGCCCTTTATCATACCAAAGTAGCTTTCCTCTCTTCTAGTTGTGCGGTGGTAATAACCTATTGATTTCCGTTCTTCATATGTTTACATATTACCATACTTCATTAGTTTGAAGCCACATGTATTCTCATATTTTACCGTGTTTGAATTTGGATTGGGTCTTACAATCAAAGCACTAATTTTATTTATTTAAACAGCAAATATATTTTCTTTCTTGATGATCATAAAAATCAAGAAATCAAATGATAAACAATAGGACATTTTGCAGTTAATAAAATCTTAAACCTAAAGAAATATGGTACTTTATGTGGATCAGCTTTCATTAGACAGAAATATGTTTCTTTTGCCAGTCTTACTGATATTCTGGTTTTTACAAACTCCTTCCAAATTTAGTGATTCTTTCAATTCTAATACTTGCTTTCTAGTGCCACTTGTGTGTTTGTGCATATTTTTCTATTTGTATGTGCACATTGATGGGCATTTAAAGATAGAAATTGTGAGCAGTTTAATTATTCCTTTAATTATATCCAGTTAACATCAAGTAATCTTTAGTTCATGTCTCTTCCAATTTAATAGCCTACCATGTGAAAAATATCAGAGGCTCCTGTTAGTCTTAGTATGGAAGAGGAGACAGAAAACAACCCAGAAAATATATTTATGTAGAATGTTTTTTCAAAGAATGTTAGGTTTTAAAATACTATACATAGGCCGGGCGCAGTGGCTCAAGCCTGTAATCCCAGCACTTTGGGAGGCCGAGGTGGGTGGATCACGAGGTCAAGAGATCGAGACCATCCCGGTCAACATGGTGAAACCCCGTCTCTACTAAAAATACAAAAAATTAGCCGGGCATGGTGGCGCGTGCCTGTAATCCCAGCTACTCAGGAGGCTGAGGCAGGAGAATTGCCTGAACCCAGGAGGCGGAGGTTGCGGTGAGCCAAGATCGCGCCATTGCACTCCAGCCTGGGTAACAAGAGTGAAACTCCGTCTCAAAAAAAAAAAAAAAAAAAAAAAAATACTATACATAGAGTAAAAACTTTTCTGAACATCTCCAATTATTTCTCACACTCCAACTGCCAATTACTTGTTCTAAACTTTAAAAGATTGTCTAAATGTTGGCATCAGTGATATAAAACTGTTGATATACATAAAGATGTTTTGTCAGAATTTTACTCTCCCTTTGAAAAACCTTCCCAGTATATAACAACTAATATTAACAAACTCTTGACAAAAATTCTGTTACTGACTTATAAATGAAACTCATTTTTTAAAAATCATAAATGTTTAGGAAACACATTAGTTTTTTCCTAAATTCCAAAGAAGGAAGATTCCAAAATCTTTTTGATGAGTGCTTGCTGTCAGGAAATTGGGAATATTTATTGTTACATTCTGGTGGTTTAGTTGAGAAAATTGTATTTTTCATTAATTACCTCTGTTACCTTTGACTTTTCTTGATTGTGTATAATCAATGTTAATTACTAGTATTTCATGTTTTCCTCTGGTGAATGATTTATATAGTATCATATAGAGCACAGAGCATGGAATTTTTGGTGTAGCATATTATATATTCATGTCTTTGCTAATAAAAGTCAACTGTCCTTTTACTTACAATTTGCATTAACAGCTCATCAATATAAATGAAAATGATTTATTAAAATATTACTGAGTAGAGACTGAATGGCTCAGGGGATTGATTGGTAATGGGATATGTAGTCTTTTATTTCTAGGTCACTGATTTGAATTACATCTTGGCAGAGGCTAGGACATATGGTGTGTGGAATGGGGTGGTACAGTCAGTCTCATTTTCATTAAGTGCTGTCCATTTAGGTTTCACTATTTCAAGGAAACTGAACTTGACTCTAAAGCCTGTATCCATGGATTCAAAACATCATTATATGTACATGTGTAAAAAAAATTAAAAGAGAAGTTAATATTACTAAGAATAGAAAAAATATTATCTACTGAAACATTTTTAATATAAAAATATTTTGCCTGACCTATGTGAGTAGCTTTAACTTGCATACAAATAAATATTTCAGGATAATTTAGTTTAATATGCCCTTTTCAGATTATTTTATTCCTCATGTCTTCGGGAGATACACAGCCCCTTGAAGTTAGATTTTCAGTTTATACTTCTTCTAATGCAACATTAAGATATTTTATAGAAGTAAAATTTAAAATCCTATAAGGACCAGTTATAGTTTAAAAGAATAGAATACTATTGCTAAGAAAAACTGAGGAATCTTTTTAAATTTTGTTTTACATGTAAAAGAAAGGTGATAAGTATGAAGCTGAAATCACTTCCCCAATATGGTACAGCTGCCCTGTGATGTAATACAGCTGTTTTGGGCTATAGCTGAACCATAATTTCCAGGTCAGAGCTCTTCTCACTACTTCTACTATCCCTTTTCAAAGATGGACTCCTAATTTAAAGGGATAACACTATTTTTCCATTCTTCTCAGGCCAAAATGAAGCACGAGAAAACAAGTAAAAAAGATTTACAAGAAAAACTTGAAGATCTCATGATTATAACATGGAATAAATCTAAAATCTAAAATTCATACTTATACTGTTTGTTAGAATTAATAAGTGAATTTACCAAGGTCCTTAAGTACAAGCTCAATAACAATTTTGTTTTTATATATGAGCAACAGAAATTGAGAAAATGCTTTTAAAAACAAAGATTAAGGGCCGGGCGCGGTGGCTCATGCCTGTAATCCCAGCACTTTGAGAGGCCGAGGCAGGTGGATCACAAGGTCAAGAGATCGAGACCATCCTGGTCAACATGGTGAAACCCCGTCTCTACTAAAAATACAAAAATTAGCTGGGCATGGTGGCGCCTGCCTGTAATCCCAGCTCGGGAGGCTGAGGCAGGAGAATTGCTTGAACCCAAGAGGCGGAGGTTGCGGTGAGCCGAGATCGCGTCATTGCACTCCAGCCTGGGTAACAAGAGCGAAACTCCGTCTCAAAAAAAAAAAAAAAAAAAAAAAAAAAAGATTCAATAGCAACAAATTTACTCAGTAATAAATCTACCAAAGTATACACAAGATCATACAGAAAATGCATAAATCATTATATAAGGTACATTATAAGATACCTAGATAAATGATGTCATGCACCTGGATTGAAAGTTTAAGTATCATACAGTTGATATTTATCCTCAAATGAATGTTTTTTCATTCAGTGCAATTTCAATCAAACCACAGTGTATTTAGAGGAGGAGGAAAGAAACAACATTCATTTTAATATTTTATGGCAATTAAGCCAAGTTCAGGAAGCACAAAAAAAATCAAATACTGAGTTTTTAAACAATCTACTTTAAAGTGAGTCCCGATTTGGAAATTTGCTTAAACTAATAAAATGTGAGCAGAAGTATATTCTCTGTTTGCCTTGAAAAGTAGCAATTAAAGAGTAGCAATGTCTGCCACAAACTATTGTAGGATTTAGTTTGGATGGCTGGGAGAGGAATGAAAGCATATTCATATCATTATCATCTGTTTAGATGTACACAATAATATATGATTTTTCTATTCTCTTAGCAGAGCAAATGTTTTAAGACACTCATTGACACATACCAGGTTAGCAGGTAGATTAGGGCAAATGCCAGTTCAACACAGACACAAAATAATCTTTAGGAAGAAAACATAAATCTTTATGATGAGAAAAGAAAAGACTTAAAATACAATAAAAGTTGTGAAAGAGACTTTTATATTATTACTCTATTATTCTAAGGAATTTGTTAATAATTTGATAAAGAATTTCTTTAAAGTCAGTTACTACATATATTTTAAATGTAAAAACCAAAAACTGTGATTTCATTTATTCTAAATGTTAGTGTTTCATTTTTTTCTACAAAAGGTTACATTAAACTTACTTTTCTTTTAATATCTCTATAAGCAAGACTAATCCTTTTTATTATAGTACAAAAATGCCTAATGAATACACCCTTCAATCTTTGTATTAATTATATGCTTTGTGTGTGCTTACAGTGTCCAATTTGCAGAAAGCAATTTTCTTCTTTCTTTAGGTTTCTGAAGGGTGTACATATTAGTATAATAGGCAACATACTGAGATGCTAATAGCCTATATTCAGGGCATTCTCCATTCCCCACTTCATGGCTAAACTATTTTTTAGACATATTTTGAAGCATTCAAATTCTGTTAAAACAAGTTGTAACCTTTGAAGATAATATTTACATTGAGAAAAAGCTTTTAAATATATCCTCATTAAAATATATGCAAATGTGTTTTATGTACACTGATAAATATATATTTTTCTGTATTTTGCATTAATTATCTAATGGAAAAGACTTGGATAATATGTCATCTTCAAAGGGATAATCACTGTTGCATATTAATGCCATTCTATCTGTAATTATATAGATTTTTGTCTATCCATTCTAATACAAGCTATAGCATGACAATTTAAATATATTTTGTACAAGACAACAAAACTCATAATTTTAGGAAATACAAAGAGATATTAATTTTTTAATTCACAAATTTGAAAGGGTAATTTATTTTATTCATTATTTCTGTTATCCAATCTCTGTTGTTTTTACAATTGTGTCTTCTATATATGCTGAATTCCAAATTTTTATTGCTATAAATAAAAGTGACAGTTTTTATCAAGTTTCTACTCAGAAATATTTTAATAAATTATTTTCATTTATATTGATGAGGTGTTAATGCAAATTGTAAGTAAAAGGACAGTTGACTTTTATTAGCAAAGAATGAATATATAATACGCTACACCAAAAATTCCATACTCTGTGCTCTATATGATACTATGTAACTAATTCATCAGAGGAAAGGATGAAATACTAGTAATGTTATATAACTTCATGAAACTATATTATATTTAATATATTATTTCTAAATAATTGTAGATAAAATGTTTGAAATTTGAATTCCATTTTATGCTCTTTTTGTTTTATGCATGTTAATTAATAAAAAGTAGTTCTAGTGATAGAAAGAGCTTGACAACTCCTAGACATTCTTTTAAATACTAATGTATTGAACTGTGTTTGTGTTAAGTCTAAAGCTTTGCTTGTGTAATTCCATAGCCATGTGTTAATTCTACTTTCCTTCTTCCCCTCAGTATAAGCTTCACTTACACTGGTAGTATCACTCACAGATTAACAATGAGCGTTTTAGAGATTTTGAAGTTATAAGTTGCTGCCAAATTAATTACCTAGTTAACTGGCCTTCAAACACTGCAATTCATATACATAGTGATTTAATCATTCACTCTACATTATTTTAGTTACTTTATGAAATTGTAATAAATGTCAGGAATATAAAAATAAAGATAAAAAGCCCAAGCTCTAAGAAGTATATTGGTAAAGGTTATTCTCCCTTGAAAGTTATATTATTCTTTCTTTCTCAGTGCTATCAAAACTAATCATCTTCTTTAAATGTGCAGAAAAGAAAATAAAAACACACCTTTCTGCTTAGTCATAGAAACCTGCTCTGCATGAATCAGTCGGGTAAAAACACTACAGTAATGTTTCTCAAATTGGATTCCATGTAATTCAGAGTCTGGTTCAGTATTAACAAGAGTTTTAGTCAAAACATTTTCCAGATGAAAAAAGTTTTACAACTTTTCATATTACATTTCTAATACGGTTTTTGCAATATGCATTAAAACTTCTGAGAAATATTGCAGTAAATAATGTAGTTTGACTTTATTATTCTTAAACTTTCTCAAACACAAAATCACTTTCTTTTTTGAAGTCTTACACTAATATAGTGCTGGTATTGTTATTCTCTAGACTAACAGAAGCATTCAGCTTTAAAAATGGTTTCTAGTATTCTTTTACTGTTGGCTTTTAGTGATGTTGTATCTACCTCAATGTTTATTAAAATAGACCATTAACATTCATATAACCTATTTAACTACATTGAATTCGTTGAAAATGAAAAATATTAGTTCTCAGCCCAAATTTATGGCTTAAAATTTGCATATTAACAAGATCCCAGGTGATTTGTAATCATATTACAATTTGAAGCACTAATTTAGATCAGTACTTCTCAAAATATGATATCTAGACTAACAGCATTAACATTTCCTAGAAATTTGCCAGAAATGCAGATTCTTAGGCCCTACCCTAGACATACTAAGTCAGAAATTCTAGAAGTGGGACCTAATGATCCGTGTTTATAAAGTTATTCCATATGATAATGATCCAAGCTAAAATTTGAGGATCACTATTTAACGGTGGGTTTACATTAAGTCATTTGGAAGATTTTGTTTTATTTTAACATTAATGTCTAGGTCTTGTGTTCCAATGAAGAAAATGTGAATGTGGGTATGAGCGTGGAAAGGTGCTAGTCATAATGTGTTTTATAACCTTCCAAAGTGATAGTCATTCACTGTCAAGATTGAGAATCACTCATCTTCATAATAACTCCATCTGCTGTGAAGATCGAACCATTTTATAGCAGTAAGGACTCCTTTAATGATCAGGGCAATGGGGACAGGACAGATGTGTATGTCATGTTAGTAGTGTAAGTTACAGTGCAACTAATAAAGAAATGACATTAGCTGTTACTGTGGTTCAGGTGTGGTTTGCTGGTCTCTACCAAGTCTCATTGAAATTTAATCCCCAGTGTGGTGGTGTTGGGAAGTGGAGCCTAGTAGGAAGTGGGTGGGTCGTGGAGACAGATCTCTCACGAATGGCTGTTCATGTGGTAGTGAGTGAGTTCTTGCTCTTGTGGGACTGAATTCTCAGGGGGAATGGATTAGCTCAACTAAGAGTGGGTTATTATAAAATGAGCTTATTTTATCCCTCTTCTCAAATGCCTGCTTCCCTTTGATCTTTTCCTTCAAGTTTTGATGCAGACCAAAGGTCCTCACAAGAAGCCAAGAAGCTGGGACCCTACTTCAGCATCTTCTCTGCAGAACCCTGAACCAAAGAAACCCGCTTTCTTTCTTTCTTTCTTTCTTTCTTTTTTTTATGTCTCATGCTTTATTTTTTTCATAACAGTTAACTGATTTTAACGTATTACATTATGTTCATTGGAACCTATCTCTCCCAACCAGAAGGTAAACCCTATGGCCAACACTTAGAGCAGTGGCTGGCATATAATGGATTATAAATATTTGTTGAACAAAAAGATGATTTGTTCACATTTTCTCCAAAAGCAATTAACAACACTAATTTTGTTTAAGAATGTGACTCCCTGCCAGGCGCAGTGGCTCACACCTGCAATCTCAGCACCTTGGGAGGCCGATGCTCGTGGATCACCTGAGGTCAGGAGTTCGAGACTGGCTTGGCTAACATGGTGAAACCCGGTCTGTACTAAAAACACAAAATTAGCTGAGCATGGTGGTGTGCATCTGTAATCCCAGCTATTTGGGAGGCTGAGGCAGGAGAATCGCTTGAACCCACGAGGCAGAAATTGCAGTGAGCCAGGATCATCCCATTAGCTCCCAAAGGGAGTAGTAAACTGAACCAAGAAACAAAGCCAGGCTTGCATATAATTTCAGAAGTTTCATAAATATCTTTGCTTTACTCATGGAAGTAGTAAAAATGTCATTTCCCCCCCCTGTTCTTGAGGCATGTTTCTCAGTCTTTACTCATTCTAGAATGAAGGTAAATTCATGTACATTTAGCATCTTCTAGGGAATGTGGTAGATCCACCTTATGCCAACTCAGGGTTGGGTGGATCTCTTCCTAACTTGTGGTTCAGTGATGTTAATATCTGAGGTCCACCATTGTGGTAGTATTTACACATGGAAATTGGCAAATATGGCAAACAAAATAGCCTTCCTTTCCCCTTTTTTTTCTTTTCTTTTCTTTTTCTTTTTTTCTTTTTTTTGGTCAAAGTCAGTTTACCAGCATACCACTGCACCTTGGATTTCTGTTTGGGAGCTTCCTTCTGAGATCTGTAACTAGACAGCAGGCTCATGTGCAGCTCTGGAGCAATTCCCAGCCTCTATTTTCTTTATAAACCACCCACCCTCAAGTATTCCTTAATAGCAATTCAAAATGGACTAAGAGAACTGTATTCTTTTGCCAAAGCAAGAAGTTCTTTTGGAATTAGTTATGTCCCACTATTACATTGGGAAGCTGAAAAGTGGACTCTCACCAATATGCTCAGATTACCTTTTAACCAGTAAGCCTGTTCATGTTCTTCCTATCCCTGTCCCCCACCTTGCTTTTCTAAAGCCTCACAGCTGGTACTTACGTACATTAACCATTGTGGAACCCAACTCACAAGAGCTGTCCCTTAAGTGATCTAACATTCTTTATTCTTGTGGCCTCTTCTACATTCCAGACCTCTGTAACAACAGTGGCAATATTGCTCTCTCAGTGGCAATATCCTACATGAAACTCAAGATCATTCTGGTTTCACAAAAGATAAGCACACATAACACGAAAGAAATGCCTTCATAAAACTATCTTGAAAGTAGGAAATTACTGGTTTTGTGTGGAGGGGACAACTAAAACTGAAATTGTATGGTATGGTAACACAAACATCTTAGAAATATATTTAAGAAGTTTTTGTTCTTTAATACTGATCTCTGGCCACCAAGACATCATGGATTTGACCACACCTCTTTCCAGACACACCAAGAGTGCTGGTCCTCCTTCATTTCCCTCCTTTATCTGCTCTTTACCCTGACTGTCTCGAGATATTCAACTTCGTATGTTTGTGCTAAGAACAAAACACTTCTAAAAAGTGAGCAGCCTAACCCACCAAGGTGATCAGGAGGTAAAAGTGACTTCACTACATCATGATCTATTTTTCTTAGAAAGCCACTGTATTTATATAAAATGCCCAGATGTGTAAATTTTTTAATGCAACAATTGCATGTACACTCATTGTCCAGAGAGTCCATCACTTGATATTCCTATGTTGTGTGTGTGTGTATGTTTTAAATTTCTAACAAATTATTGTTAGTAATTGTATAAAAACATATCAGTCTGGGACTGATATCCTTTACTTAGTGCTTTCAGTTTCTGCATTGGGTTTGGTAACATTTACTTAGTGCTTCGAGCTTCTGCCATGATATCATTTAATTGCACGTGAGTCACATGTGCAGTGAATAGAGTTCTTATTTTAACTTGGTTAACTCTGGAAGACAATCACTCTTGACAACTTTATTATTACTGAGTAACTACACCTCGTTTTCAAGGATAGCATAGAGGTGCCTACTGATATAAAGAATTGCACTCAGAATCCAATCGTCAGGGACTGTTGACTTCTTACTATCTCAGATGATGGTAGAAACAAATATTTCTACCATCACCTGCTGCCTCTGCCAGTCACCTGATCTACCATCCACAGGTCCACAGTCCATGCTGTTGACAGCATGATACAGAGAAGAAGGGAACCACCAGGCCAGCAGTCCAAGGACGATCAGCAGGAAAAAATAGAATATTATAGATGAAATATGCAAAATGAAAACAATAAAATACAAAAAACTCTCCTAGAAAACAGTCTGAGCAGCCTACTGTTCAGTCTGAAAGCTGTGGGAATATGTTTCCTGTAGGACTGTCACTCTGTGGTGTAGATCTGTATTTAATATATTTCACTGTTCTGTGGCAGTGTTTCACATTAAATACTGTTTCTTGACATTCAGAACATAAAATCAACATACAGACAAAATGCAGAAGAAAATTTCAATTATGGAGAAGAAAGTAAATATTTTCAAGTTTGGCCTTTTTAAGTACACATTGTCAAGTGTCAGTGCTCTGGACAAAAGTTGATAGTTTTTCATTCTTTGTTGGTTTTAAATAAAACTGCTATAAATATTTGTGTTGAGATTTTGTGTGTGTACACATAAGCATTCAAATCAGCTGTGCAAATACTTAGGAGCATAGTTCCTGGATAGTATGCTAAGACTGTTTATATTTGTACAAAAAAACTCCACGAAATTGTCTTCTAAAATGTATCATTGTGACAAAATATTCTTACTCTATTAAGAAAGTATAAAGTATAATCTCATTAAAGATTAGGAAAAAGATACTGACTTAGGTAACTTGGAAATGAATGGAGTCTGTAAAACTAAATGCAAAAGAACTGCACATAAGCACTAAACTCTATTAGGAAACATTGTTCCCCACGTGGGTACAGGCTAACGATTATGAAACTGCTACACATATACTCCAAAACTGAACAATTAGGTAAATGCAGGCAATCAAGGGAATCATGTCTCCACACTTCTTCTCCTTCTCCTTCTCCTTCTCCTTCTCCTTCTCCTTCTCCTCATCCTCCTCCTCCTCCTCCTCCTCCTCCTCCTCCTCCTCCTCCTCCGCCTCCTCCTTCTTCTTCTTCTTCCTCTTTTTTGGCCAAGACTTCCACTTTTTTTTCTGGCACTAAAATATTTTTCAGTGTGAAGTTACAAGCAAGCAAGGGAATATGACAGAATGATTTATGTGGTGATAGATTAGAGTTGAGATCATTACTGGGAACTCATGTTTAGCTCAATATAGATACTAATAATTACATTCACAAAAATGTGTAAATGTAAGGGTTGGAATCAACACAATGTCTGGCTCTGTCGGCTGAGAGGACCTTGGAGCAATGCCACACCAGAACAGTGCATCTAGTGCTTGGATCTTAGTTTCTAATGTCACTCTCCAATTAAAGGACACAGACATTTTTGGAGAAATGACTGATTCTAGGACAGGGCGAAGGATATACAAGATAAGACTGAAAAATATTTTAGTGCCAGAAAAAAAAGTAGAAGTCTTGGCCAAAGAAGAAGAAGAAGAAGAAGAAGAAGAAGAAGAAGAAGAAGAAGAAGAAGAAGAAGAAGAAGAAGAAGAAGAAGAAGAAGAAGAAAGTGCACAATAAGAAGGGAAAGACAAAAGAAAACAGGGCAAACTGAAAGAGTTGTCAATTACCAAAGCTGGAATGATATAAGGAATGAAATAAATCAGTACTGGATTGTAACAAAGGATAAAATAAGTACTTACGAGTTCATGATAATGTAAACTACTGAATAAATAAAGTAGAGAAAATACACGAATCTGTCTTGTAAAAGCATGAAAAACAATTCATGGCATTACTCAGTCCTTAAAGAAATGGAGCATAACTCCTCATTCCTTAAGTGTGGGTTGTATAAAGTGATTTCTTTTCAAGGATTACCACTTAGAAAGGCAGGGGCAGGGCTGAGGTAGAGTAAGTTTATGTTGAAGAAATCCGATAAGCACTGTCTTTGCCAGGTGAGCAAAGATGATATCAACAGTAATAATTAACACTGACTGTATTTATACTTACTATGATACAATGAGAACAGCACTTCATTTCTGTGGTCTTCCTCCCAAAAATTCATAATAAAAAATTAACTGAATTTACATTTTCCACGAAAGTTGATAGGAAAAATATAACTTGCAAAAAATGTGTATTGCCATTTATATTCCCCCATAAGGGTCATAATGAGACACAACAGTCATAAGATACAGATCTAGTGAGGAAGAATCAGGAGTTTTTTTTAGAGTTTTTAGTTATATTGAACAAACTACAGGCAAAGTTGATAGTGTAATTTACCTGCCACTGCTAGCTTTATGGTTACCTAACACAGTGAAGATGAAGTTTTTTTTGAAGAGAAAACTTAATATTTAAAAAATTAATTTGGCTTATTTTAAATTCCAAGGTTTCTTGTGTACATGTTGAAGGTACATTATTAATATTTTTAAATATGTTAGCTCAAATAACAAAAGAAATTTGCAAAGAATATGCAGTTTACATCAGTGCTTTTGAAGACTTCAAGGATAATATAAGTTAAGTCAGTGCCAAAAGTCATTTGATTTTAAGTACAATTTGTGACATTAGTAAAATTGGTCAACGTATTAGTGTATGTTTCTGTGAGAAAATATCTAATATTATTTTGAATGCTATTCTAAATATAGTTAAGAAGTTCATTGTTAGAAGGTAATATTGCTTTTCTTTTGGTAATACTAATACAAGTTTTGATGGAAAACGACCTGTGGTAAAAAGCAGCCTTGTTAATACCTTTAAGAAGACAGTATGAAACACTGTAATTCATTATTGCATCTAAAGAAGCTGCAATAATCTGCTAATTAAAATAGGGACCATGGAAAGAAAAGCTTCAAAGCTAACATACATTTTTCTATGTAAAGACTTTATATCTTATGTATATATATATATTAAAAATATGTATACTTTTATAAATTTAAAAGACATATAATTTAAAAATATTTGTGTATATATATGTTTACATATATATATATATATTTTATTGCATTTTAGATTTGGGGGTACATGTGAAGAACATGCAAGATTGTTGCATAGGTACACATGTGGCAGTGTGATTTGCTGCCTTCCTCCCCTTCACCTGTATCTGGCATTTCTCCCCATGCTATCTCTTCCCAACTCCCCACCCCCTCTGTCCCTCCCCTATTTCCCCTCACAGACCCCAGTGTGTGATGCTTCCCTTTCCCTGTGTCCATGTGTTCTCATTGTTCAACATCCGCCTATGAGTGAGAAAATGGGGTGTTTGATTTTCTGCTCTTGTGTCGGTTTGCTGAGAATGATGGCTTTCAGGTTCATCCATGTCCCTACAAAGGACACGAACTCATCATTTTTGATGGCTGCATAATATTCCATGGTGTATATGAGCCACATTTTCCCTGACCATCATCGATGGGCATTTGGGTTAGTTCCAGGTCTTTGCTATTGTAAACTGTGCTGCAATGAACATTCGTCTGCATGTGTTCTTATAGTAGAACGATTTATAATCCTTTGGATATATATCCAGTAATGGGATTGCTGGGTCAAATGGAATTTCTATTTAAGTACTTACCTTGCAATTAAGCAGATGATAAACATAAAAATAAATTCATTATGACACCTCTGATTTGGATGATAAATAATATGGGAACTCATTTTAGAGAGTCAAAGATTATTATCAGTGTTAGTTTTGTTATGATTTATTTATTTGTTTGTTTATTTGTTTAGTGCTGATTGCCAGATTAGAAGTTGATTGAATTCAATGCTTTATCCCTGTAAGTTAAAATCTAACTATCTATACATCTGAGTTTTCAATCCTGGTGATTTGTCCTAAACTCCTGATATTTGAATTAAAATATCTTAACTACTCTCCATAGCCTGATATTTGAC
This sequence comes from Saimiri boliviensis, assembly GCF_048565385.1. NCBI lineage: Eukaryota > Metazoa > Chordata > Mammalia > Primates > Cebidae > Saimiri > Saimiri boliviensis. The sequence goes on along the minus strand of NC_133466.1, from coordinate 23,411,124 downwards.
AGACTAACCAGTGGAGCATTCTTAAATTATTTCTGGAACACAGCTCCCATGACCTCCTTCATGCTCAACTCAATCTTCACTTCAGGTCACCCTCACAGAGTCTACCATCAAATTAGAATAGACGTCTACTTGAAAAAATTGAACCTCACATAGATGTGCAAGATGAATAAGGATGCCAGGTAGCAAATGGCATGTGTTTAACACAGTGATGTGCAAATAGCAGGTGTTCAGCAAATGCTCACAGAATAAATGAAAGGCTGAATCTGAAGCACTAAATGGAAATTGAGAAATTATTATTCTAAATAATAGGGATGTCAGTGTGTTTAAAGACACATGTAATATCATCAAAAGCAAATGTGTCCCACATAGACACATTCTTATTTTGATCTTCATAAAGTGCTCTACCTCAGTTTATGTGATTCTCTAATACATTTATTACCTTGTCTGGTTATTTACATGGCTTACTTTCTTGTTATTTTTCTGATTAAAATACATTTAAATACATTTAAACCTTAAAATAGAGCATTTCTGGTGATCACTGGATGATCACTTCCGTTTTTTTACACTACATTTTCAAGCAGCTCTTAATATACACTATAAAAATACTCATATTTCAAGTATTTCTAATGGAGTTTATCTTAAGAATAGCAGTTCCCCTCTTGAGGATTATAACACTATTTGATTTGATTAAACTGATCAAATTAAAGCAAATGTTGGCATGAGCCCTAGAGTAACGTATATTTCAGTTATGGAAACTGCCACTGGAATGCTTACACTCTACATATTACATACTTTCAGATCTTACTTTCTAATAGATGATTCAGTTATATCAAATAAAAGGAATGCTGATAATTTGAGTTCTTTTTGTTAATTTAAAATGTATTTCCTTATTACTTAATGAAATTACTTATAATTATTTATTTTACTGCCCTAAGTTATGACAGTATATGTTGAATACATAAATGCACATGTGAGTTTAAAAAGTTGAGGAAAAATTTCCAAGTGTTGAAGATGATGTATTTTGTTTATATTCAAGTAGATTGTGAAGGGATATGTCTCCTTAAGAGCTAACAGACCATTGGATGCTTTGGGAGAGAATGTCTACATCTTGCTGTATAGCATATTAAGTGATGATAAAATAATTTGTCACCTTCCAAATCTTAATACATCAAAAGCAGAAAGGCTATGACTTTATTTTCTTCCCAGTGTGTTCTGATTGAAATTAGTGCAGATGCTGTTACCTCTCCCGTGTTTAATATTTAATTTAGTTTTTTTTTTACTTTAAGTTTGAATATTTGAGAAAACACATAATCCATACAAAGGTGAAATAATTCTATGTTTTATAGTAAGTATTTAAACAAGCTGCAGTATTAACTTGTCCATAAATGTGAACCATGTTTATTCCACTGGGCTTCATATTACAGTCTTCTACCTATATGGTAAGTACTGAGTATATAAATTATAAGCAGTTTAAATATAATTTCTAATATCTGTATCACTTTCATGAAAATTGTACTGGGCTGCAGATATAAAGACTGTTTTTTATTTTCTGGCTTAGCTTCAAGAACTAACTGCCTGTATACCTAGGAAAAGTCATTTTGCTTTCATTTCTCAATTTCTTCATATATCGAAGTAGGAAAGCAGGGGCAGGGACAATGCATTAAAAAAATGCCAGCGGGAGGACAATGACCACCAAGCACCCTAGAAACTGACAGAGGAGGAAATAAAGTAACAAAGATTAAATTAAATATCAGAATTATGATATAGTATTACAACGAATTCCTATATTGATGAAACTATAATTATCAATTTTGTAGATTATTTACAAAATATTTGCATTCATTTTCTACTACTTTTTCACAGATGTCTATGATATAATTAAGGAATAAATGTATGTTAGAAAGGGGGTGCATTTTAAAAACGGGGTTAATATCAGTTTAAAAAGAGAAACTACATATTAAGTTCTAAGCTAGAGATTGGAAAACAGATTTTTACAGTGCAAAGTTGTTTGAATTGCTCATTCTCATTATCTGAATAATTTCCTATAATTGAAGCTCTGTCTGGTTCATTCACACAAGGAGAGGACAATCTTTCTCTGTGTACATGGTTGAAGAACTTAACCCTGCCTGTTTTGTTAAGTTCCAGGTGAGTCTTTGTAGATGCTGGGGTGATGAACATGTGAGGTACCCTAACTACAGCACAACTAAAAACAAACAAACAAAAAGCAAAAACTTCTGAGATAACAAAGTAACTGTCATTCCAGCACCTTAAAGACAGGAGCAATGTGTGAAATGACGGGCCACATATTAGGCTAGATAAGAAATAAATTGGTATCAATAATTTGTAAATAGACCAAAAGTGAAGGAAGAGATAGAAGACTTGGAAATTCCATGGAGATTATAAAGCAGTCATAGTGAAAATAGCAGAAAGAAAAAAATGGAAAGATACATGACTGCTGGAAAATAATGGGATATTGATCTTTAAGGGCTAAGAATGATCACTATATGGGCACACCTATCCACCAAACAAAGTAATTGCTTCACTTCACTAGCTGAAAAAAATTGCAGTTGGTGTTTTCTTTTACTTTTTTAACTATGTGTGTGTATGTGTGTCTTGATTGCAGGTGGTGAATTTTAAGTTATTTGTAAAAGCTATGTGAAAGCAGCATTTATGTGAAATTGGTAAATATACATAATGTGAGATAGGTTGGTAAGAAACTGAAATTGTTATATTACAACACTCTCTTCCATCCGGTTAGTTAGCCAAGGCAGAAATTTCTACTTCCATGCACTCATTTGACATGTATTCCAGAATTTGATTTGTAAACATTCCCAGAATCTGTTCACCTTTCTCAATTCCAGAGCAAACTAACATCATCTCTCACTGAGATAAGCACCTTTCTATCTGGCTTAACTGCTTGTAATCTTGCCCTCTTCATTAACTTATTCCATATGCAGGAAAGGTCTTCATCCAAAAATGAGGTAGTAATATATCATTACACTCTTTAAAATTTTATTTACCCTTTCCTTTAATATAAAAGCACACACTCTTCCATGTGGATTTACAAGGTCCTCCATATTAACCTGTATCATCACAGTCTTCCAACCATTGCCCTCCCTACATTCTTCATTAGACTGTGAACCTTCCAGTTTCTTCAATATGTCATACTCTCACTTTACCTTGCAATTTGCTCATATACTATATCCCGTGCATGGAACTTTTTTTAAATGATATGCTCCCTGTAAACCTTAAAATACCTAAGCTTCCTCACAGAACTCTTCCCTGGATGCTGGACTAACTTGATGATAGTATTTTATTTTCCCACAAGGTGCTGTATATTTCCTTTCATAAATCCCATCAGAAATTTTTGACTTAACACTTTTATCAAATGTATTGTTCATTTTTTGTATATTTAAACTATTTTGTCTTTTTTGGTATTATTGTCAAGTTGTCATATTAGAATGTCAGCATCTTCATAGACTTGATGTTTTAAACTCCAGAGAAAGCACAAAACTATATCCATTGAATATATTACTCTAATCTCTTGAGGAAACCATGGAGCTGAGATTCATACTAATGTTAATGTGCCTACATGAACAATGTTCTTTCCATAACAGTATATTGTTTCCCAACCAGAAAAATTTAAAGAAAGATAAAAAGAAAACAGATACACAGAAATTATAGGGAGCAATGAAGACTTGTTCTTGTATAACTACATATCTTGCTTCCAAAGTTCTTATGATGATGTAGCTGTCCACTCAGTGACAAAATATGCAATCTTACGTCTTCACTTTTAGGTTTTGCTCTCTTTTTTATGTTCTTTTTTTTTTTTTCCATTTCAGATGTTTTAGAATGTTTAAAGAAAAGAGAAAGATATCTGAAAAGTCTTGAATGACAAATTAATTAATGAAGTCCTTAATGAGTTAAGTTTATACAACTGTACATTCCTGCAACACCCTATTGAAATACCCAGTTAAAAGATATAATTAGGATAAATCTTGGTGAAAAAGGTAATAACCTTACATCGCCAAGTAAAGAGCTTTTTGCTTCACATAAAACTTTCAAGGTGACTCTTACAGCTTCTTCCAAAGAACAGGAATTAAGTACGAAGATGAGATACATATTAATATTAACAAATTTAATTTAAAATCTAACATTTTAAAACTAATGTGATTAAAAATACATTTTATAAGGTTATATGTTAATAAAGTTTATTGACATGAAGTAGAAGATATCTGTCAGCTGTTTTCTCAGTATTCACATGACCAATTCTTTACAATTTTATAGTAGTCATAGCTCATTCATTCATTCATTCATTCATTCATTTATACATTGAGTGTCAACTGTGAACCATGGCAGGATCGATCCAGACTTCTGTACACAATATAAATTTAAATGTTGTCATTTTTAAAAAATAAGTATGTATTAAAATTGTTCTCACATTTTTAAACAATTAGTAACATGACCACACTGCAGGAATAAATTACTTAAACATACTTAGCCATAAGAAACATAAATTATTTGGAATTGTTTTAGATATAATTTTTAAAATCCTTAATTGCCTCAACCTCTAAGTGAAACTCTGATATGAATTTTACTTGATGAAATTATTACTATCACATTTCTAAATCATTAAAAACAAGAAATGTATCTTCATATAATATATTTGTGCCTACAAATATAGGATACACCTTATATTCATTCATAAATAAATAATCAGGCAAATCAAATAAAATAAGTTTTGGCATGAGTATATTCATAGTGCATATATATGCATGTGTGTTTACATGTATATGTGTATGCAAGTGTGTTTTTGTGAATATATATATGTGTTTATATTCAGAATATAATAATAGATCTACTATTATAGATCCAGATGTCTTAGATTCAAATCCTGGCTTGTTTACTGTGTGTCTTTACCCAAGTTACTGACAATCTTTGGTCTCATTTGTCTTTAAAATAAAAATAATACTAATTCTTACCTGGCAGAGTTGTTGTAACAATTAAACGGATAGATATATTAAGGTAATTAGAACAATGTCTGGTACTCAGTGAGCATTAGAAATATTGTCAATTATATTTTGTGTATTTAACTATGGCAGGAAATGTGTTCCCACCCAGTGGTGATTGATAGGGAGATTGAGAAGGAATGCTTTTCTTAGGTCTGAAATTCTCAAGTCTTTATGATATTGAGAAAAAATATCCCAAGGTACAATCCAAAGTTCCATCTTAAGTTGTTTAATAAACTGGGTTGTTTTAAGTAGAATTTGTGTCCAAAGTCAATCATCATCAAAAGAAGGAATTTTGGAAATTTTGATTATGTTTTACAAAACAGATTCTATATATGTTTATATATAAGATGGTGTACCATATAACTGCTACTTGCTTTTTCTCCCCCCACTTTTATGTTCTCTTCTACTGATTGAGAGACTTTTTTGTGTAATGGAAATTTTAAAAATCACCTTTAGATTATTATAATTCTCAATCTATCATTTTTTCTCTGAAATTCTGTTTGAAAGTCTTATTTGCTCTCTGATAGCTGTACTCATCTTCTTCCATTGTTATAACAGTTTTAGTTAGGTATATGGTCATCCATAATAAATATTATTTTTCTCAACCTTCCTTGCATCCAGGCATAACCATATTACTAGCTCAAGGCAATGATATGTAAATGGTCATCTGGCATCAGGCCATCTGGCAGCACTTGAGAGATGCTCTAATGAGTGAGTTGAGACATACTCTTCACAGTCCTTTTCATCTCCTCCTCTTTCTTGCTTCCAGAAGAACATATATAAGAGCTGTCAACACAGATTAGGAGGCTGAGAGCCACAGAGTAATTAAGTGTGTGAAGTGTCTTACTGTAGGCAAAGTGCTTGATAAAATTAAAAAAAAATAGCAAATCATATTTTACCTAGTCTAGGAGCTGATTGATCTCTTAGCCAAGGAAATTATTTTAGCTAAGGAAAGAAGAATCAATATTAGCCTTATGATGTTTGCTCTGCCTGTTTTATCTGCTGGAATGTTTTCCTTCCAAATATTCTCATTGCTAACTCCACCTATTTTTAAATTATAACCTAAGACCACCTAGTACTCTTGTTTCCTTTAACTTATCCTACTTTTCTCTTTTCTTATTGTACTTATTACCTTCTAAAACATGATATAATTGATTAATGTCATAATTATTGTACTTACGCTACTGAGATATAAGTTCTGTGAGGTAAGAGTTTTATATTTTTTGTTCATTGATGTGCTTCACATGCCTATCACGGGATATAAGACATAAGCTTCAATTAATAGTTTTTAAGAGGAAGAGAAAGTAGTCAATCTAGATTGAGATATATGTATGTAAAGACAATGAGTTAAGCATATTTTACAAGGACATATAATTAATCTTAGAATGGCTGCAATATAGAAAGAAAATAGAAAAGCAATATGAGTTGAAGTATGAGGTATTGGGAAGTTCAAATGATGGAGACATTTCTAGGTTTTCACAAGATTCAGAGCTTTTGAGTAACATTAAATGCCAATGGGGGAAGGATAATGTTTGGACTTTTGGCATGAAAACAACTGAATTAATAAATAGGATTTACTTAATGAGGAGAGAACTGTAGAAAATGGATAAGTATGCAGAGTGGTAAAGAAGAGTTCAATTCAACAGTGGACTGGATCATTTACAGTGTCCAACTACAGCTGTCAAGGGAGTGTGAAAACAAGCCAGAAGTAGAGGTACTTGTCAGAGAATCAAATGTATAAACTAATGATTTCAGTAGCTTCTAATTTCAAGTAATGGCATTATCCATGGTTTGGCTCTGAAATGGGGGAGGTCGTTCAAGTGGAGGGAAGGAATTCGTAGGAGGGAAATGTCAGTGGGAAGTCAAGGAAATGGGAGATGACTGTAAGCTGAATCTTCAGCATTCAAGTAACTTACACTATTTTTAAGGAAATGCCTGGTATAGGCAAAAAAGACTCAATACATTAAATCAATAGGGAGGAAAGTAGGCCTTATTTAAAATCTCAGAGTGTGATACGAAAAACAAAATACATAAGATATTTGAAAAGAGCATTTTCAGGGAAGTAAAATAGAAAATGGAATGAAACCCTGATAACAATTTTACATTTTGAAGAAAATTGGAAAACATCGAGGTTTATGAAACAAGATATCAATAGCAGGTTAGTAGAACAATAGAGTAAGATGGGAAAAATACCTCATAAATACCACTAAAATACATTTAGGAAAGAAAATGCCATACTAAACAAGGACAGGCAGAATCATCAGGAGAGAAAAGTGATAAGTAACATGAAGACGATGAATAATTTTTATAACCGAATTTCAACATAGCCATTGCCTCCACTTTCCAGAGGAAGAAACCAAGGCGCAAACAAGAAAAGAATTGAACAGCAAGTAAATCGCAGAACTCTTCTTCTTACCTGGCAAAGCATCCATTTTTAATTTAAGCAAAGTGGCTATAAGCTTCACTGTTAAAGCAGGAGATTTGATGCTCAGGCTTCTCTATTAATTAGTAACATTCTCTGGGGATTATGGTGAGAATGCAATAAACTAAAATATGTGCAACACTTAGCGACTCACATAGCATTCAGTGATAAATAATAGTGGGTATTATTACTACTGTTGTCACTAATTTACTACTATTGTTATTAATAAGTCTCTCATAAAATTATCTCGTCTTTTTAAAACCCAGTTTTATAATCAGCAAAATGAGGAAAGAATGCTTATTTTTGGTAAATGAGAGAATAAAGCCCACCTTGAAAAAATCGTAGTAAAGATTAAGTGTGAAAAGCACTTGGGAGGTTAAACTTTGATTCTCATGCAGTTGAATACATGCTCTCCTTTGGCATAACATTTCTGAATTCTTCACTACATAGTTTACATGTCTGTATGCTGTTGTAATATACAATATTGAGGCTTGAATACAATATTTCAGAAGCTGCTGACATGGTCATTGCTTGCGCTTGATCTCGTCTCCATTTCCTGCTGCAGTTCCACACCACGCTTAGCAGCTACATTACGCTGCCATTTCATACTGAAGTTGTACTCAATTAAAACTACCTGATCTCTTAGTTTTTTTCTCATGAACTTTCTGTCTCTTATTTCCTCTGCCTGATATTTGCTAAGACTATTACAAAGAAAGTCTTACAAAAGCTTGTGTTGAAACATACCAGACAAATTATTTTTACTACGTAAAGTAAATTGATGATATGTGAGATGTGTACGTGTTTGACCAGAGTTAACACCCGGTTGAAATGTACACTCTGCTTATCTTGGGGATGCCTATGCTGTGTTCATTCTTAATACTCCATCAACAGAGTTAAGTCATTTCTCACTTGTAGCTGTTAAGGCCATGTGGCTGTCTGATCCTTTTTCATGGACTCACCTTTACATCACTGGACGAAAATAACTTTAAAAACTGTACACCTAAAAGCGTCGTATGAATGGGAAGAATATGTTTTTCTTAAAATGACTTCACAGAAGGATTTAGGTTGTCAGTAAATTAACTCTTTTTATTATTAAAAAATGAAAATATATACTGCGAAAGGATTATGGTGAACGTTGCAGTATCCATAGTCAGACATCTAGATTTTAATATGAATTCCACAGTTTACTAGTCTCTCTGACTCAGTTTCCTCATTTGCAATATTAAGATAACAATAGCACCTCCCATTTAAAATTCTTATGATAAATAAATGATACAAATCTCCAAAAGTGTTTATGAGAACACTAAATTATGTTGGTTGTAAGTATAATATTTATATAACTATTAATGTCTGAAATGCTCATGCCACAGTTTTATATGACTCGAATATTTTTTTTTTTCTTCTTGATATCACTTATTCACTTATTTAACATTGAAGGACAAGTTTTAGTAATATTTCTACTGGCAACTTTAAAAAATAAGTAAGTTCTTTTGAATGCTCTGTAGAGTTATGGAAAGTAGCACTGCACACTCGAAGGAATATTTGTAATTTCTGGGTCAGAAAGAAATTAAGGAAGGGTTTATTGCCCACAGTTATCCTTACATAACTTCTCTGTCTTCTCAACAACTTTGATCAGTCATGCATCCATTTGCCTTTGAAGGAAGAGGAAAGAGTTTGCATTTTACAATGAGAACATATCAGCACTTACATTTAATTTACAAAGTGAAATTTTAAACATTTTAAAGGAAACAGGGTAATTTGATTGAAAATGCATCTACTGACATTTCACTTTCTGCAAATGCACATTCATCATAGTGATGGCTGGCTTGCTTGAAATTATAACTAATTTGGATTTCACTTGGAGAAAATATGTGCTAACTCCACTAAAAGTAGCACTTATATGTTTTCTACTCTTCTTCCCTCATTTCTTTATACATCACATTCTCTGACCAGAAACTGAATATTGCGTAGACAAACAAACAAACAAACAAAAACTATCAATTATAACATAAGGTGGTGGTGTAGGGTTGGTCTCTGAAGTTTTCTTTTCTTTCTCTCTCTCTCTCTCTCTCTCTTTTTTTTTTCTTGAAACAGAGTTTTGCTCTGTGGACCTGGCTGAAGTACAATAGCATGATCTCCGCTCACTGTAACTTCCGCCTCCCAGATTCAAGAGATTCTCCTGCCTCAGCCTCTGCAGTAGCTGGGATTACAGGTGCCTGCCACCACACCCAGCTACTTTTTGGTAATTTTAGTAGAGATGGGGTTTCACTCTGTTGGCCAGGCTGCTCTCAAACTCCTGACCTCATGATCTGCCTGCCTCAGCCTCCCAAAGTGTTGGGATTAGGCTTGAGCCACCACACCCAGCCCGGTTTTCTTGATTGTTACTTGAGTGCACGCTGGAACGGTAATAGGCAAATTTAAATTCCAGTCATTTTGTAAGGAAATTTCAAAGCTTCCCTGTTATTTTCAGCTTTGAAATTTGTTCCTCACATCTAAAGTAAGAAGAATATAAAATATATATTCCCTACTGAAAACTTTCCCCATTCTGAGTCTGAATGAACATTGATGTCCTCAGTAGAGGCTCAATAAATAATTAGGATTAAAGAAATCTGAATGTAATAGACCACCTGTAACAAGCCACGTGAATTAGTTCTCATACTAATTTCCTAGTGACAATCTCAAAGGATACTCCCTTTGTTTTTCTTTCCTTTTCTTTTTTAAACAACAAGGCCTACTGCCTTTTCTCCTAATGTTTTGATTTTATTTAGAAGTTATTAGGGATATAAGTGTAATTCTACAGTCTCTAGAATGTATATGATATGTAATATTTTTATAGTTGATGTCTAGAGTTTACTTTCTTACAGTGGTTTGAGTCCAATGAATATAGTTTACTGTCATTACAGACTCATGGCATTTACGTTAAGATGCAGAAGGTGTAACATAGATCCATTACTACAAGGCAAGTGTGATGTATGATATTGGTACCTGTCCCACTCCCAATCTCCCAGCTGCTGTGAGAGTTGGCTGATAACAACTCACAGATTCTCCCTTCTATAAAGGATTGCCCTTGGCCATATGGAAGACACTTGCCCAGAAAACTACAGCCTCCCCATAACCCTCCCTCCTGCAGACATGCTTTTCATTGGAATACAAGACTGTCCCCTCACCTCCAGGTGGGACTGCCTTATCTCCCAGGTGCTGGTGAGCTCCTAAGACTACACGGTTGTTTAGCATGCTTACATTCTCCATAGCTGTGTCCCTCACATCTCTTCTGCTGAGGGCATTCCATCAGTAAGACATTGAACAAAATTCCTTATCTCAAGTCTGCCTCTACAAAACCCAACCTGAGCTAGCAAGGGAAACTTCCTCCTGTGTGATCATGAAAATATATTCTACTTAGGTTCACCATCATTCTGTTCTTTTTACATTTTATTTATAATAATTTATGCAGAATGTTACAGTAAGTTCATTCTCATATTTATATTCTTATTGAATGTTAAAATCACTTAATATTTTTAAAAGATAATATTAAAATTTCTTTACATACACAATTTATTTCCTCTGTCTCCGGACACCACTCTAACACTCTAAAACAAACAATATCCTGGAATATTCTACAAAATTAATTTTTGAAGCATTAATATAAATAACTTAATTAAAAAGAAATGTTTCTAAAAGCTTAGAATCTTTTTTTTAAATGATACAATGTGGGAGTAAAATAATCATGAATGTAGAGCTCTAGTCATAAAGGCATAGGCTTACAACACATTCTCCATATGTGGCTTTTCTCCTTTCCAAGTTCCACACTAGAACTGTAGATCCTAGAATTAAACTTGCATACCAGGAAACACACTACTGAGATGATTTCCAAAATGGGTTTTGAGTAGATTCGAATCAAGGATAATGGAGAAGAAGCAATCATTTTTTATTGTGCTATATCAGGAATTTAAAATTATGATTGTTTTCTGACTTTGATTTTTAAGTTCACGGGTACATGTGAAGGTTTTTACATAGGTAAACTTGTTTCATGGGGGTTTCTTGTACAGATTATTTCATCACCCAGGTATTAAGCCTCATACCAATTAGTTATTTTGCCTGATCTTCTTCCTCCTCCCCACCCTCCACCCTCTGAAAAACCCCAGTGTGTGTTATTCCCCTCTAAATGTCCATGGGATCTCATTGTTTAGCTCACCACTTAAACATGAGAATATGAAGTATTGGTTTTCTGTCCCCACATCAGTTTGCGCCTCTAGCTCCATCTATGTTTCTGCAAAGGGCATGATATCATTCTTTTATTAAGGCTGCATAGTATGCCATTTTTTTTTTTAACCATGTTTTCTTTATCCAGTCTATCATCGATGGGTATTTAGGTTGCTTCCATGTCTTTGCTATTGTGAATAGATCTTAAGCATTAAGAGGGAACCCATCGGTTTCGGTATGACTTACATTTATGTGGTTATATATAGATCATGGCTGTCATATTGTACTAATTTAAGATACTTAATTTAGAAAGAATATAACATGCAGCTTAGTGGAGCTCTTACAATACTAGTGATCATAGCCTGAGCTTTTCGGGTTCTACAGGTTTGCAGGAAAAGGATACTGGGAGATTTTGGCAATATCATTTATACACCACAAAATTTTTAAAAATTATAGTTTTAATAAATTAATCTTTTTTTTTTTTTAAATGGAGTCTCACTCTGTCTCCCAGGTTGGAGTACAGTGGCACAATCTCAGTTCACGGCAAACTCTGACACCTAGGTTCAAATGATTCTCCCATCTCAGCCTCCAGATTAGCTGGGATTACAGGTGCTTGTCATTGTGCCCTTAAATTTTTAGTAGAGACTCAGTTTCACCATGTTGGACAGGCTGGTCTTGAACTCCTGACCTCATGATCCATCCACCTCAGCCTCCCAAAGTGCTGGGATTAGAGGCGTGAGCCACTGCACCCAGCCACAAATCATTTTTTTTTGTATTTGAAAGAATACAGAGTAAACAAAATGATAGTTGCAAGATTGCGTGTTCTTACCAGTAGACTCAGACATCCTCAGAAAGATGGCATCCAATATCTTAGATTGCTCTCAAGAGAAGCCACCATAGCAGCATGAGAAGTGATATTTAGAATTTGTATCCTCAGAACATAAAGATCCTTAAATTAATCTTAAAGTTCCAAAATGATCTTTTTTGACTCCATGTCTCACATTCAGGTAACACTAACGCAAGAGGTGGGTTCCCATGGACTTGGGCAGCTCCACCCCTGTAGCTTTACAGGGAGGGCACAACCCCACTTCTGGCTGCTTTCATGGAATACAGTTGAGTATCTGTGGCGTTTTCAGGTGCATCGTGCAAGTTTTTGGTGGATCTACCATTCTGGGGTCTGGAGGACCATTACCATCATCCACTAGACAGTGTCCAGTAAGGACTCTGTTTGGGGGATTCAACCCCACATGTCCTTCCCTTCCATACTGCCCCAGCAGAGGTTCTCTATGAGGGCCCTGCCCCTGCAGCAAACTTGTGCCTGGAGATCCAGACATTTCCGTACATCCTCTGAAATCTAAGCAGAGGTTTCCAAACCTCAATTCTTGACCTCTGTGCACCTTCAGGCTCAACACCACATATAAGCTAGGGTTAGACTCGCACTCTCCAAAGCCACTGCCCAAGTTGTATTCCGTGGCCCCTTTTAGCAATGGCTAGAGCAGCTGGGATGCAGGGTACCAAGTCCCTAGGCAGCACATGAAACCATATTTTCCCCCTAGGCCTCCAGGCCTGTGATGCCAATGATGGCCACAAAGGTCTGTGACATGCCTTAGAGACATTTTTCCCCATTGTCTTGGCAAATCACATTTGGCTCCTCATTCCTTATGCAAATTCCAATAGCAGGCTTGAATTTCTTCTCAGAAAATGGGTTTTTCTTTTCTATTGCATCACCAGGCTACAAATTTTTTGAACTTTTATGCTATTTTGTCTTTTAAAACTAAATGTTTTTAACAGCATCCAAGTCACCTACAATTTCTTCTGCCGGATAGTCTAACTCATCTCCCCTAAGTTCAAAGCTTCACAAATCTCTGAGGTAAAATGCCACCAGTCTCTTTGCTAAAACATAACAAGAGTCCCCTTTGCTCCAGTTTCCAACAACTTCCTCATCTCCATCTGAGACCACCTCAGCTTGGATCCATGTCATCCTCAGCATTTTGGTCAAAAATATTCCACAAGTCTCTAGGATGTTCCAAACTTCCCCACATTTCCCTGTCGTCTTCTTAGCCCTCCAAACAGTTCCAGCTTCTGCCTGCTATCCAGTTCCAAAGTCGCTTCCACATTTGGGGTATTTTCATAGCAGCACCCCACTCTACTCTACCAGTATGAATTTACTGTATTTCTTGCTGCTGATAAAGACATACCTGAAAAGAAAAAAGAGGTTTTGTGGACTCAGTTCCACATGGCTCCAGAGGCCTTGCAGCCATGGCGGAAAGCAAAAGACATGTCTTACACGGCAGCAGACAAGAGAGAATGAGAGAACCAGGTGAAAGGGGTTTCCCCTTATAAAACCATCAGATCTCATGAGACGTACTCACTACAATAACAGTGTGGGGAAGACTTCCCCCATGATTCAATTATCTCCCACCAGGTCCCTCCCACAACATGTCAGGATGATGGAAGCTACAATTCAAGGTGAGATTTGGGTGGGACACAGCCAAACAACATCATTCTCTCATCAGAAAACTCTAGAAGTTAAATGTCACTTGAAACAACGTAATAAGCCTCTTTCCTCCTTCCTCTCTCTCTAAGAATTGTAATATCACCCAGCAGGTAGGTCATGAAATCCATTCTGCCCAGGGCCTACATTTGGTGACCACATCAAGTTAAGGTCTGTAAGGCAGTTCTTAGCAGGGGACTCCATGTAAAGAAAAGGAAGGATTTCTAGTTATTATCATCATAAACTAAAATGAGGAAATTTCAGGCAAAGACTATAGAAATTACTATACTCATGCCATAATCTTGTATAAATCCTACATTTAAGCAAAATCAAGAAAGGCCTGCCTTTGAATGATATAAGAGGACTGTGATAATAGCAATTTAAGTATATTATTTAATCAGTCTCTAAATATATTTTAACAATAGATTTTAAATAAAAACAGGGACCAGGACCTGGATCCATGTATACCCTGGGCCCCACTGTGATACTTTTTGATTCTCTTCCCAGTCCCTAGCCTTCCGCTGTACATATGGTTCACAGGATGTCCCAAGGTTACCCGATACTCATGTTTGCAATGTTGTCCCTGGGCTAGATGTCCAGGCTAGGTCCAGAGTGGTGGTTTGGAAAATAGCTTATTTTCCTGGCTAGTGTGGCCAGTGTGACTGGCAAAGAATTTCTTCCTGGGATCACATGAGATTAATCGCTGAGATGATGCTGACACACTGGTGTGGGGTGACTCTCACCTAAATCAGCATCAGGAAATGTTCAGGATTCTGATCTACCAATGGTTCAATTCTGAGCCTTGAACATGAGTCACGTGTGTGAGCTGTGATTTAGCTCTGATCTGTCAGTGTTCCAACCATACTGCTGTCTGTAGTCTACGGCACAAGAGGGCTGCAAGGGTAGCAGCAGGCATCCGTTACCCTGTGCCTCTCCCCATCTTCCACTGCAACCCAGAGAGGTTACCTCAATTCTTACTGTGAATGCCTTTTCAGTGTCAGTCTTCCCTCCAGGGATGGCTGTGCTTGTTTCTTCTGAATTATTTGAGACCATGTCTTGCTCTTCAACACTCCAGTCCTTCCAATTGATGTTCTTTCTTGCCTCTAATTTATGGGGTTGTGTGGTGACATCATATCTACTGGGTAGATATTAAAGTATGCTGGACAAAGGATAGGCCTTCATTATGCAAATGAAATTGCTTTTTTGTATTTATCAATGGGCCCCCACCTATTTTTTTCCAAGGATACCTCAACACTGAAAGAGATTATACTCGAAAAATAAAGTAATTTGGGGCTAAACAACTCAAGGAGAGATATGGCTGGGAGATGAGTTGCTCAGACTTGTGTTGTCAAATCTAAATAGTAAATTTAACATAACCAGAAGATAAACCATCTTCCGCATTTTCCTGCATACTCTCGGTGATACTTGCATTGTTGATTATCATCAACAAAGCATAGTAATGATCTGTGATGGAGTCATTTAGTGCCAGTTTTAATGACTAGTATAGATGATGCAGTATTATGAGTAATGATGTAATCAGCATTAGATAAATAGCATCAGGCCAAAAAAAATCATATTGTTTGGAGGAAAGGGATTTATCTTGAATAAAATTAATATAGCATAAGTACCACAAATAAGTGGGAACCTTTAAGAAGGCAGCAGAAAAAAATGAGGTAGACCATAAAAGAAGACAAAATGATCCTTGGGGAGAACGGAGATTTCACCATTGAGTTAAGAGAGAAAGCAAAGAATGATAATAAATATTTATTCAATTGGAGGTTCCATTGATGTAAGTTAAAGGACATCTTTTTTCATGGCCTTTAGTTTTTCTCTGTGAATTAGAGATACAAGCATCTATTTCTAGATTGTAGGAAATGTTAAGTTTGGAGGCACATGGTCTCCAAGGAGAATTTCAGATGTAAAATTGTGCTTTATGACTTAAGTGTTATCTAACACAATGAATAATGCATTTATAAAATACATTCACTAGAAACTTTGGCTGTCAGGGAATGTGTATGAATAAAAATTAATCTGATGACATAAACAAATTGCTGTGTTGTATTTGCCTGTTATAATAAAACTCTAGGAAAAATAACGATGGTGTATCCTCAGTTAAGTTTATCAAATGCTAATATTCCATTATGAGCAGGGAACTTTGTAGATAAAACGACTAATCATATTAATAACAGTTTCTGTCCTTAGGAAGCATCATCTGAAGGAATACAGACTATAAAAATAGTTTTATTGTAATGGCCTCTGTATATAGTAGTATGAATGGATACACTGAGCCCAGAATGATGTGGCCACATCAGATCTTTCTGGTGAAAGTTTTCTAATTGAGTCTTAGAAAGAGTTTGTCACATGAAAAAGTGTGGAGTAAATGTGGCAGTCAAAGGGAAGTACATGGGAATATTGCTTAGCTATTTCTATGTAACAGACCACCCAACTTAGTACTTATAATGTAGCCCTATATGGTTGCTCTAATTTTGTAGACCTCAATTCATTTTACTGACAATTTCCATTTGACAATTTAGAATTGGCTTAGCTTTCTGATTCTGCTGCTCTTAACTGAACTACCACATGCATTTACAGGGTTCTGGGCAGCTCTACCTCTGAGGAGTTGGCCAGCCCCTTGAGGCAAGAGGATGGTAGAGGAGGCTCGGCCTCATGCCTGTCAACATTAGGGGACTATCCTAAGTTTGTTCACATAAAGGCTTGCAAGTATTTAAGAAGGATAATGGAATCAAAGCCTAATCAAGTCTAGGCTTGGTATAATGTCACTTACACATGCTGACCAAAGCATTGGCTACAGGCGGTCATAAGGCCAGCCTAGACTCAGGGATAATAAACAGAGCTACCTCTTAATCAAAGGAACTGTGAAGTCTCATTAAAAAGTGGCATGCATTCAGGGAATGGAAAAACACATGGCATGTATTTATTTATGTATCCATTTATTTATTTAGTGTATTTAACCACAAAGCACAAAGTTTCTAAGCATAAGATAATTTTGTGTAAAATGAATTAACTTTATGAATCCAACTGAACTTCTATTAGAAATTAAAACTCTAAGTACAATAAAAGTAGGAAATTAGAAATGATGAAGCTGGAGAGGTAACAATCCTGAAAAAGAAGGGTAAGCTTAACAAGATATGACTTTTTGTAGATTATATTATTTCCCCCCAAATTCAGACATGGAGAAATCTGCAGAATAAGCTAGACACACACACACACACACACACACACACACACACACACACACACACACACAGATAATTACTTGCTCAAAGACAAATGGAAAAAACAACGTCATAATTTACCCTCTACGCTGGAGATTTAATTTTTTTTTCTTTTTCACCAAATACTGAATAACAATTTTGAGGGAGAAAGTAAAATATTTTAATCAGGTTGTTACAGGTAAGATTTTTACTTTAGACAGATTACCCTGGCAGTCACCTAGATAAAATATAAAAAATGATTAAAATCAGCAAGATGAAAAATAGATTACTAGTGTGATAATCTGAAAGAGAAAAAATTAATTTCCAATCTCTGACATTGATTCAAGAATGAAGAAAGGACAAACAGATTTGAATAAAACATAACTTAGTCATGGAATGGATGTGGGGAGGGAGAAAGAGTAGAATTTTGAATGACAATCAAGTTTCTAGATTGGGAGATTAATGTTTTCACTAAGATGAAGAACAGGAATACCTTTGACTTTCTTTTGTCCACTACACATGTGCTTTTACCCACTTTCAGACTCAAGATGAAACATGAAATGAGATTTAGATGCAGACCAACTAGAACTTGTATTCAAACTAGAAGTAGAAACTACCAAATAGTTTGTCATTTGGGAGCAAGATTAAGAAAGGTAGATGAGATGAGAAAGAGAATTTCTTAAAGTAATCTTATAATATTTAGTTTATTTCCTACACAAGTATTAATATGAAATTTTTAAATAAAATAAAACAGCAAAAGCAAAGACTTCCTATTTCATTCCACCTTGACTTTATTTAACATCATTGTAATTAAATATGTATTAAATTTGTAGACAATAAATAAATATATTAACTAGAAGCAAGTTTGCTTGTGTCTGGAAATTATTTTTAAACATATCCAGATTTACATAAGAATCTACAGCCAAAGGAGTTTTTTATGGCACATACTTCAGGATAGATTTGAAGATGTGTGACCAAGTAAAAAGAAATACTATATGGAAGTAAGTGGTTGTACATTTTATGTCCTGAACCTGAGAAAAAAATTTATGGAGGGAGGAAAAAAATCACTTTCAAAATTATTGATGAAATCAACATTTTCCAAGAGTCTGCATTATTTATATTCTACATTTCAAAGACTAAATGCAAAATGTTTTCTAATGTATAAAATTCATTTAACTGATACAAAGTTTTTCTTACTATTATCTGTGTTAAAATGCAATACACATAATCTTATTTGTAGAGAGATCAACTCCGTTCATTTTCAGGTAACAATGTCAATAACGACCTAATAGCAGGACTTTGTATTGTTTTATATTGATGTTCAAGGATCTTGATATTATTGACTCATTGGCTTAATAGTTTTCTAAAAGTGCATATTTCCAGAAATGCACCGTATCACATATGCTATACACATCCACATGCAGGTCCACATATAGGAATATGCAAATTAGATATAATAACCAGAAACCACTTGCTTGAAGACAAAAACTTTCATGTCATCTCTTTCTTAAAACAATTTTCTGATACAACATTGGGCTTCATTGTCAACCCAGAGTTTTTCTTTTTCACACAACTGACCAACAAAATGAATTTAGTTTATTCAATATATAAGTGATGGTAATTCAGAGACTCCTTGGATAAAGCAATTGGAATTCAATGAAAAAGAATAATATGGTAGATTATTAGCTTATCAGTAACAAAAATCAGGATATATGTTCCTGCATTTAAAAAAAATCAGTTCAATGTCTAATCATGAGGAAATGACATTGCTGGTTTCCATAGCAACCAAGTCCTGAGTATTCTTCATTCCTCTCTTTTCTACCAGAATCCAGAATCTACCTCGTTATGGTAAAAAGAAATTCAGTGTCACATCAATGAAAACTCTAATATTTATATATCCAAATACATTTTTTCTGTCCAGGGTGACTAAGTAAAGATGCTAAAATCCAGCATTGGCTTGAACAAGAAAAGTTAATTTAAATGTGAGAAGAACTGAAGCTTGCTTGAATTTTACTTATGTATGCAGCATCTATTATTTGAGCATCTGAGAGAGATGTTTTTTTCATCTACTTTGACAGGCTTAGCTCTTTGGAGAGTTTATTTTATCTCCCCTAGTCAGAAGCTGATTTCAGTGGCACTTCTGCCTCAAATGTAAAAGTCAAAATACAAAAGAACTAGCACACTTATTCTTGTCTAGCAAAGACAAGATTTATTCCATGTGGTGTAAAAACACCTGACAAACTATCTACTTGATATCGAACTTTCAAAATACTTTCATACCACTTTTTTTTAAGTGGGAAAGTATGTTAGCATAATTGACTTTAAGTTGTGTTTCCTGTGATTACTTATAAAAATATATACATTTTAGTTACAGCTATATTACATAATTTGGCAGCATTGCTGTTTTGCTTGATCCATTGATGGATTTTTTTGTTCGCAAGTTACAAAGTAATTATTTATCTTAGAAACACAATTCCAATCTCTCTAGCTTTGTCATATACTAGTCACAGTTCAAATTCATGGTTTTGATGCACTTATCTTGTACATTGTATCACATTCTGTGCGTATTCTATTTCACTGGTGTATTTCCATAGGACTCTACATTTTTCTGAATAATAATTTAAATAATTATTTTCTTTGGTTGTTGATCTGATGTCTGTAATCCTCAGAAGACTCCAGGTTTATGCAGGAAACCAGTTTACTGTTTTATGCTGGATCTCAGTACTCAACATAGAGGCTGGCACACAAGAGATGGCAATAAATTTTTAATGAATGAAAGAATGAATAATGAGTCAAAATTTACTGTTTCTATTGCTTGTTAATTATATCACCAAATTCCAGTGACTCTATTATCATTATTGCCTTTAGATTTATACTGCATAAGGATTGTATTTTGTGTGAAGTCATGGGGAAATGGGTATATATAGCTAAATAAGAGTATCTGTCACATCCATGGCTTGCTACTGTTTATAGAAATAACCCAATACATAATATATCACCGAACTGACTGACTAAAAGAAAAAATGAAAACTTATCTTAAAATTAACAACATTTTTAGGAAAGACAAGAGCCCATTTGGTCAGGGTGGTAGTAGACCAAAGGTGGAAATGTATTAGATTCCAGACAGATTTTAAAGATAAAATGAAGAGGATTTGCTAATAGAGTGGATGTGAGATGTGAGGGAAAAAGTAGAGACAAGAATGAGTCCTGATTCTGGGTCTAAAAAATTGAAAGATGAAGTCTCCATTAACTCATGAGGAAAACGTAGAAAGTGTGAGGACCATATCACACATCTTACATTTGTTTTTGTTACTGCTAAACTTGAGATGCTTATATATTTAAGTTGAAATGCTAAAGGAGTACTTTTCTATGTTTAATTAAATGGTGAGAGGAATGAGGATAGAAGGATGGAATTCAGAGTTTGAGTTAGGTTTTGGATATTGGATCCTGAATGCTGGATAGTAAGGAAATGTTGATTTTTAAAAAGTTCAAGCCACAATGGCAAATGAAAAAGACAGCCAAATCTATGCTACATTTCTCCCCCAACATACACTGATGAAGTCAGTCTAGGATGAAAACGTGCTATCATGTAGTGATTTATCCAGGAACTGATTTACAAATATATTATCCATTGTTTTTACTTTTATTTCTTTTTTTATGGGGGATAGCTGTTAATAACTCATGCTCTCTGTAACCTTTGAGAATTACTCAATTTGTAGTTTCCCTGTCATTTTTGCCCGACCTTATAGAATTTCACCATACACACACAGAACTTAGTCTTCAAAAAATATACAAGAAGACCTCTATGAAGATATCTGAAACAATTTTGGTTACATTTTATCTTTTTAAAACTTCTTCCTCCAACATTCAGACACTACAGCCTTTCTAAACATTCATTCCTGTCATCTCAACTAAAGACATTAGTAGGCTTTCTCTGACATCACTGTTTTAGTCTAAGGCCATACCATCCAAATGTGCCTGATCTCATCTGAGAACATTCTTTTATTTTCCAGGAGCCAAATGTGTCTGCAGGCAGACATCTGAGAAAGCTGTAGTGCCTCCCAAACTCAAGTTCTTCTCTTGAGGTTCACAGAATGAACCTTTTTATTTGCTGTCTGAAAACTATTACTTTATGAATTTTGCTCTGATATTTTTGTTCATTTGTTTGCAATTGAGTTTAATGAGTTTAAGTCTAGACCCTATATTTTATGGTGTTTAAAAGTGGAAATCTACCATCTTAAACTTTTTTTTTGACTGTATTCCCCTCTGTGCCCTTCACACTGATTTATGAATTAAGACAGACCCAATTCTCTGCAGAAATGTCCC
Organism: Saimiri boliviensis; assembly: GCF_048565385.1. Lineage (NCBI taxonomy): Eukaryota > Metazoa > Chordata > Mammalia > Primates > Cebidae > Saimiri > Saimiri boliviensis. The sequence goes on along the minus strand of NC_133466.1, from coordinate 23,389,455 downwards.
TAACATCAAGTAAATAGATACTCTCTGAACAGAGCTTGGGAACGAGCTAAGTTGTATCAGAATCTCTCAAATAGGAATTAAACATATTTCTCACAATATAAGCAGTATATGTAACCCTAATAAATTCAATTAACAAGAATTGGATATATCCTTTTGCCAAAAATACTATAAAGAGAATGAACAAAGTAATGGTAAACTAACTTCTGGTTAACATGCACATGCCTGTGTGCACACGCATGCGCGCACACACACACACACACACACACACAAATGTAGATCAACTGAATTTTACATTTTACAAAAAATCCCAAGATTGTAAAAGCTTCAGCTACTGCTTTTAAGTTGATTTTGTTTTGCATTTAAAAACAAGAACTAGAAGGAATATAAAAATGGAGGGGAGGGAAGGCAGAGACATTCTAAGTGAAAAAGGAAATGTTACCAGACTCTTGCCTCAAAAATTCTTTCATTTGCATCAGTAGATGCAATCTGAAGAAAAAAACAGCATTCTTTTGCCAGTTATTTTCATCACCTAGCTGCTGATATAAATTATTTAATAATTCAGTTGTGTACATGCCGAGCATGGTGTATAAACTGGTCTGCCTAATTTATATTTGTGAAGTGTATTCCATGCATTTGAGGTTGTTGCCAAATAATATTTCAAAGTTCAATGTACACATTAAACTCTTACCTCATAGGAAAAGTGTGCAAGTATTTGATATCATTAAAATCTCTACAGTTATTGTTTTAAGAATAAAATGTTTTGTATTATATCCTATGTATAAATTTAAATTACATGCATCCTTCATTTTATGGCAGTTCACTTTGTTGTATTTATCAGATATTGTGTTTTTTACAAATCCAAAGTTTTTGACAACTCTGAATCGAGCAAATCAAACAGCATCATTTTTCAAACAGCATGTGCTTATTTCATGTCTATCTGCTACATTTTCATATGTATTGCAATATTTAAAACCTTTTCATTACTATTATACCTTTTATGGTGATATGCGATCAATGATCTTAGCTCTTCCTAATGCAATTGTTTTGGGAAGCCATGAACTATGCCCATATAAGATAGCGAAGTTAACTTACAAATGTTGTGTGTTTTGACTGCTCCAGAGATTGACTGTTTCCCTATCTCTTTTCCTCTCCTCAGATTTTGCAATTCCACAAGACACAATAGTATTAAAATTAGGCCAATTAAGAAGCCTACATCCATCTCCAAGTGTTCAAGTGTAAGGAAGAGTCATACATCTCTCACTCTAAATCATAAACTAGAAATGACTAAAGCTTAGTGAGGAAGGCATGCCAAAACTAAGACAGTTCAAAAGCTATGCCTTTTGTGCCAAAGACCCAAGTTGTAAATGAATAACAAAGAAAGAAAGAAAGAAAGAAAGAAGAAAGAAAGAAAGAAAGAAAATAAATGTGCTATTCTAGTGAACACAGAAGTAATAAAATAAAAATAAACAGTCTTACGTTGATATGGAGAAACATTTTAGGTGTCTGGATAGGAGATAAAACCAGCCACAGCATTCCCATAAACTAAGCCTAATCTGGAGCAAGACCCTAACTCTCTTCAATTCTGTGAAGTTACAAAGAGGTGAGAAAGCTTCAGAAGAACAGTTGGAAGCTGGCAGAGGTTGGTTCTTAAGTTTTAAGAAAGTAAGTGATTTCTGTAACATAGAGTACAAGATGCATTACCAAATGCTGGTATAGAAGCTCTGCAGTAAGTTACCCAGGCTATTTAGCTAAGATCATTGATGATGGTGGCTACACTAATTCAGATATTTAATGTGGACAGAACAGCCTTCTATGGGAAGAAAATGCCATCTAGGACTTTTTAACTAAAGAAGATAAGTTGCTGTCTGGCTTTAATGCTTAAAAAAACGCGCTGACTCTTTACTTAGGGGCTAAATCAGCCAATGCTTGTTTACTATTCTGAAAAATCCTAGGGCCTTTAGGAATTATGCTAAAATATATTTTGCCTGTGCTTATTAAATAGAACAAAGCTTGGATGACAGTACATTTGCTTACAACATGATTTACTAATTATTTTATGCTCATTGTTGCAACCTACTGCTCAAAAAAAAAAAATCCTTTCAAAATATTACTGCTCACTGACAATGTACCTGGTCACCCAAAAGATCTGATGGAGATGTACAAGGAAATCAATTTTGTTTTCATGCCTGCTAATACAATCTCCATTCTACAGCCCATGAATTAAGAAGTAATGTCAAATTTCAATTCATTAAGTATAAAATTGCTAAAAACTTAATTTTTAAAAATTATTTTAACTTTTATTTTAAGTTCATGGTTACAAATACAGGTTTGTAACATAGGTGAGCTTAAGTCTTAGGAGTTTGTTGTTTAGATTATTTCATCGCTTAGTGTGTTGTTCCACTCTTGTGTCCATGTGTTTTCATCATTTAGCTCCCACTTATAAGTAAGAATATGTGGTATTTGGTTTTTCATTATTATGTCAGTTTGCTAAGGATGATAGTCTCCAGCTCCATCCATGTCCCTGCAAAGGACATGATCTCATTCTTTTCTACAGCTACATAGTATTCCATGGTGTATATGTCTTATTATTCAAAAAACACATTTTGTAAGGCTATCACTGCCAAAATAATGACTCTTTTAATGGATCCAAGAAAGTAAATGTAAAGCTTTCTGGTAAAAAAATCACCACTCTAGGTGTTATTAATAATTCATGAAAGGAGGTCCAAATATCAACATTAATAGGAATTTGGAAAAAGTTGATTCCAAGCCTTATTAATGACTTTGAAGGATTCAAGACTTCAGGAGTAGAAGAAACTGCAGATGAGGTAAAAATTAGCAAGAGAACTAGAATTAGACGCAGAAGCTGGGCCATCACAGTGGTTCACACCGGTAATCCTAGCATTTTGGGAGACCGAGATGGGCAGATCACTTGAGGTCAGGATTCAAGACCAGCCTGGGCAGCATAGCAAGACCTCATCTCTATGAAAAATATAAAAATTATCCGGGCATGGTGGCACACACCTGTAATCCCAGCTACTCAGGGGGCTGAGGTGGGAGAATCACTTGAACCTGGGAGGCAGGTGGAGGTTGCAATGACTAGAGATCGCACTGTTACACTTTAGCCTGGGTGACAGAGTGGGACTCTGTCCCCTGCCTGCACCCCCCACACCTGCCAAAAAAAAGTAGAGCCTAAAGAAGTGACTAAATAACTGTACCCTCATGATAAAATGTAAATTGATATGGATGGGCAAAGAAAGTGGTTTCATGCTTTTGATAAAAGTGATATGAACACTGTTGAAGTGGCAACAAAGGATTTAGATTATTACACAAATTTAGTTTATATGGGAGAGGCAGAGCTTGGGAGAATTGACTGAAATTTTTAAAGAAGTTCTACTGTGGGTAAAATGCTATCAAATAACATGACATCCTACAGATAAATCTCTAGTGAAAAGAAGAGTCAATTGATGCAGCAAACTTTATTGTTTTATTATTTTAAGAAATTTCCAGGACCTCCTCAATCTCCAGCAATCTCCACCATTATCAGTCAGAAACCATCAATATTAAGGCAAAATCCTTCACCAGCAAAAAGATTATGACTCACTGAAGGCTTAGCTGATTGTTAGTATATTTACCAATAAAGTATTTTTAAGTTTTCATTTAGATGTGTACATAGTTTTTATTTAGATATGATGCTATTGTATACTTAATAGACTACAGTATACTGTAAATATAACTTCTAAATACATTGGAAAGCTAATATATTTGTGTGACTCACTGTATAGCAATACTTTATTGCAGTGGGCTGAAACCAAAACTTCAGAATTTCCAAAGTATGCATGTCTAAATAATTATGGCTAGCAAGGCTTCAAAAGTATTATTGTTGAAAATTTATAATGTTTTAGAATACATATGTTTGACTTTAAAAAGTACTAGTGACATACTAAGACATTTACTTATTTCACCATTTTTTACTGAATGCTGACAAATTTACAGACTTCTTGGTGATAAGATACATACAGGAAGAACAGAATAGTCCTGTGCTCAGTGAACAATATGTGAAATGGCAGAGATATACAAACCATTGTTTTATTTATTTATTTATTTTTTACATGGAGTCTCGCTCTTGTTGCCCAGGCTGCAGTGCAGTGGCATTATCTCAGCTCACAGTAAGCTCCATCTTCCAAGTTCAAGCAAATCTCCTACTTCAGCCTCCCAAGTAGCTGGGATTACAGGCATGTGCCACCATGCCCAACTAATCTTGTATTTTCAGTAGATATGGGGTTTCGTCATGTTGGCCAGGCTGGTCTCGGACTCTGACTTCAGGTGATCACCTCCCTTGACCTCCCAAAGTTCTGACATTACAGGCCTGAGCCACAATGCCTGGCCAAGTATTATTTTAAAATGATGAAATGAAGAGAATTATGGTATTGTATAATACAGAGGAAATAAATAGATCCATAGTTACTATAGAAAGTGACAACTAAATGTGAAAAAAAACACATTTTTCAAGAAGAAATGAGAAGAAGATGGATCAAAATACAGTGTGTCTAGAGATTACTAAAATTGGTTCTCTGTGATGGAAAAAAGAAGGAGTTTGTAGCATGATATTAAATAAGAAAGCAGGAAAGGGCCACATCATAAGAAGTTTTGTTGATTTTTTATAGCCAGGCATGGTGGCCCACACCTGTAATCCCAGTACTTTGGAAGGCTGAGGCAAGCAGATCACAAGGTCAAGAATTCAAGACCAGCCTGACCAACATGGAGAAACCCCATCTCTACTAAAAATACAAACATCAGCCAGTTATGATGGCATGTGCCTGTAATCCCAGCTACTCAGGAGGCTGAGGCAGGAGAATCACTTGAACTCAGGAGTTTGAGGTTGCAATGAGCTGAGATCATGCCCCTGCACTCTATCCTGGGTGGCAAAAGCAAAACTCCATCTCAAAACAACCAAATAAAAAATCTTTGTTAATTTTCCAAACATAAAAAAAGAGCTTAACATATATTTGCCAGTCACAAACTACACCCAAGTCCCTTGTACTAAGGTCTTTAAATTTTAAACTAATATGTTTGGGGTGATGTTTAGGCATTTTAAGCAATGGTGAACATTAATCATGTCAATATATTATTAAAATATTTCCACTAATAACAGTGTAACAGATGAACTGAGAATGGAGAAGGAGATGTAACCAGGAGCTGAAAGCCTGGGATGGAGAGATCAGCTGGAAGATTGATACTGTAATTCCAGCAAGAAATCGTATATTCTTCACCAAAGCAATGGCATTGGAGAAGGAAAAGTAACAGGATTTCAGAAATATTTAAAAGGAAGAATGAAAAAATAAGTTACTACAATGAAATAAATAATAGGAAATAAGCCAGGAAAAGTAAAAGCCACATGACTTGTCACGTTATAAAATCAATTTACCGGATTTCAAAGTTGTGCCTAAGATTAAGTACAATTTGTGTCCTTTTTGTAAAACAGTTTCCCTATCTTTTCATCCAGCTAAAGCTCATTCAGGATTTGCAACTTAGTTCAAACATTACATCTAAATGGAAGTTTTGTTTAAATACAATGACCTACATTAGATGCACATTTATTTGTTTCTGTGTTACCTGTCTCCAACTATAATCATCGTATTATATATATGTTTTCAATTTTGTTGTCCTTCACTGTAATATAAGATTCATGAATAAAGGGTCTTTGTCTATGTCACTTCACTTAGGTCCCCTAGTTGCTAACATAGCAATTTAAACAGTACAGTTGTGGTAAATATTTATAAAAGAAACAACTGATAAACTAAGAAATTAGATAAAACAATCCCAAATATTGTAGATATAAAAATGTTAAGAATTATGCGTTAAAAAGTAAGAAATAAAATCTACATTTCCTGTGACTAAAATCTGAATAATAAATTCTTACAGTATATACTTTGGGGGCAATCCTGAAAGGACATTTTGGACTGCTATGCCCATGATATATGTGATTTCTTTAATCATGTCTCCCCTGTGAGTTATATTACTTGCTTTAAAGAGTGGGAGAACAGTCATTTTGCTTCTCAGAGCAGTTCAAGTGTTAATTTTGATATGTGGCTAAGTGCTTAGCTATCTTTAAGATCATTTTTCTTCACATATTCAGCTATAACCTTTGAGAATTTTGAGTGTTACTAATCTAATATTTTTTGAGTTAGAGAGCTGAGAGCTGAATGAGAAGTATTCAAGGAGAAAGATGCTTACCATAATATGATTCTTAGTTCAAAAACTCATTCATCCATAGCTTTAAAAAGACTCAAGACAACTGACCTTTGGGTCAAGGGAGCAAGTCACATTTTATTGAGAAGGACAATTTGTGCCTATAAAAATGTCCTGTAGTTTATCATTTCTCTTTAAAGAAATAATAGCTTTAAAGTGTAGTGACTGTGGACCCAAAGGAAACATTTTTTTGGATCATTTTACTATAACCTTTTTAAAAAGGCCCAGAGAGTAATGGAAAGTAGATAATTCCCACTTCCCATATCAGCCTATTGAATAGATGGGCAAACCTAGCCTCCTTCTTTATGTAGCAAATGATTGTAAGTCTGATGAGCCTTCACTGGCATAATTGCTAAGAAATATGGTCTATTTCTTTCTTTGCAGCTTTGAAGCCACAAAGAAATTTATTTTTTGATCAATTTTAGCTATGTTAATAAGAAAAAAATAAGCTAAGTAACAACGTTATAAATTTGTTTTGAAAGTGTTAAGATACCCAGATTTTAGATATTTAAAAGTATCTGGATAAAAAACAAAAATCACTATGTGTTGTATTTTCATGGGAATATACAGAATTCATATTTAAAAGACATGGTCCTAATCCTTATTTTGTTTGTTCCTGGCTGTGAAGTTGGCAAAATAAAGTCAGTTCTCCTTTTTTTCTGGGTATAATAAGAGAAGTTTATTAGATGTGTCTACTCAATCAATTTCTTAGTTATAAGAAACAAAATCTATTCTAGTTTGTTAACAAAAAAAAAAGAAACATATTGAAGGATATTATGTAATATACCTTATCACCATGAACTAATGAGAATTACAGAGCGTCTCTAGCTGGAAATAATACTCCATGGCCACTAAAGAACATCGTTGCTACTGGGAACCAAATGGCACCATTTTTGTCTCTGCCACTGCTGTGTCTGAAAGAGGCATGTTGGCTGGGCAGTGGCTCATTCCTGTAATCCCAGCGATTTGGGGAGCTAAATTGAGAGGATTGCTTAAGCCAAGGAGTTCAAGACCATCCAGGATAACAGTCAGATTACATCTCTACAAAATAATAATACTTTTTTAAAATGGAAAGAATAGTGTCTCTGCCCCCACTTTTACCAGAATGAGCTCCACTGTTGCTTCTGACTGAAAATCTCACTCACTGAGGGGATTAAAGAAAACGAGTTCACACTACTATGAACTAATGCTAAGTAATTTTCTGGCCTATACTCTGGAAAGGCATTGATTTGAGGGGCTAAGGAAAATTGCCTGTGTTTCAAAGGCAGGAATTTCCCTGCACCATACCTCCATCCACTCCCCCAAAAGGAAAGTTCTTTATCTAAATTTCTCACACGCGGTCTAGGTAGAAATTCCAGGTGAGCTACTTTTGTTCAGAAAGCCTGCCAAAAGCCCTGGGAGGAGGGGCTCTGTGGTGGGCCCAAGCCCACCACAGAGTCAGAGTCGAAGATCAATCACTCCAGACGAAGTTCGAAAGAACTCCTCTCATTGGACAAGAACATGAATGAAGCAGGAATAACTCCGTGGTTAAAATCCCCTTTACCTGTGAGGATTCTTCCCTTGGATCCCCTCCAACGGCAGCCTGGGAGTGCTCTCTCTCTCTCTCTCTCTCTCTCTCTCTCTCTCTCTCTCTCTGTCTGTCTCTGTCTCTTTCCTCTCTATGCCTAATAAATTGCTCTCTGCAAAACCCTTTGAGTCCACAATATTCATTGCAACGTCACCACACCTCCAGGGCCCCTTTCCCTATTCTTGGAGCAAAAGAAAGGCCAAGAACGTGGGCACATTGGATTGGGGAAACTGAGAGCATCTTTGGGACGCCCCCGCAGCTCTGCTCAGATGCCCCGTTACATCTTTGGCAATTGATGGGGAGGGACCTGAGCCCCTGCGTCCCACCACCCGGTTACAGATTCATGTGGTTAATTCTACATATATACATAAAGGGTGCTTGAAAATTTTGGTGGTTATAAAACACAAAACATAAAGTTAAGCTTCACTGTACAACCTTTAGTCCTAAAATTATAGGGATCTAATAATACATGGGGGATATAATTTAAACGTAATTAAAATTTTCACTTTGCATGGAACTATTTTGACATCATAGAAATGCAATTTTGATCAACTACACTAGGTATGGGACTTATAAAGAGATTTTGTGTTTCCCAATACATCTTGCTAACTCAAGTTATGACAGTGCCAATGCAATTAATTGAATAGAAAAATGGTCAAACAGTTGTTCTGTCAAACAGGTCCTCCAGCCGATTTAAGTGAAAGACAAAGGCAGATAGTTATCTATTGAATGATAAAGATATAAATTTTAATTATATTTAAAGCTAGGGGTGAAAAAAAATTGATAATTATCCAGAACCCAAGAGATGTATAAAGAATCACAAGATGAAGTTACTCAGTCCATGACTCCTTTTTCTTAGTATAGACGAATAGTTTAATGGGCATCTAGAAAGCAGTAGATGGGAATCCAGATAAAAATAGTATGGTCAAAATAAGTAAACTTTATTTAAGACTCTTATTTAAAGTTCCGTGAAATAGTTATGAGTGTTGGCTTAACCTTAGCAAGCACTGTGAATAGTATTGGCAAGTAGGAAAACAATGAAAACATGAGTTTGAAGAAATTTGAGGTTGTTTTTAAAAATATATTTAAAAACATGAATTCTGTGAATGTTGAAATTTAGAAGCTAATATCTAATGATTATTTATTTTATTCCAAGCTAAACTATTGTTTCACTTTTATCGTCTGAATTATTTCATCATTATGCTTTAAAAAATAATAATATTATTATTCCCATATTGCAGTGGGAAAATTGAGATAAGATAATGAGTTAATGTGACCAGAATGATATATTGTAGGTGGAGTAGACTTATCAGTAGAGTCAGATATTTTGTACTTTCTTTTTTCCTTAGAGACAACCTAGACAACCACACTGATATATTGTCTCCTCACTTATCCTTTCTTTCTATATCCATATAAGAGTTAATAACATCTTGAGGAATTTCATAGGAATTTAATAAATGTTTGTTATATATGAATGTGTTAGTTCCTTTGATGAGGAGACTACATAAATACATGAAGGTTATTAATAGCAAAACATTGATGCAAACATTATAATATCATCAGAGCCACTCACAAAGAACAAACATAATTATGAGAATTATTTGATATTCATCCAGAGGTCTAGTGATTCGTTATGCTTATTTATTGTGTTTATTTAACCATTATGTGATTTAAAATGCAACAATAGTGCTGCTATAATATCTCTGTTCCGCCATGCTTCTAGAAACTCTCCTTGTATATCTCATCTATTTTATTTGCCAAGCAGTAAGCAGTTTATGTAATGGATGGAGGTACCTGACCTGCAAAACGATTAACATTTACTCTTTGGATGATCAATTCAGGTACAGTAATTAGAAAAGTAACAAGGTCAAAAGGAAATCCATTTATTGTTTCCTTATTTGCACTTTGCAAAATGCTTCAAATGATATATGTCATTTGAAACATATACATAAACTTAATCACAGTAAACTTTATTTTCATAAGCAATATTTGCCCATGAACACATATTAAATAAAATAATGAGTGTTCTTAAATCTGCAAAATGAGAGGCTGTGGTTAGTGAATAACTTTCTCTTTCCTAGTGTCTTCCTAGTTATAGCTCAATTAGAAAAAAACTTCCATAATTTTTGATGCATTCTGAAAACGATTGTATTTTATGTCAGAGAACATACATAGAGACTAGTTAGAATACAAGTGTTGAGTAAGTATTTATGAAACAACTATTTCTCTTTCAATATTTGTTATAAAACTGAAGCTTCTCATGAATCCATTTTGTATCCAGAATAACTGAAATACCTTAGGGCTCGCAAGAATCCTGAAATAAAAATTGTTAAGGCAAACAGCTATTGGACAACAACAACAATGAAATTAATGACAAATACACTAAAGTTCTTAGGCTGAATTTAGTTTAAACTTCACATACATTAATCTACATATATAAGATGCTTGTTGATTTACAATGGAATTGCATCTTGATTAATTCATCATAAGTTGAAAATATTTTAAGTTTAAAATGCACATAATGTTCCTAACCCACTGAACACCAAAGTGTAGCCTAGCATATCATAAATGTACTCGGAATACTTACATTACAGCTGGCAAAACTATTTGATAACACAGTACACTGTAAAATATTATTGTGGGGCTGACTGGGACCGGTGGCTTACTACCACTACCTAGCATTACTAGAATATCAGATCACTTTATACTGAAGGCTTATCACTTTGCAACCATTGTGAAGCTGAAACATTTTGAGTCAAACCATTGTAAATTGAGGACAAAGTCTAGGTGCCAAAACAATATGATATTTTAAACAACTTTAATGTTAGAAACAATAGTGATAATATTGGATTAACTTTAATGTTAGAATATTTTTTTTTGCCTCAATATACGTGTCATCATGCACATGAATGTTCATTGTAGCACTGTTTACAATAGCAAAGACTTGGAACCAACCCAAATGCCCATCGATAATAGACTGGATAGGGAAAATGTGGTACATATACACCATGGAATATTATGCAGCCATCAAAAATGATGAGTTCGTGTCCTTTGTAGGGACATGGATGAACCTGGAAACCATCATTCTCAACAAACTGACACAAGAGCAGAAAATCAAACACCACATGTTCTCACTCATAGGTGGGTGTTGAACAATGAGAACACATGGACACAGGGAGGGGAGCCCTACACACTGGGGTCTCTTGGGGGGAAATGGGGGAGGGACGGAGGGTGGGGAGTTGGGGAGAGATAGCATGAGGAGAAATGCCAGATATAGGTGAAGTGGAGGAAGGCAACAAATCACACTGCCATGTGTGTACCTATGGAACAATCTTGCATGTTCTTCACATGTACCCCAAAATCTAAAATGCAATTAAAAAATAATAATAAAATATATACGTGCCATGTGGAAATGCGTTTATCTAAAACAATGTATTCAAATATGGAATATTTTTACAATAAACTTTAATATGTACATAAAAAGAGTAAAAGTTATGTATTACATGTAATCATTAACCTTACATTAATTTGCCAGATTATTCTACCCAGTGATTTAAGCAAACAATAATTTGTGAAAGTATTTTAAAGATGTGGTTAACATATACAATCTGTTGACTTTAACCAAAAGAGATTATTCTTGATGATATGGGTAGGATTCATTCAATCATTTGAGGATTCTACGAGTAAAAATCCAGATTTCCCTGAGAAGAAAAACATACTGCTTTAAGACTATATTATCAACTACTGCCTGAGTTGCCAGTCTGCTGGCCTGCCCTAAAGATTTCAGACTTGTCAGCCCCCACAATTGTGTGAACCAATTTCTTAAAATAAGTTTCTTTATATCTATGTATATCCATATTCAAATCTAAATCTGTGTATCTATTTCTTACTGTTTCTGTGGAGCCCCATAACTGATACTGATTTGGGTATCAGAAAGTGGCGTACTGCTAAAACAAATACCTAATACTATGCAAATGGCCCTGGAATTCAGTAATGGGTAAAAGCTGGAGAAGTTTTGAGTTGTAAGATTTAAAACTTAGGTTGCCTCAAAGAGACTGTTAGTAGAAATTTGAATAAGGAGATACTGGTAAAACCTTTAAAAAAGCAGTGAATAAATTTGTAGAGAAAGCTTCTGTCATCTTCGAGAATACATATATCATCATGGACAAAATGCTAGTAGAAAAATAAATGTTAAAGGTGTTTCTGGTGAAGTCTCACATAGAAATGAGGAGTATATTAACAAACACTAGAGGACAGTGGCCCTTGCCAATGAGTAGTGGAAAAATTTACTAGACTGTGTTCTAACACTTGGTGTAAGAAATGACTTTTTATGTATAGCTGAGGTGATTTCTATGTGAATTATAAAGCAAATTATAGAAGGCGTGTCTTGGTTTCTCTTTGCTTCTTATATTAAAATGCCAGGTGAAAGAAATAAACTAAGAAGGAAATGCTAAGCAAAAAGTTACCAGAACATGATCATTTGAAAAATTCTCAGCCTGGATTGCAAAAGATGTTACAGGGTGCTCTTGAGGAACCGGATGGCTAGACAAACTTCTCCTGGAGAAATTAGATATGTGACTTATGTGCAATGGTTCAGATATGGTTTCTTTGCCCTCAGCAAAATTTATGTTGAAATTGATTGTTAATATGCTAGTGCTGAGAGGTGAAGACTGCTGGGAGCTGTTTGGGTTTTGGGGCAGGTCTCTAATGAATGGCTTGCTTCTCTTCTTGCAGTAATTAGTTCTCACTTTCATGAGACTAGATCACTTCTCATAGGCATGGATTTGTTCCCACAAGAGTAAGTTATTATAAAGGCAGGACATCCCTTAGATTTTCTTTCTTCTTCTTCTTCTTTTTTTTTTTTTGGGGGGGGGGGGAAGTGTTCACTTCCCCTGTGACCTGTATCATGTGATGACAGCACAGAAACCCTTGACAGAAGCCAGGTACATTTCCTTGAACAGCTCTCAGCCTGAAGAACTGCGAGCTAAAAAAAACCTCTTTTCTTTATAAATTACCCAGTGCCAGGTATTCTTTTATAGCAACACAAGACAAACCAGGACACTCATGTATCCAGTAAACAATCTCATCAGAAGCTAGGAATATAGTTGAGGTCATCCAGGAAGGATCTGTGGAGAATCTTTGCGTCTAATAACATGGATCCCCTTGACATATACAGATGACCAACAAGTGTTTTAAGAATGTTAAGCCAATTTAAAAAAAAACTGTCAAAATGAACTAAAAAAGACAAATATGGAATAAAATGAAAGAAAGACTCTCAAACTCTGAGGACTCAACTGGTAGAAAATGGCCAGGCACAGTGGCTCAGTCTGGGCACAGAGTCTTTCGCCTGTGATCCCAGCACTTTGGGAGGCTAAGAGCTTGGATCATGGGTTCAGGAGTTTGAGAACAGACTGGCCAACATGGTGAAACCCCATTTCTACTAAAACTACAAAAATTAGCTGGGCACTGTGGTGGGCGCCTGTGATCCCAGCTACTTGGTAGGCTGGGGTTACTTGAACCCAGGAGGCAGAGGTTGCAGTGAGCCAAGATCACACCACTGCACTCTAGCCTGGGCAACAGAGCAAGACTCCATCTCAAAAAAAAAAAAATGGATTGATGGGCTACTTGGGTTCAAAAATATATTCTCATTTTAGGAGATGTTGGGATGGGGTAAAGTTATTTAGCACATGGAACAGACATGAATTTTGGAAAAATCATATTGTACTGGAATGAATACTGTCCCCCAAATTTAATATGGGCGACATAAACTCCAAAGTTTATGTCTACCCAAAGCCTCAGAATGTGACCTTATTTAAAAATCAGGTCATTGTGAAGGTAATTGGTTAGGATGAGGTTATTCTGGAGTAGAGCAGGCCCTGAATCTATACAGGGAATCTTTGGTGGGGGGGGCTTAAAAAACACTCAAATGCACATGGAGGAAGCCATGCGAATGTGGAGGCAGAGATTGGAGTGATCTACAAGCCAAGGAATTCCAAAGATCTCTGAACATCACTAGAAGTTACAAGAAAGACAGATTTTCCCTCAGAGTCTCTAAAAGAAACTACCACTACTGACATGTTGCTTTCATAGGACTTCCTGAACTATGAGAGAGAAAAAAATTCTGTTGTTTTAAGTCACCCAGTTGGTGATATTTTATTACAGCAGCATTAACAAACTAATAGATCATGATAAAATAATTTGAAATTAGAGTCCATAATCAATACATTTATCATCAGATGCTTTCTTAGGTAAAAGGAAAATGAAAATAAATTTCTTATATTTTCTAAATCTTGTGCCTGAGAAATATTAAAATACATGATTAACAAGAATTAAGATTTTAGTATTTTCACATTCACTGAAAACAAATATATTAAAATAATAAAATAGTGGTTAATGATCATGTCAATTTATTACATTTTGATAAAAACTCCTTTTTACTTTGAATAAAAATAAGTCAACATGATGTCTTTAAACATTTTCACCTAAACTGCTTTTTACCTAAAATCAATCTTTCAAAATGTAAATATGTTTTGATTTGAGATTTTATCAGTTTCCTTAAGGCACAGATGTCAAAATGAGATGTTTCTTAAATGAATGATAATGAGGAATTTTAGCTGTATTTTTCAAAAAGCATAATTTGAGTCTGGCAGTAAATTTAACCTTAATTAGAATAGCTATTGTACTAGTGATAGAAATAATTACTGATATAAGAATGTAATATATTCAATGGGATGTAAGGTCCCCTTAGTGTTTTGATAGCTGAAGAAACATTGAGGCCATATTTTCTATGAAAATAAATGCAACTTATTAAATATATGATTCAAAACATTTTGCATTTGTCTCTTGGTACGAAAAAGAGGCACATTTCATTATCAAATGTTGTTTTTATCTTTTCCAATTATGCTGCAGCATTAAGAAAGCACAATTTTCCCACATTTAATTAAAGTTACACATGATCAACTTTAGCTGGTAAGCACAAATAAACCTTTGTAGCTTCTATGCTATTTAGTTCATCTACAAATATCCAGTCTCTAAAGTATCTTGTTGCTGATAATAGGCTGTTGAAATCAATTATTATAATCTATGAGGTGATCTAAACTATTTTTTTCAGAATATATATTTACTAAATTCAACTTGTAATAATTCCATCCAATGTAACAACATTTTACATTTTTTTTAATCCATCACTTTCTAAAAGAGAAGAGGTATAATTTGATCTTACAATTTAATTTTATGTTGTGGAATTTTAAAAATATAAAATGCAGAGTTTACTCTCATCGTCACTGTTAAGAAAATACTAATTTGTTAACCACTTACTATACCCCACACTCTGTTCTGTGCAGATAACTTAAGTAATATAAGTCCTCCCTCAAAAAAATTGAATATGAAAGATAGTCATGCCTGTTACATTACAAATGAGATAAATGTATATATGATGTAATGTTTTGAAAGCTGATAAGCATTAGAAATGTGCCAAGTGAGTTAGAAATAATTACACAGAAGAAAGATTGAATTATAATTTTTGAAGTCAAAAGCATGGGTCCCAGACAGTGACTACATAAACAAGAGATGAGGAAGCTTGGACTGGTGGAGGTGATGAATACAGGTTTGATTCTGGATATATTCTGATGGCTGAACTAACAGAAAATGCTGGTGGAAGACGTGGATTTCTTTGAGAATATTTTTTATATTTTTGTTTTAAAATATATTGACTTCTATTGAAAGTGGAAATGCTTTGGAAGAGATGAGAATGGGGAAATCTTTGTGTGCAAACTGCATTTTGAATACTTGTTAGTCATCCAGGTTGAGACAAAGAAAGAATAGACAGTATATTTATGGGTCTGAATTCAAGAAAGACTTAAATATGGGAATCATCAATTTTTAAATGATATTTAAAAACAGAGAAGTAAATGAGACCACCAAAAAATGATTCTAAATCATTTACTTCTACCTAATTTACTTCTGTTATGATTTCTCAATGCTAGCAATATTGCTATGGGAGGCTGGGTAATTCTTTAGAAGTCCGTCCTGTGCGTTGTAGGACATTGAGAAGCAGCCCAGGCCACTACCCACGATATGCCAGCAGTGGTAACTGGAAATGTCACCAGAACTTGCCAAATGTCCCTTGGGAACATAGTCATCTCCAACTGAGACCACTGACTGCTCTAGAATAGAAAAAAGAAGCTCCAAGACTAACTTTTAGGATACTCCAGTGTTTTGAAGTTAAGAAGAACAGCTGAACATGGCGTCTCATGCCTGTAATCCCAGCAGTTTGGGAGGCTGAGGCTGGTGGATCACCTTAGGTCAGGAGATCAAGACCAGCCTGGCCAAAATGGCAAAACCTCATTTCTACTAAAAGTATAAAAAATTAACCATGTGTAGTAGCAAACACTTGTATCCCCAGCTACTTGGGAGGCTGAGGCAGGAGAATCCCTTGAACCTGGAAGGTGGAGGTTGCAATGAGTTGAGAATTGTACCATTGCACTCCAGTCTGGGTGACAGAGTGAGACTCTGTCTCTAAATAAATAAATAAATAAATAAATAAGTTAAGGAGAACTGAAGAAACCAGCAACATATCTGCAGAGAGACCATAGAGAGAAACAAAGAATCAAACAAGAGTAGTTCTCTGAAATCAAAGAGAAGAATTTATTACAAGAAAAAAGGAGAAATAATCTGTGCCAAAAGCCATGGTTTGGTCAAATAATAGCTGAGGTAAGACTTGACCATTGTTTTACTAACATAAAGATGACAAGAAATCTTATCAAGAAGACTTCTGGTGGAGCAGTGTGGGGACCTGGATATTTACAGTATACGAAATTACACCCCTCAGATTACATACAGATTGAAGATTAAACAGTTCAAATTGCAATGGGGACAGCTGACTGTCCACTCTTGTACCAGTAATTAGTTTTAGAATTTTTTAACATGGAACAAGCAGAGACCGTATTTCTCATGATTTGATTAAACGTAAAGTATATAGTGTCAGGTATAAAGTATTATGCAATATTCTATCTATAATGTTGAACACAAATATGATCAAGCCTCTCCATGTAACCTACAGTTTACAAACAATAAAATTAAAGGGATAAGTCAAATGACATTACAACCAAACAGTGAGAAAAATTTATAAAATGTGGCATTCTACAACATTTGACATCAGCAACCATTTCATGACATGAGTATAAAAGATAGAGGAAGATGCAAGAATAAAACAGGCTTACAAAATATTAAATGCAATTTGTAGACTTTGTGAAATTCTGACTTTTTAACAAATAAAATGTAAAGAAGAATGAGATAACTGGAAATATTTGAGTATAGGCTGAGTATTAATGACATGAAGAGTTAATGCTATTTTTGTTGTTATGTCTGACAGAGAGTGAGATTGTATGGAATGAAGTATTTAGAATACAGAGAACAGTCTGACTCTACTTTTTGAGGTTTGACTGTTACAAAAATTAGCTGGGAATGATGGTGCATGCCTATAATCACAGCTACTTGGTAGGCTGAGGCATGAGACTCTCTTGAACTGGAAAGGTGGAGGCTGCAGTGAATGGAGATTGTGTCACTGCACTCCAGCCTGGGAACTGGGTGACAGAGCAAGGCTCTGTCTCAAAAAAAAAAAAAAAAAAAAAAAAGAAAGAAAGAAAAAAACCGAAATTCTTCTGATCTTATTTCCAACCTTTTCTGTCACATATACTTCTAGGCAATCACATTTACAGTAAAATCCTAGATGTTAACCAAACTTGACATTGTTCATGTAAATTAACCAGTGAATTAACTTAACTGTATATCTAATAAGATAATATTTTATTTTTACTCATTCATATATTAATTTGTTTATATTATGTTAGAAAAAAGTATGTATTATTCACTATTTAGGTATCACTGAAAAGTTTTGAAGCTATAAAATACAACACATCTTTCTTCCTTTAAATAAATCACAAGTGACAGTGAAAACAGTTTAATACATACATAATTGTGAATAACTATGAAAATAGATACATAGTTTTTTTGGGGGGGGTGGGGAACAATCAATATTTGTAATTAACCCAGACCAGAGGAGTTAAATGAATCTTGACTGTGTGTGGAAAGGAAGTTGGTCAGTTGGTCTAAATCTGCTTCTGGCTTCCTGAATTATGTAGGTAGGAAGAATTCCACAGGAGAGGGCCACAGGGGAATGTGCTCTCAGCTGAGGACCAACTACTAGTCAAAGGAAGCAGGTAACAGAAAATTGTGGTAAAAAGAAGAGAGTGGTTAGGTTTATTTCCAATGGTGCAAGGGTTCCATACAGCAGAGACAAGGACTGAAGGGGAATCCATTTTGGCAGCTTCCAGGAAATGGAAGTTTTTGTGCTCTAAGAAGAAAAGAAAAGAGAGCATAAAATTTAGATGAGATTGCGAAGAATAGCTTTCAAAGGAATGAAAGGATGGGGGTCATGTTTAGAAATGACTGGATTCAAATATTTTATTTCTGGCAGACACTATTTTGGGGACAGAATGACTGAGGGTTGATGTCAAATAATACTTGGCCTGTGAAACTAGTACGATGGGTGACAGTAGCTATGTTCTTTAATAGAGATGCCGTGTTCTCACGAAAGAGACTTAAGAACGAATTAGACAGAACCATTTCTATGCAAAGAGTGTTTCAGTGTATTGAGAAGATCAGAGAGAGTGCTTCTTTGAGTGGCAGATGCTGTTAAAACTTTGGAGAACAGGTAAAATCCTGTCTTAGGACATGGCTTAATGACTTGTTTTGTTTAAGAACTGTAGTATAAGGATTCTACTTATTTGAGAAGCTAAACATCGTCTACCATAGATTGTAATTTTAAAAATGAATACTAAGGCAATATAAAACATAAGTATCTTACAAAAGGTAACAGTGTTCATAAATATAAAATTTCAATATTACATAACTGCAATTTCTATCAGTTTTAATGTGATTATGTACTATATATTTGTCAGAGTTTTCTGGAGAACAGAACAAATAGGATATTTATTTATTTACTTATTTAAGGAATTGGCTTACATGTTTATGGAAGTTTGCAAGAAAGTGCTAGCAAAGAGACAGAAGCAAAGTCTCACTCCAAGGAGATGCCTTCAAAGTCCACTTTGTTTCCTGGGTTCACCTGTATTCTCAGGCAAACTGCTACCGTGAAACTCCCCACACAAGATGTGAAAACCAAGAGGAAAGAGTCGAAGAGTAAGGTCCCCATAAGAAGACAGTAAGTGAATTACAGTTTCCTAGTCAACAGTATCTACAGCAGGTGCTCATTCAGCAACTTCAGGCACTGCAGAGAAGAGCTCGAGTATTCTTCTAAGAACCATGAGGTGGCCGACACTGACATGAATGGATGCGAGGTACTCTGGCCAATGCTCCCCAGGCTCGTAGAGGACCCAACAACCACACCGGATGTTCATATCGGATTTTTAGGAATCTCGTACAATTTCGGAACATACATTAAAAACATATCCACACAAATATAACTCAAAGAAAGTGTAACACCATTTCTTATTTAACAACGCTTCCTGTATGATTTTAACATAACACACACACACACACACACACACACACACACACACACACACACGAAAAACAAACAAACAAACAAAACAAACAAACAAACAAAAAAAACCGCTAAATTCTCAGGATGGGCCGGCAGGCTGGAAACCGGGGGGAAGCTGATACTGAAGTTCAGGTCCAAATGCCATCTGCTGAAGAATTCTCTTTTGCTGGCAGGAAGTCATTCTTTTGTTCTATTCAGGTCTTCAACTGATTGGAGGAGGCCCACCCACATTATAGAGGGCCATTTGCTTTACTTAAAATCCATCAACTTAAATGTTAATCTCATCCAAAAATAACCATATAGAAACATCCAGAATAATGTCTGAACATATATCTAGGCACCAGGCAAGTTGATACATAAATTTCACCAGGCTACAGTGGAATTAGCCTGCAATCATTGATCATTCTTTAATGTTATAGTTTATGTGCATAAGTTCTGAAAAATGCCATTTTTTAAACATTTGTATAACAATTTATAACTTACTAATTGATATGACATACATAATTTCAGTTTATCCTTAAAACTATGGTCTGAAGGGAAACAGGACTAAAAATTTATAGGGTCCATGATAAGAATTGCCAGTAGAAATATTACTTTTACAGGTTTGGAGATAATGAACCCCAAATGATTTAAACAAATGTGCAAGATAAAACAGCCAGTAAATTAGCGCAAATAAGACTTGAATGTCAGGCTTCTGACTACAAGCCTAAAACTTTTACCACCATAGCTGTGCTTTAGAGAGAAATATGTCTATAGTTGGAATCAATTTGTAGGATCAGAGCACTAAGTTCCTTTAAATTTAGGCAGAGCGTCATTCTTCATTAGAGAGCCAGCATGTGGTAGGAAACTGATTAACTTATAGCTCTTTTAAAGGTACCCACAGGTATTCATGTCAGCAATGTACTATTTACCAGTCACTAATCTAGAGGTGATCTTAATATGGAAATCCTTAATTTGAAAATAAGGACGATTTCATATTACATTCCAAAGAACATAATTGTCTTTAAATTGCCCTTCTTTTCTCCGAAGATTTGATCTCTGAAGCCTGAAATGAAACTTTAACATTTTCAATTAAATGCAGGCCTTCAAGCTTTGGTTGAAACTAAGAAAATGATTTGTGAACCACTTTCTAAACTCCCTCTGAAATCAGCTTCAAGCTAGTAAAGTTCTAATTCTTCACATTTAGACGAGTTATAAAAGAGGAGTTCCTCAATGCTGAACTTTAGTCATAAAGTTCAAGCTATGCTGAAAAAAAGAATAAATTTTTTTTCCAATTAATTGTTAGGCTTTTATTGCAATATCTGAAACTTTTTTAAGAAAAAACACAGCTTATTGTTTGCATGCATTTTTTAGGAGGAGAAGGCAGTGAAAACAAGCAAAATAAAATAAAATTATCTTGCCTTATATTATTCGGCATCTAAGAGTTACATATCTGGCAATTATAATGCACAGTATATATTTTTCAGTTTCTCCCAAATTCTGTGAAATATTTTGGGATATTTCTTTTCTAACATTTCAGAAAGCTTCATTCCCTTATATCTTCAATTTACTTTCTAAATTAATAACATGCTTTTGCCCCTTTGAGGAATGAAGTGTTATTGTGATGTATTTTTTCAAGGTGTTCAGAAAGTGAGAATATCATGTAATCATGTTCACAATTTCTGTTATCTGTGCTATTCTAATAATAAATCAGCCATGAACAATGACCATGGAGTCCCACCGTAAGCTGCTTTCAGTCTTCATGCTCTAGTATATTAATATATCCTCTCGTCTTTCCTCCTTCTTTGACTTTTTATTTCATTCAATAGAAATCCTACCCTTCTATTTTTATACAGCTTTTAGAGAACTGCAGGATATCGATGAAAGTATGATACAATTTTGACGTTCATCTATTTTATTTCTCATATATTGACTTATTTGATATCTCTGTACTGATAGATTTTTGATCATTCTATAAGACTACAGATTGTTGTGTTATAGCATAGGTACAAATTTGTGAATTAAATGTAACAGATATTAAAGGAGAATGCAAAGAAATTTATATTATCACTGCATCCAAATATACTATGCCTGGCCTTCCTCGTCAAGTGTTGGATTTTTTATAGGCTGTCTCGCATCTTGAATCTATGCAACATACAGGAATAAGAATGAATTTAAGGCCAGATACAGTGGCTCATACTTGTAATCCCAGCACTTTTGGAGGCCACCGTGGGTGGATCACAAGGTCAGGAGTTTAAGACCAGTCTGGACAACATAGTGAAACCCCATCTCTACTAAAAATACTAAAAAAATAGCTGGTCATGGTGGTGGGCACCTGTAATCTCAGCAACTCCGGAGGCTGAGGCAGGAGAATTGCTTGAACCCAGGAGGCTGAGGTTGCAGTGAGCCAAGATTGTGTCATGCACTCCAGTGTGGGTAGACAAAAAAAAAAAAAGAAGAATGAATATGAAAATATTGTAAGACCTAATGGGTTCATATTGCAATGTAGTCTGAAATGATTTGTCCTCTTAAATACCTTTATAAAACCAAAAGTGCGGTGGTAAAACCTTAAGTAAAGGTAAGATTCTATTTGTTTTCTTGTGCAAGATATTAATAGAAAATAAGTCACAAAAATTGGTCCTAAATAGAAATACAAAATTATTTTTATGTAAACTGAACAGCTGTGAAAACACCAAATATATATTTCTAAGTTCATCTTAACATATAGACTGGGAGTTGCTATATATAGTCTATATAGCAACTATATAGGTATAGCTGCTATTTTGACACATTTTCTTCTATAATTCTAAAAATTTCTTATATTTACCTCAAATAGAAATTTCACAAATACCTAGATTTAATTTTGAAGAAATAAATTAATTAATGTGATTACACAGGCTTTAAACTCCAGTGGTAACTTGTGTATCAGAATTAAAATTCATTTGTTATAAAATTATATTCATTTATTATAAAATTTAAGAAAGACTCATGTATAAAAGTGTCAATATATTCTAAAATAACAGGTACCACTAATTATTCTTTTATGTTTTGGCTATCATCACCCTGTGTCAGTTTGTAACATACTAGCAGAATTCACCTCAGAAAGTCAAATCTTGAACATTATTTCTCCTATTAAAATTATCAAGGAGACATGACCTTGTACTTCTTCTTACTGGCTTATAGAAAATCAACCTGATAATGGATGTATGCTGTTTCTAAATAAGGTGTTTAATATTCAAATATTTTCAGTGACTAGAATAAATCACCCATTTCATATCTTACTCTAGTACCAAATGCACAGCCATACATTCTCTGCTAAATATAGATTTACTAGAGGGCCAATAATTCAGCATTTTAGTTAAATAGTCTGATCATGTTAGTATTTATTTAAAGAAAGATTCTATCCCATATTCTTGCACATTTCATATATCATGACTTTGAGTTGGTGAGGGCTTTTGTGTACTCAAAGTTTGTGTCACTGAATAGTCAGGAAGAGTGTCTCCGAGGTGTTTGTTTAATAAATACAAAAGCAATTATAATATACACTGTGTATTTTTGAGGTTCTTCTCTCTATTCCATCCTGCATCCTGCATCCCTCCAGTCTCTAGTAACCACCACTCTGCTTTCTAGTTTTGTGAATTTGACTTATTTAGATTACCCTTCTAAGAGATCATACTATAGTATTTATCTTCATGTGACTGGCTTATTTCATTTAGTATAATGTTCTTCAGTTTCATACATGTTGACGCAAATGACAAATTTACTTTTAAAGTCTGAATAGTATTTTATTATTATTGTTTGAATGTGTTCCTCAAAGTTCATGTGTCTGAAACTTGATTATCAATGCAGGGGCACTGGGAGGTGGTGCTTAAAGGAAGAGGTATGGGTCATGGGGACACCATTCTCACTAATGGATTAATACCACTATCATCTCAGGATTGGATTTCTAAAAAAGGGTGACTTCAGCTCGCTCTCTCTCTCTCTCTCTCTCTCTCTCTGTTTCTCTTGCCTTTCTGCTTTTCCCCATGAGACAATGCAACAACAAGGCCTGGCCAGATTCTTGCCCCTCAATCTTGAGTTCCCAGCACCAAGAACTGTGAACATGTAGGTTAACTATAAATTACCCAGTCTCTGATACTCTGTTATAGAAGCACAAAATAGACTAAGCCATTGATTGTGCATATATGGCACATTTTCTTTTTCCATTCATCAATTAATGGATATTTAGGATGATTCTATGTCTTGGCTATTGTAAATATAGCTGCAGTGAAGATTGGAAGACAGATATCTCCGTGGCATACTAATTTAAATTCCTTTTGGAATAGAGAAGTGGAATTGTTAGATCATATGACAGTTTTATGTTTTGCTTTTTGAAGAACCTCAATATTGTTTGCTATAATGTCTATACTAATTGACATTCCCACCAATAGTGTATAAGAGATTCCTTTTCTTTATATACTTTCCAAAACTTATCTTTTGTCTTTTTGATAATAACCATTTTAATAAGTGTGAGGTTAAAAAAAGAAAGAGGAAGAAAAATATTGAAAATAAACAATTTTTAAATTGATATACCGCATCCAAAGCTAAAACTTTAAAGTGCAAATCATTAACAAGTTACCTCACCCATCCCAGGCACTCTATCCTGACCTCTCCACCCTAGCTACCTTGGACTGTTCTTGGCTCTGTGAATTTATTGCGTAATATCTCAATTCAATTGTTTAGACAGACAAATTCTGCAGACCGAAGTGTGCTTATCCCATGGAACTCTCACTACCACACAAACACACCAGCTTCTTATTTATCTTCCCGGTATAATATTTTTCCATCTTCAAGTATTATCTCCAATTTGAGCTCCCAAACTACAAATGGAATTAATCATTGTCTCCTCTGCACATTAACATGCAAACAAGTATTTGCCAATGGCGATTTATTCCCAAATTGTTAGTTTAAAAATTATTAACAAAATAGATGCAATTAATAATCCAATATAAAAATTCTAATAAAAAAGATATTCATAAACATAAATGAATGTAGAAAGAGAACAAAAGTAGTTTTTAAAACAGCAAATGAGTATAAAAATTTTATGTTTATCTTTTAAAAACAACAATAATTTAAATAAGGTGGAAACTAAATGGAGTTACACTATCGATATCTGTATGTATTAAAAAGGAAAAAGTAGCTAAAAATACTCAGCAGACATAAAATAAAATTTTAACTATAACCTCCATTAATCAAGGGAGAACTAGCTGACCAAGAGATAAATTAGTGTCTTAAGAAAATGAAAATATATTTTCTACTCAAGTGCATTCTGAAATAGCTCTTACTTACATGAAAACGGCTCTTCTCCAATTGGTGAATGAAAAACTCAAACATCTTTCATCTTTCAGCTCCACAATCTTTTAGATCCGGCTTTTGTGAAGAATAAAGATGGGGAAATAATACGTGTGGCTTTCTATATAGATCATGTCTAAATATAGCATACATCCGCTAGGTGCATTCATTTCATTTCATTAACTAGAACCAACTTAATTGCAGGTAAATTTGAGAACTATAGCCTTACTATAATGTTTAGAAGTAAAAGGAAATTCAGTTAAAAATTAGCTATTTTTGTCGTATTATACAATTTTATATCTAATAAAATTAAAACTGTAATTTAAAATTGAGATATAAACTAAAAGGTGGACATTTTTACACATTTTTAGGAAAATAAACTCATCTGTCATAAATTTGTGATTCCAAATACAGGTTCTGTGCTGCCAAACATTATTCCATGTCCTTTAATTTCACATTAACTCAGTGACATGGGTTGAACTTCAATAGTAAAGAAAAGATAATTCTCCTAGAAAAATTAAACCATGTGTTTTCAAGAACCACAGCAGTCATATGTGACTAAAGGAAACCACACTGCCATGTGTGTACCTATGCAACGATCTTGCATGTTCTTCACATGTACCCCAAAACCTAAAATACAAAATAAAAAAAAACAAAGATTTTGTGGCTTGTTGTAGTGGATGTTATAATGCACTGGCCATGATCATATCCTTTCAAGAGTAAATAATTTATTTTTCTAGTTGTTGGCAGGTACCTGGATGATAGCCCTCAACTGGCAACTCTTTATGGAAAGTGCCTTGGCTATAGATAGCTACTGTGGGTATTGACAAGCCACCTACAAGGACAGCCTTCATTCAAGGACTGTGACACAGTGGTATAAAGTTTCCTCTTCTTGCCTTATTTGGAAATAACTCTCAAGGCCATTCTTGTTTGGCTGACACCTTCTTTGAGGTTGTATCACATCCTAAATTATCTTTTGACCTAATACTACATCTTTTTCTTATCCCATAAGAAAGCATTTTCTCATCAACTTTTCATGTGCTAATCTTCTCTGGGTCTCCATCCTAAGGAACTTTACCTTCAATAGTTGGTACAAGAAATGGGAGTAAAAAGTCGACTATTATTTGGAATTTTCTAGCTGGGTCTTATATTGGCCAGAAAACAATAGGAAGTCTATCACTAGTAGTAATTGGAGCACAGATATAATCTGACATAGAACAGTGCAATTGTTTAAATTTTCACAGGTGAAAGTCTTATATTCCACAGATATGCTAAAGTTAAATTATCGAGTCTTTGTTACATAGGTAAGGAGTAATATTTATAAGGATAATAGAATTGTGTGCTGTTGCAGTGGGTAATCAATGTTTTGGGCAAAGATAATGAAGGTTTGAGGGTGATTATTACCTAAAGTCTAGGTGAGAAATCTAGAAATGCTCCCTCACAACATACAAACAGACTCATCTTGTGCAATCAGAGGACAAAGAAAGCTGAGCATGTCTAAGATTTAATAAGAAAAACAGCAGAGCTTGGGAGAAGGTTGGTCTTTTCATCTAGGTTGCACTGATATCCTACGATTAAGACCTTAGTTAGTATTATATGTGAAAATCTTGACTTTCTATATTCTACAGAATCTGCTGAAATGACCAACTTCTCTCTTTTAAAGGCTAGCTCTCTCCCCTGCTCCATGAAAATGTTCATGATGAGATAATGCATGCATCTCTTCACGAATCTGTCACTACATGGTTTCCTGTACACCAGACTGTAAAATAGGAAAATTGACAACATAACTTTTCAAGTTAAATTTCACCAGTTAAGAAAAATTATCATGAAGAAACTGCAGAACCTAAACAACATGCACTAGCAGGAAATGAAAGAGTATCTATCTCTAGTTTATCTATCTATCTATCATAAGATATTAAAATTCTAGATCAAGAGAAGCAGAATATATATTTTATAAGGGATAATTAATTAATGTATATTTGAAGCATTTTCCTAGAATTCAACGTTTAACATTCTGATATCTTTCCCAGATGTGTTGCTTTCCTGTTGCTACCATAGATTTCAGAACCTTGGACAGAGTGAGGTTCTATTATGAAAATGCTGAAATTGCCATGTCAGATGAGTAAAGAATAAATAAAAAGTTTCAGAGTCATACACAAGCTAGAGAGAATATATAATGTAAAGCTAGAAAACTCAACAAAGCACTATTTTCTGTAGGAGGGCTTAAATTTACCAAAACAATAAAACAATGTGCTTAAAACAGTAAAATAAGCACCCATAAGAATTTCAGTGTTGGCTCTTTTCTGTAGACAAGAGCTAACTTTAGAAAACTCTATTATAGAATTGGACTCACTGATAGTGATGGAGACAATGATAGAATTCCAAAATTGTAGAAGCCAGCTGGCAGCATATTACTGTCTGAGGCAAGACAGCAGAAATTATAACATGAGTCAAGGTCGGAAGGATAGCCAGGAAGCCTAACTCACAGAGAGTTATGGGGAGGATTAAAGAGCACAATGTCCTTAAGGGAAAAATAGATGGGCAACCATTCCAATATTTATAATTTATCAGTTTTCAGACCTGAGCTAATTTTCCAACCTGATTGTCACTGACAAAGGAAGAGGTTTTGTCTCTAAAAGGACAGATCCTACAATACTGGAGTAGATATATGGTAACTCCCCAGTTAGTCTTTCAGGAAATCTGCAGCCATTTGCTCAGGTAACTGTACAGTGAGAAAAGAAACACTCCAAGTTTTAAGGACAATTGAATACAGGATCCAAGCTAATATTTATGCTGTGCATATAAAGCATTAACATGGATCCCTTATTAGAATGGGTCTTATGAGAGCCAAGTAATAAACAAGAGTCCTGGCCCATGTCTGGCTCACAATGGATCCACTGGTTTGATGCATGCATCTGGTGATCCTTTTTTGGGTTCCAACTGTAAATCAAAATAAGTATAATTGGTAGTTTGCAAAATCTCTTTGTTAGTTTCTTAGCCAATGAAAACTCATTGCCTAATACAGTGGGGACAACCAAGTGGAATTCTTTGAAACTCCCCCACTTAGCATCTGAGATAGAAAATAATATTTACCATAGTAAATATTTATCAATCAGAGACACCCTTAAAATACTAAGGTATAAGAGTAGTGGTTCCCTTCATATTTCTATTTATTTCATGAAATTTGCCACTGCAGGGTCATTGAAGATGGACTCTTGAGAATGACGATACCATCCCACAAACAACCACATGAAAAACTCCCTTGCAGTTGCAGCGCAAGATGTGCCTTTTGTGCATGGTTTCAGATACACAAGAAATGGCCACTTATTCAACAAATATGTTATTTATATTCACATTAAAAAGACAAATCAGAAATAGTTTTCATTTACTTTTCCAGAGAGCAGGGGATAAGCTTTATGAAGTCTCAGACCTGCCACATCAATGACATTTTCGAGGATAATAATCTGAAACCTTCTAGCACATGTCCTCTCAAGCTCTAGTTTTGACTGGGAGGAAGGGAGATTCTGTGGTTGAGTGTATATTTGACAATACCTAGGGGCATTTTTGGTTGTTATAAGTAGGAAGGCCTTAGAATTCGACAAGTAGAGTCCAGGAATCCTATAATGCATAGAGTCGACTATCAAACAAACAAACAAAACAACAACAACAACAACAACAACAACAACAACAACAAAAACAGAAAAGAAAAGAAAAGAAAAACTTGCCTGGCCAAAAATGTTGATAGTTAGATTGTAAAGCCTGCTCTAAAGTAAGGGACAATTTTTTTTTTTTTCTTTGAGAGGAAGTCTTGCTCTTGGCGGCTCAGGCTGGAGTTTAATGGCACCATCTCGGCTCACTGCAACCTCCACCTTCTGGGTTCAAGTGATTCTCCTGCTTCAGCCTCTTGAGTAGCTGGGATTACAGGTGCCCACCACCACATCCAGCTAATTTCTGTATTTTTATTAGAGACAGAGTTTTACAATGTTGTCCAGGCTGGTCTGGAACTGCTGACCTCAGATGATCCCCAAGCCTTGGCCTCCCAAAGTTTGGAGATCACAGGTGTGAGCCACCACACCCAGCCGGTAAGGAACAATTTATTCTATAACACACTTTGCAACAGGAAGGGTTAGTACCTTTGGAAGACTTCATGTTCTCTCAGAACAATTCTAAACAGCTATGTCTTTTCCAGAAATTCCCATGGAATTGGTCACAACCCTTGTTAAGCCTGCAGGACAGCCATGCTTCTCCCTCAATCCACTTCCTTCACATCCCCAAAATGACTTGATTTCAAGAACACACCCTAACAAATTTCTGATTGTTAACCTCCATTTCAGAATCTCCTTCCAAGGAAACCCAATCTGCAAGAACAAATAAGAACTTTAATTTCTGGTTTAGCTTCTTAGTGGCTGAATTACCCTGAGTATTTCAGTTAGCATTTCTGAACATCAGGTTTGTCATCAATAAAATGAAAATAATAATAATCTTATTACAAGATTATTTAATGAGATGGTATGTTATGAAACCATGAGTTAATAAGCTACAGTACTAGATTTCTATCATCTCCCTGAAGTATTTTAGTTGAGAAAGGGAAAGGAATAAAATATTTGATATTTAAAGGTAATAAAGACTAGGTTTACTACAATAGCATCTGTAGTAAATTCACATCAAAAGGCATTATAATTCTTATGAATATTAACTTCTGTTTGGTTCCTTTAAATTAGCTAATAAATTTTTCAACAATTCTTGAATTTCTCTGGCATTTCCTTGTTTTCCACTTTTTGTTTCTAGAATGAAAGATTCAATTTAGTTACTTAATTTAAAAAGATGCTATGTTATGTTTTTTACCTATGAAAGAATTCTTTTTAAAGCAGTTATTTACAAAAAAAAAAATAAACTTCAAGTAATAAAATCTAAACTCTATGTCAACCCCTAACTTGCCAGACAGTATCTAAAGGTTTTGAAATATACCTGAACATAAAATTGTATTGGTTTCAAGACCTATCTATATTATAAATTACATGTAGAATTTAAAAATATTTGTAAAATATTTTTACATTTGTAAAACATTTGTAAAAACTGTAAGTTTTCTAAACATTACAATGTTGCTATTTTCTTTTACATACAAACAAGAATGTATATATTAAATTTAATTAAAAATAATTGTACAAAAGGAGAAAGATAAACAAAAAAAAACGAGTCCTATTAAAAACAATTTCCAAATTCAATTTAAAAGTTCATTCAAATAAATAATATATTGCTGTACAAAAAAATTGAAAATAAAGTAATAACAAGCATAAATTTCCATTACATCATGCTGTATAAATAATGCAGTTGTTAATATTTCCAATAAAGATGCCATTGTATTATATGAAATTGATAATACAATGGCCTTAGTGCAAGTAAATAAAATGAAAAACAATCTTTAATTTTTGCCAAATTTTTCACAAAAATTATTTATTCTAGTTAAAAAAAAGAGATTTGGGCCAGGTGTGGTGGCTCACACCTGTAATCCCAGCACTTAGGGAGGCCGAGTCGGGCGGACAATGAGGTCAAGAGAGTGAGACCATCCTGGCCAACATGGTAAAACCCCATCTCTATTAAAAATACAAAAATTAGCTGAGCGTGGTGGTGTGCACCTGTAGTCCCAGCTACTTGGGAGGCTGAGGCAGGGGAATTGCTTGAACTTGGGAGAGGGAGGTTGCAGTGAGCTGAGGTCACACCACTGCACTCCAGCCTGGCATCTGGTGACAGAGCAAGACTCTGTCTCAAAAAAAAAAAAAAAAAAAAAGGGATTTGACAAATATTTGAAGGTATAAATTAAGTGTATTGTTAACAGTCAGTAAAGGTGCCTCAGAGGAGTGTAAAAGTAATGTAGACTAGTAAAAGGAAGAGCTAAATCAAAATGCTAGTAATAATTAGAAATTATTAAGTAAAAATTATATTTATCAAATGTAAACCTATGTTATAATTTTATTGCTACTTTTTCAACTTTTTATGCCAAATATACTAATTATATTGGCATATATACTTTTTAAACAAAACTGAATAATGAAATTTCATGGGCAGGGAGAGGATGAGGGCAGAAATATCAATAATGTTGATCCAGGTATGAGGCAACTACAGTCACAATAATGTTGAACACTTTTACTCTTTGTATGAGTCATATTCTATGACTCTATACAGAGTCATAGAATCTAAAGTTGAGTTATGATGTTGGCTGAGAATGTTATTGAAAGCAAGGAGAGAATGAGTTAAACACTTATTGAGTACTGAATATTACTTAGCAGATACCTAAGTTATTATTTTCTTATTTAATACCAATAGCCATTATTAATAATCACAAAAGTATTATTTCCATTTCGTACATAAAAAATTGAGATTGAGTGAGATTAAATAACATGCTCAGTGTCAACAGATAGACATTTTTGGAACTGAGAGTCAGTCTTGTTGAATTGAACAGTCCCTGCTTTCTTTATTAACCAAGATTTTTCTATTTAACTTCTATCTGTTTTTCTTGTAAAGATAATAAATTATTTTCCAAAGCTAACTACAGCTGACACACTAATTATCAGGGGAAAAGGTGGCATGGTACAATGAAGTATATCATTCATCCACTGCCTGATGTCAAACAGGAGCTGTATGGGAGGTAACCATATTAACATTATTGTTCTCTCCTGACTTTGAACAGTAGCTGCAGCTTAAGCCTTAAATAACACAGAGCACAAGAAGGCCCAGTACATTGTACTTTAGTTATAGGTAGCTAAATTTTGCTGTCATTGTTTGGGTGAAGATCTAAAATCTCATGTTCTCTTGAGCACACCCTCGGGTTGAGACATATTTTCTGATTAACCGGCATTTCTCCATCTCCTGAGTTCTCGTGATATTTAGACGTTAAATTCTATTCTTATACTTTGCCTCTTCTCCAGCCATCTGTTTAGATGACACCTTTCATACTTAAGTCAAAATTCTTTGAGGATAGGTAGAGATCTTTTGTATATCAAAATTCTTTGAGGATAGGTAGAGATCTTTTGTATATCTCACAAAATCCAGACATGCCTTGAGCACAATGGGAACCTAACTCATTGTTGATAGCTAAATTAATTGAAACTACGTATTTTTGTTTGTTTACTTTTAGCCACCAATCCTCACAACAATATATAATACGATTTATTTTGTGCAGATGATACATTAGAAAATAACAATGCATAATAATGCAAGTCCCATAATTTAATGTTTTGTTGGTACAATCTTGATGATGTTAATAAAAATGTTGTATTATCATGAAGACGGCTTTTCAGTTCATAAAAAACAAACCTTTGTCATTTAGTTATTGAATGCAATTTGAACTGTTTTCCACAAGCTCATAACCAGTAGCAGCTTTTAACATTCAGCAGTAAAACAGAAGAAGCAATAAAAATAAAACAATATTTTATTCAAAATATTATCTAATTATAACTCTTACGTAAGATTGGAGAAAACTTGGTTTCTTTAAAAAATGTTTTTTAAAATTTTCTCAAAAACTTGTTTCTAAATAGACTTTTTAGACAAATGTAATGAAATTAATATCTCAGAAATTTTAATTTCTTATACATACTTTGCCTAAATTTTCAAATAATAACATTTCATTCCTGTCTTCATAGTGTTTACATTAAAATGAAAGGATTGTAAAAAGCATACAATGGAATTAACACTGACTTTTAAAGTTAGATGATCTGTTTTAGTGTAGTTTCTTCCACTAAATAAAAGTGAATTCTTAACTAAATATTTTATGTTTCCTTCAAAATTTAACGTGCCATTTACCTGGAATTGTTTGCAGAACTTAAGAAATGTAGTTGAGGTGAAAGGAATTTGCTTGCTGCAACATTTACATCTCAATTACTTAATTTTGGATATAAATATTTGACTATTGAGACTTAGAAAACAGAATAATTTTAGTTATTTGTACAATTTAATTGTGTTTAATCATTCTTTTTTCTGGCAGAATTTTTTGCAGCATTTTTTCCAATATTTTTTAACGTGGTAAAATATCTGCGACATATAATTTATGATTTTATCTTTTTTTAGCATACAGTTCAATGGTATTAAATACATTCATAATGTGGTAAAAATATCACTAAGATCTATCTTCATAACTTTTTTTATTTCTAGAAAACTGAAACCTTATACCCACTAAACAATAATGCTACATTTTCTCAGCCACTAACAATGACCATTCTACTTCATGACTCTATGGTTTGACTTTACTAAGTATTTCATATAAGTGGAATCATTAACTACTTGGCTTTTTGTGACTTGCTTATTTTACTGAACATAATGTACTCAAGGATTATGTATATTGTAGCATGTCAGAATGTTCTCTTTTTAAGGTTAAATTATATTCCCTGCATAGACTATATTTTGTTGATTCATTTATCCATTGGTTGAAATCTGAGTTGCTTCTACATTTTTGTTACTGTGAATAATGCTACTATAAACAATTCTTTATGGTGTATACCCAGAATTAGAATTGCTGAATTATATGACAATTCTATTTGTAACTTTTGAAGTAACATCCGTTCCATTTTATATTCCCATCAACAGTGCAGAAGAGTGCCAATGCTTTCACATCCTTGGCAACTCATGTTCTGTTTTTCATTTGTTTATTTTTTAAAGTAGCCATCCTAATGGACGGTGGGTGGTATCTAATTGTAGCTTTTATTTGCATTTTCTTAATGTTTGGTGATGTGGAACATTTTTTCATGTGATTATTGACCATTTGTCCTTCTTCAACTTCTTTGGAGAAATGTTTATTTAAGTCCTTTGCCCATTTCTGAATTGAGTTGTTCTATGTCATTGTGTTTTGAGAGTTCTCTACATATTCTAAATATTAATCCATTATCAGATATATGATATGTAAACATTTTCTCCCATTCTGTGGTTTACCATTTTACTCTATTGGCAGTGTCTGTTGAAGCACAAATTTATTAATTTTTGTAATGTCTAACTGTCTAGTTTTTATTTTGTTGCCTGTGCATTTGGAGTCATATTTTAAAAGTCAATGCTAAATTCAATGTTATAAACTTTTGCATTACATTTTCTCCTAAAATTTTTATAGTTTTCAGTCTTACATTTTAGTCTTTGACCATTTGAGTTAATTTTATATATGGGTATCACAAAAGGTTCCAACTTCATCAGGTTTTTCCTGCACCATTTGTTGAAAACACTATTATTGTTTTTATTGAATAGTGTTGAGTATTCTCATCAATAGTTATTTGACTGTATATGTAAACATTTATTTTTAGGATCTCTACCTGTTTCACTGGTCTGTATATCTGCCTTTATGCCAGTACCATAACATTTTGATTACTATAGCTTTGTAGTGAATTTTGAAATTTGGAAATATGAATCCTCCAGCTTTCTATTTTTCAATATTATTTTGACCGTTCAGTCTCTTGAAACTATTTATGCAAAATACATCGTTGGTATTATGATAGGAATTACATTAAATTTGCAAATCACTTTGAGCAGCATAAACAGCTGAATTTTAAATTAACAGTAACTGAATTTTAAAGTTGCATAAACAGCTGTCTATTAAATCCTTCAATAGACAAATACAAAATGTGTTTTTATTTATTTATATCTTCTTCAATTTCTTTTGACTTTCTCTTCCGGTTTTCATTGTACAAAACTTTCACTTATTTGGTTAATAACTAACTATTTTATTCTTTAGATACTAGTATACATCAAATTGTTTTTATAATTTTTTTAAGAATATGCATTATTTTTATGTAAAAATGAAACATTTTTGTTGGTAACTTTGTATATTGCTACCTTGCTGAATTCATTTATTAGTTCTAACAGTTTCTTGTGGACTCTGTAGAGATGTCTAGAGAGAAGACAATCATCTGGAATCAGAGATAATTTTATTTCTTTATTTCCAAATGGATGCCTCTATTTATTTTTTGGTCTAATTACTCTGACTAGAACTTCCTGTACTATGCTGAATGGAAGGGATAAAACTAGTCGTGTTTATCCTATTCCTGATTTTAGAGGAAAAGCTTTAAGTCTTTCACTATTATGATGTTCACTTCACTGTGGATTTTTAAAAATATATGACTTTTATTATATTGAGGTATTTTCTTCTATTCATAATTTGTTGTGTTTATCATAAAAAGTGTCAATTAGGTAAAATTATTTTTCTGCATCAGTTGAGATGACCATGCATGTTTTTTTCCATGCTTGGAATGTGGTATATTACATTAATCAATAATATATAATGAGCCATTATTACATTCCAGAAATAAATCTCACTTTTAGTACTTTTAATATGGTGCTGAGTTTGGTTGCTAGTATTTTTACATCAATGTTCACATTAAACATTGGTCTGTAGTTTTCTTATAATGTCTTTATCAAGTTATGATAGCTGCCTAATGTGATTTCCACTTTTATTTATTGACTAAGAATGTGTCATTTATTTATTTATTATTTTATCTCTGACAATCTCTGCTTCTAAAATAGTGTGTTCAGACTACTCACATTTAAAATGATTATAGCTACAGTCAGATTAATATCCATCAAGTTTGTTAATTCCCTTAACAAATTAACAGTGGTTATTTGAAATGTCCTGCCTGTTAAACCCAAAGTGTGAGTCTTATCTGAATTTGGTTCTAAAGCTTGTTTTGTAAAAAAAAAAAAAAAAAAAAAAAAAAAAAAATTAATATGCCTGCAGTAGTCCATTCTTACACTGCCATAAGAACTGCCTGAAACTAGGTAATTTGTAAAGGAAAGAGGTTTAATTGACACAAAGTTTTGCATGCTAAGGGAAGCCTCAGGAAACTTACAATCATGGCAGAAGGTAAAGGAAGGAAGGCACCTTCTTCACAATGGATGGCAGGAGAATGAATGACCAAAGGAGTAACTTACCAAACACTTATGAATCAACAGATCTTGTGAGAACTGGAGAACTCATTCACTATTAGGAGAAGAGCATGGGGAAACCTCCCCCATTATCCAATTCCCTCCACTTGGTCTCTTCCTTGACACGGAGTGACTATGGGAATTACAATTCAAGATGAGATTTGGGTGGGGACACAATATCTAACTATATCAACACCTAATCATATTTGGCTGGAAGCTGGACATGATGTATTTGTTTACAGTAACTGAGCTAAGTAGGCTTTAATGGAAGGTTTTATGTTAGTCTGGCTTTGAGCTGGGCTGTATTTAATGTTGAGGTTATATGTGCCACAGATTTCATTGCTTTTGTCTCTCCTGTTGATTTTGGGGTCCCTT
Source organism: Saimiri boliviensis (assembly GCF_048565385.1). Classification (NCBI taxonomy): domain Eukaryota; kingdom Metazoa; phylum Chordata; class Mammalia; order Primates; family Cebidae; genus Saimiri; species Saimiri boliviensis. The sequence goes on along the minus strand of NC_133466.1, from coordinate 23,353,495 downwards.
AAGTACTACTCTCAGAAAGTCTGTGCCTTGAAGCTATTTCAGCTATAATCCACTCTTCTTCTACTGAGTCTTTATTGGCCTGGGGGTAAAGTGTGGGGTAGAGGAAACAGTGTATAATATCATTATTAAATCTCATTCTTTTAATGTGTCTATTTTTCTGTGCTGTGACTTTCATAAGTGATTCTCAGTTTTTCTTTTTCTTTAGGTGAAACAGATAGTCTAGAGGATTTTAGAATGTAGAAATTACCTTTTCCTAAGGTGGAATAAGGCTCCAGTTAACTGGTTTATCTAGAGAGAGGCCTTTGTTATGGAGAATAATTTGGGTGTAATTTAGAAGTCTTTTTTTTCCCCTTTCTCTGCCAGAACCAGTAGAATATCTTTCTTAGATATTTACTAGGCATTCTTGGAGAGATTGCCCATAAATACAAGTCCCACCCACCTGAAAACTGCAGCCCCTAGTTTATCATTCTTACACTAGTCCACACTTTGCATCTAGCAATTTGTTTAAATTGTCAGAAGTGTTTGAACCAGAGCAACTCCATCTTGTATAGGGGCTGGGTAAAATGAAGCTGAGACCCACTTGGCTGCATTCCCAGAAGGTTAAGCATTCTAAGTCAAAGGATGAGACAGGAGGTTGGCACAAGAAACAGGTCACAAAGGCCTTGTTGATAAAACAGTGTGCTAAAGAAGTCCACAAAACCCACCCAAACCAAGATGGTGGCAAAAGTGACCTCTGGTTGTCCTCATTGCTCATTATATGGTAATTATAATACATTAGCATGTTAAAAGACACTCCCACCAGCATCAAACACTTTACAAATGCTATGGCAATGTCAGGAAGTTGCTCTATATGGTCTAAAAAGGGGATGAACCCTTAGTTCTGGAAATTGCCCACTCCTTTCCCAGAAAACTCATGAATAATTCACCCTTTCTTTAGCATATAATCAAGAAATAACTAGAAGTATAGGCTTCTGAGCAGCCCATACCACTGCTCTGCCTATGGAATAGCAATTCTTTTTCTTTTACTCTTTCACGTTTTTAATAAACTTGCTTTCACTTCATGGACTCACCTCAAATTCTTTCTTGCACGAGGTCCACAAAATCTTTCTTCAGGTCTTCATCAGGACCCATTTTTGCTGACAAAATTACCATTCACGTTTTCCCATCCATGTAAGAAGATGAGGGGAGTCTCCGGGAACTATAATAAGAATGTAATCACCTTGAGCCATCAGCCTCTTTTACGGCTCTGCAGCTCGTTTTTGTAACTGCTCAATGAGTTCTTCTTGCCCACTGCTCAGATGAAGCCGATTTATAAAGACAGGGGAATTGCCATAGAGAAAGAGTTTAATTCACACAGAGCCAGCTAAACAGAAGACCAGAATTTTATTACTCAATCTATCTCTCCCAAATTTGGAGACAGGGTTTTATAACGATAATTTGGTAAGCAGTGGCCCAGGGAGTTGGGAGTGCTGATCTGTCAGGTTGGTGACAAAATCTTAGAGGGTCAAAGTGGGTACTTTTTGCTGTCTTCTGTTCCTGGGTGGATTCGCAGAATTGGTTGAGCCAGATTACAGGTCTGGGTGGTGCCAGCTGGTGCCTCAGAATGCAGGATCTAGAGGGTTTCTTGAGCACCAATCTTAGATTTTACAAAAGTGATATTATTCCTAAGAACACTTGGGGACTTTCGGAATCTAGTGGCCTCTGGCTGCATGACTCCTAAACCATAATTTCTTATCTATGGCTAATGTGTTGGTCTTACAAAGGCAGTCTGGTCACAAGCAAGAAGGGGGCTTGTTTGGGAAAGGGCTTTTAATTGTCTTTGTTTCAAAGTTAAACTATAAACAACGCTCCTCCCAAAGTTAGTTCAACCTATGTCTAGGATAACAAGGCAGCTTAAGGGTTAGAGGTAAGATGGAGTCAGTTAGGTTAAATCTCTTTCGCTGTCATAATTTTCTCACTGTTTTAATTTTGTAAACAGTGATTTCAATTTTCCCTAAACTCTGTGTAGAATGTGTTCACTTAATTGGCTGGAACAAGCTCCTAACAGACCCCAGCAAACTACACATTAACCCTAGCAAACTTTTCTTATTATCATGCTAAGATCACCACCGTATGAAGAGCAATAGCTTTATTATTGTAACATGCAACCTATGTGCAAGCATAATGACTTACTGCATCTGCCCCACTGGGACGCCTTCTATACATGGAATAATGCCCCCTCTCCCCTCTCCACTGTCTCATGAAACCCTCTTGTTACTTTCCTTCAGGGATACACTGCCTTGGAGAATATACTTCATGCTCTCCTTAGTTGTGGAAAGTATTAAAACTCCTATTGATAAAAATCTGCATTCTTATGGAGAGTCATTTGTTACTCCAAGTAAATGAACTCTCTTTTTTTGAGGACATTCGTTTAAGATTCTGTGAGATTCTTCTCCCGATAAGCAGATCTCAGCTCTTATTCTCTGCATGGACATTTTTTAAGGATTTCCAGATTTCAGAGTAGCAATTTACCCAGCAACCTTAGCTCTTCGAGAACCACCATTGATTTTCAGTCTGTATAACCATTTCTTGTTAGAAGAATCTAAGTGATGACCATTAAGCTCTTTAAAATTGCAGCTGAAGTTGGAAATCCACTAATATTGATTGGTTAAGTGTTAGCTTTTATCTTTTATAAAATTTGCTTGTGCCTCTGTGCATTTAATTTTTGTCTATGTGAAATTTTATCTTTCTGCTATTAATTTTTCAGTGACTTGACAAAAGCTCTCGTAATTTAATTCCTTTTCACATCCACCTGTTGACATTTGAAACACGCTTACATTAAATTCTCATGCTACCCCTCTTTCTCTCGCCAAGAGCTAGCTTGCTTACATGTCAGGAAGCTTCCATTTCCACATTTAACCAATTTAAGCATTTATGTTCTGCTTTTCTCTATCTGTTGAGCAGGTGTCCTTCTGTGAACCCTACACTTCACAGTCTCGCTTGGTGGGGCTTAAGGGTCTCAGCTCCTCCCATGGTGCCTGGCACACAGTAACATCGTTAATGTTCTACTCTTACAACATAAATATTCATCGTCCAGCATTAATTATTCACAAAAGTTTGTTAAAATAATATCACTTTGTTACAATATGACTGTTTTCCCTTTTTTTTTTTTTTTTGGGAATGCAGATGATATTAAAAGGCACATGTTAACCTTAAAATACAGGCCATTTAAAAAGTCTCTTGTCTTTCTGGTGTCAACAAGCTCAGTGTTCACACTGTGTTTTTGAACTATAAACCTGAACAAAGTACAAGCAACATCTCATTCAATTATCTCAATATTTAGTTCACTCATTTTGGAGATAGAAAAGTGAGCCCTAAAGAAACAAAGTGAGTAACGCAGACTGCACAATCCGATGATTTATAAATCAGCACTCTTTCATTCTATCACCTTGCCTTCTGACACCTCTGAATAATTTCCTAGTTCTCGACAGATAAATGGAGGCTATGAATTGCTACAATTTTTAGTCAAGGCAGACTGGACCAATAATGTTACTAACAATATCCCCCACAGAATTATTTATTACAACTATTCCCTGTTTTGTTCTGCATCAGCAGGTCCATCTGGCAGCAAAGGATTGACCAGGTGTTCTGGGAAAAGTTGGCACACAAATGCCTTGAACACTGTGATGTGAGCAGGAGGGGAGATATTTTAAAGGAGAGAAAATTTAATTATTCTTGGTATGTATAAAGGTACAAGACATTTTTAGGTGATAGCAATTATGAAACATCTTTTTGCTTTATTTGTAGAGGTTTTTAGACTTGGTTTAAAAAGTCTGAATGAAGTATAAATATTCAAGGAAACTAGAGTGTCATTCTGATTGTGTAGAAAATAAACAAAAATCTAGGTAGACATCCTTGAAAATATGCAGTAAAATAAAAAAGGCATACCTCATCAAAACCATTTGCTATTCTAAAGAAAATAATAATAACGAAACCTCTCTCTTGATTAGTCTTGATTAGTTGGTATCTGACTCAGGGATTTCAATCAGATGCTCAGAATATAGTTTACAAGTGACCTTTCCCTTACTAAATTGAATTTTGTGTCCTGAATTAGTTAATCTTTTTCCCAAAGTGAACAATTTCCTGTGTATTTAGCTTATCAAAGACACTGAATGCATTAAGAGAGCAGGATTCATTCTAATACTGCCGAACTTAGGCTGAATAACAAATGTAGTACAAGTCCACTGAGGTTTCAAGCAGCCACGAAGAAGCTGTCACCAGGCAAAGAGAATGTTGCTTTGTGTAGTGAATCTGTACACATTAATGAGAAACCTCTACTGCTGGTACTAGCACTCTGCGATGCGCTTGGCTTTCATTATGTAAGAATTAATTCCATGGCAAAGGGCTTTTATCAAATTTGAATGTGCATACAGGAATATTGAATTATTTGTGGGACATACGTTTCAAGGTCCCCAGTGGATGCCTGTAACGACAGATGGTATTGAATCCTATATTATGTTTTCTCCTGTACATACAGACCTATGATAAAGTTTAATGTATGTTAGGCACAGTCAGATGTTAAAATAATAATAATAAATTAGAACAATTATAACAACATACTGTAATAAAGTTTTTTCTTTATTAAATCAAGAATTTTCACTCTTTCTCTTAAAAGAAGGACTTTATAGCTTCTCTTTGCCATATCCGAATTACCAGCATCAATATTCTTTCTCTTTGCGGCCATGGTTAAGTAAAATAGGGGCTATTTCAACACAGTGCTGTGATATCTCAACAGTGGATCTGACAACTGACTGAGATGACTACCAAATAACTGAGGGCAGCAGGCAGCTTAGAGAGCGTGGAGCTGCTGGACATAGGAATATGAATCATATCATTTCTGGTTGGACATAATTGGATGGTGCAAGATAGTATCACACTACTCAAAAGTACATGCAACTTAAAACTTACAGACTGTTTATTTCTAGAATTTTCCATTTAATATTTTTGAACTGGGCTTAACCCAAACCATGTGTAACTGAAACTACAGAAATTGATGTCATGTATAAGAAGGAACTAATACTGTATGATATATTATAAAATATTCAACCAAACAATGTTTCCATGCCATTTTAAGACAGAAAAAAATAATTTTCTATGATTGAGTTAATTTTTATCAAATATTTATGTTTATATTTTTAACCTTTCCATCATAATCTTCTACATCTTTAAAGCATTTATTTTAAATATTACTTAGTGATTTTAGAAAAAAACAACTAAATTGTTAAATCAAAATTTATGATTCTACCATTTAGAAATAGCATTTACATGTATACCTTCCTTTTATATATGAACCTGTATTCCTTCACTTTTTTAAAATATGAATTTTACTGTAATGTTTTTCTAACTTTTCTCCAACAAAATATTTGCTGTTTTTAACTTTATTAATGGATAAAGATATTGCACAGTAATTATCTTAAAAAACAAGAAAATATAGACTCAAAGGCACCCAATCACACTTATATACATTTAAATGTAGGATAATGTAGTAATTCCTTGGAATGAAAGATGTCAAGCTCCTAGCATCCATATTTCTTCAACATCTTCTCTCTTGACCTTCCAATTTTGTTGCCCAAACTGTTTTAAGTTTGATAGCAATCATAGCACTACATTATCCAGTCATATTCCCAACAGCATTTATTCTCAGCTTTATATTTAAGTAAATTTAATAGTCATTATCAATAAATCACCAAGTCTCCTCCATCCTCAAGTTCTTTATATTATTTTTTAGACTGTTGAATTACCAAGAATTTTTCTTCAGAATTACTCATTTTATATTTTCAGACTCTTTTATAGTACAGAATGTCAGCCAGTTGCTTTAATTCTTTTATGACTATTGAGATGAGTGTCATATTCTTGGATCACACTTCCTTTTCTTCATAACTTGGCAATCACTGCTTTACTTATTTTCTGGCAAATAGTGTTTCTGTAGAGAAATCTAAAGGCTAGCCTGATTTAACTCTTATAGCTGATGTTTTCTTACTATTTCTCATCTAAAAAATTATTTACTTTAAAGCTCACTGGTTTGGGTTTACATAATATCTGAATCTCAATTTTTGCTTATCTTTATCACCATTCTTGGTATTTGGTATATCCTGAATTCTTAAAAAATTGTCCTGTATATTTATTCTGTGAATTTAGTGTCTATAAAATTTAAAATATTTTTCCAAGGTATCTCTCTGAACATTATTTGTATTATTTACTTCAGGGACATCAATTATCTTATGTTGCATCATGTTTGTTTTTCATATAAATATATACTTTATATTGATTTAATATTTTGGCTTTTCTTGTATATTCACTATGATTTCTGAAGAAGGATTTTCCTTATAACAACAATTTGGTTTTCAGTTGTACTCATTCTGTATCTTTCAGTTTGCATCTTTCTGTGTTTCAATTTGTTGACTTCTGTTACTATCTTTACATAACACATCTTTTAGGTACTTATTTTGTGCTGTCATTTTATATAAATATTTTTATTATTAATTTCTTCAATGACTCAATTATTTTAAAGAAGTTACCTGTTGTTTCCTGTTTATTTTGTTTTTGCTTCTGCTATTACATGTAATGCATTTACTCATATTTTGTGATATTCCTTGTTTTTATAATCATTGATAGCACAAACAGCATTCTGTAGGTCTTATTTGTTTTATCATAGAGCAAATTGCCTTTGACACACATCCCAATTAAACTGATATTTCCAGTAGCTTGAGGGTGTATTGTTAGAGAGGTTAAAAATTGACAAGCACTTCTGGGGTCTCTTTTCTGTACTCAAAGATGCCACTGGATGTTTTCTTTTAAAGCCTTCTCTATTCTGCCAAATTTCTGTCACTCCCTCCATGAGGTATCACTTTTACTTCCTTCTCAATCCAGTGACAGATTAACTTTAATGACCAATGTAAAAATTGGAACTCCCTGAAAAACAAATAAATCAAGATGTTTTAGAACTTGAAGTAAGAGTACAGTGTATGGTAACCATAAGAAATTGAGAAATGCAAGTATATTAAAATTAAAGCCTTTTGTATATCCAAGACACTTTAATAAAAATGTAAACTGACAGAAGTTATTTGAATCATAAAGAGGATTAATATAATTTTATAAAGACCTCAGAATTCTAAAAGAAAACGCTAAATATATTGATAGAATACAAGGCAGTATAAATGAGCACATTATTTACAGAATAGTCAATAACACGTGGCTAGCATACATATGAATAAATGTACAAAGTCATTGACAGTGAAGGAAGCTGGAAGGAGGACTCTAACGTAATGTCATTTTATACCCATTCGATTGGCAAATAAGAAGTCTGAAATGCAAAATGTCACAGCAGATATAGATTGATGTATTCTCTCATGCACTTAGGGGAATAGAAAACAGGAACAAAACATAAACAATCTCTTTGGGTATAAAATACAGCATTATTCTCTCAAGCTCGTAAATTCATATAATCTTTGTGACAGAGATGTAGTACAATGACTGCATTTGACTGTAATAGGCACTCAGTCACGGACTGTGTATCCCAGCCCTCACTGTGGTAGGGAAAGCCATGTGACTTGTTTACACTGTTGGAATAAGAGCAAAATTAAATGTACTAGCTTGCTAAGGATGGCCACAAAATATCACAGACTGGGTTTCTTAAACACAAGAAATTTGTTTTCTTACAGTTTTGGAAGCTAGAAGTACAAGATCAAGACATCCCCTGGTTCTGTCTCTTTTGAGGGCTGTCTCTTGATTTCCAGATGCAACCAGTTTGTCACTCTGTTTTGACACAGCCATTCTTCTCTATCTGTGCATGTCTGCTGTCCCTTACACTTTATTCTAAAGACTTCAGTCATACTGGATTAAGATCCCACCTTCATGATCTCATTTTTATCTTCAAATATTGTTACTTTCTGAAATACCAAGGTTTGGGGTATTAATGTGTGAATTTTGGAGAAATATCATTAAGTTCATCCCAGTGGGGTACACTACTATTGAACCAAGACTTCTGGGAGATACATGTGCTGCCTTCATGTTCTCTTTGAACTTCTGATAGTCACATATATATTTATTTATATGTACATACATATACACACATATATAATCATATATATACACACTCATATGTAATCATAATTATGTGTACATAAATACACAAACACACATATAATAAATGATTATATATATGCACATATATATGCACATATATTATTATATATATGATTATATATATGCACATACACACACACACACACAAAATTATGTGGCAAAAGAGGAAAGAAACCTTGATTTCTGAATTACTGAATGGAAATCGGGCATCTGTTTTGAACTGATACATAAGCAAGAAATAGAAGCTTACTATATTTGAGTCATTTACATATTTTGGTCCATTTGTTAAGTTGGTTTAACCTATAATGAACATAATTTAAGCTCCATAAATATGACTCATTCACAAAAGCAACTTTTGCACTTAGTAGCAAGAGACATAAAGAAAAATGTTAGAGTAATATTACTCATGAGGAGAAAAAACTAGAAACAGCCTAAATGTTCATCAACTTGAGAATTAATAAATAAATATGGGTCAGTAAAACAATGAAATATTGCACAGTACTGAAACATGCCAAATATACATACTTCAATCATGATAAATTGTACAAATATAAAGTTGAGAGAAAATTTCACAGAAGACTGCATACAATTTTCTACTGTTTTTATAAGTATAAAATAAAACATATTTTAGATAAGCATGTATATTTACATATCATAAAATTTAATGAATATTGAGGGCATGATAAAAACATCAGTGTGGTCATCTTCTTTCGAGGGAGGAGGGCCTGCTCAGAAAGTTGTATAGAGAGATTATGTAATATTGGTAATACTCCATTTGTTGTGTTTTGTAACGAGTTCTGTTTTATAATTTTCAAGTTGCATATGTGAAATACATTGTACAGTATTTATTATAATATTACATATTAGGCATTTTTATTTGAATAATTTTAAACATACCCAAAATAAATATTTATTTTTCCCTTTTAAGCATTGTAATAGTAAATTACAGTTGGCATGGCTATATTTGTTAAGGTCTAACAAAAAATTTTTAAAAGTCAAATTGTCATTACAGGTTACTCAGATATGATATAATTTTAAATATAATAGTGGTGAATATAATTTTAAACAAAATTAAGTTGCCATAAAATAACATTCAACTTCATCTTTATCTACAGATGAAAGACTTTGAATTTAGGGTGAGATTCAAAAGTGTTAAGAACTGAAAATCCCTCTTATTTATTTCTTACAATAAGTGACAGGTGACTGAGTGTAGAAGCCATCTAGGCAAACTAAGATAATTCAAATGAAGAGAATTTTGTCTATTGTCAGTGTTCTGTTAACTATTTTAACTAACTTTCATCCCAACCCTTATCTTATTTGACCTTAGGACACCGTGACTTCATTGATTCCTTCTCTATATCTTCATATATAAAAAGAATAAGTTGAATATTTTCTGAACTTGATTATCACAATTCCATCTTTGTCAAGTAGAAATTGAAGTGACTCCAGTCATTCCCACCTTCTGGTGTTCACTTTCTATATTATCTTCTCTCCTTGAACGTTACTTGTTTCTCAACAGTGACATATGGTAAAGATGAAGACATTTTGGAGATGTAATTAAGATCCCAAATAAGTTGCTCTTCATTAATCAGAAGGGAGATTAATACAAATGGTCCTGGTTTTACAGGTAAAAGAGCTCAAAGAGAAAATGGATCATCCCTGAAGTAAAAGTCTCTTTCTCTCCGTTTTTCTCTCTCTATTGTTAGTTCTGAAGAAGCTTCCATGTGGTGAGAGAGCATATGGAGGGGGCCCTATGGAGGGGGCCATGTGGCAAGGAACTGTAGCTGCCACTGAGTGCTGCAAGCAATCCCTGACCAACAGTAAGAACATAGAACCACAGTGCAACAGTTGCAAAGAGATGAATTTTGTCAACAACGTGAAGATGTTGGAAATGAATTATTCTTTAGTCCAGTCTCTGATCACCACAGTCCCGGTCAACACCTGAATTTCAGCCTGGTGAGACCCTGGAGTAGAGAACTCACCTAGGTTATGCCTGACTTCTGTCCTACAGAAACACAGAAATAATAAACGTGTGCTATTTTAAGCTGCAAATTTGTGATAATTTACTACACAGTATAGAAAACTAATGCAATATATCTTTTCTTTCTGCAACCTACATTTCCATTAGTCAAATTTCTATCTTGATTCAACAGATATTTTTTGAACTCTTATGCCAAGTGCTGTTAAGAATTTATCCCACAATCATATAGGTCAGTAAATAGCAGCGACCAGATGGGCGTTCAGGACGTTTTAGTCATTGCTCAGTGATAATTCCCTTAAAAAAGCATCTGTGGATGCACTAATTCAAATATCAAGTGTGTCATTGCTATAAATATTTGAGCTGCAACATGTTAGAAATGTTGTTTCATGTATATGTGTCAAATTTGGAACCGTGTTGATACTTTAGGAATGCTATGGTAGGAAAAAGAGATTAAGTGAACCATTCTTTTTGTAAATGGTCATCAACATTTATAGAATACACATGTTCAATTTTTGTTTTGCTTGAAGGTCAAAATAGAAGTCAGGATCATATGGGAAATATACCTTATTAAGTAAAAAGACAGTGATCTCCATTCACAAAACTATTAATACATCTATGAGCTCTGCTTCATAATATTGCTAGATTTTATAATTTAAACTTCCCTATGAAATTTCTAGATTATTTTTGTAAGATTCCAGAGATTTATTTCAAATTTTAATGGGAAAGCTTGGATAAGTTGGTTTTTCAGTCAAAATTATTATAACACAGCTAGAAAATAATTTGAACTATATTAATGGAGCTGCAATAAAATTAATTGAAAATTTTATGGACAATAAAAGCAGAAGTAGAAATTTAAAACTAGATTTTTTTTAATATAATAGCTTTTTAGAAATCTATGGTGTTATAATAAAATACTGTAAAATGAATGATTTGGATTCAATTTCCTACTTGATAGAATCTAAAACTTGTGTGGAGTAGAATAGAAAAGTACATTATAGATTTCCTTTACTTTAATTTCATTGAGAACTACATTTTATACTGCAATAAACCAAAGGTCAGATCCAGAGAAAATTGCATCTTACTAGTGGTAGCAGCAAAAATATGAACCAGGATTTACTACAGCTTTATGAGCGTTTATTAACATCAATGATAGCACTGAGAAACAATGAAACTAATTAAATTACTTAGTTTTGCTATATTTGAAGTTTTAGAATAAATGGGAGTATTCCAGGAGTTTAAGTTTTTCTAATTTGGCTGACGATAGTAAAATCTGTTTCATTAATTGATAAATTAGCCTATATATTCTGTTATTAATGATGGTAGCTGAAATATTTTGTTTATTAATAGAAATATATTTTGTAATGACCTGCAAAGCAAAGCAAATGCATTACTCATGCTCCATTTTCACCAAGTAGATTGCATTGTAATTTAATATCAGCATTGCTATTTAATCACTTAATTTGTCACGAGATCTGAGTAAACCAGGAAAATAATGTTATTTTCACCAGGATGTTTTTGAGGCTGTTCTAACATAGTGAGAGCAAGTAAAAGTTGAAGTAAAACTGTAAATCAGTAATTTTCTTTAAAATACCTCTGCTGCACGAGTTTATAAATAGAGGGAACATGTTTTGTTTCCCTAACAGCATGTAATTTGTTATCATTATTATTTTGTAGTTGATGTTTTTGGGATAAAACATCCACATATTTTTAGAACAAAGTATTATGAATCTTAAATCTTGTAATTATTTTGAGAATAGGAGAGAAAAAATGAATAAATTCTATCACTAATAGTAGTGAGCAAAACTGTAAAGTTTATATAGGGAAGGTAATTTGTTATACAATAGACAATTTTTTGTACTTGCTTGCTATTTTTTCTCCATATATAAGCCCCTTAAGATCAGAAGTACAATTTATTGCTCTTTATCTCTTTGACAATTAGGAAACTATCTGACTTACATTTTGATTAGAATTCCACCAGGTTTTTTGTTTTTGTTTTGTAAGTGACAAGTTTTTGCTCTGGTGTCCAGGCTGGAATGCACTGATATGATCATAGCTCACTGCAACCCTAAACTCTTGGGCTAAGTTTTTAACTTTTTAACATGCCTGGCTAAGTTTTTAATTTTTATAGACATGGGGTCTTGCTATTTTGCACAGGCTGGTTTTGAACCCTTCATCTCAAGTAATCCTCCCACCTAAGTCACACAAAGTTAGAGGAATTAGAGGGCTGAGACACTGCTCCCAGCCCAAACCGGGTTAATAAAATTCCAAAAAAAAAAAAAAAAATCAAATTTTCATCAGGACAGTGAAATCAACAAATTTATAATAATCTTTGCCAAATTAAAAGTAATAGCACTTATATTGGGAGCCAGTATCATTGACTTAGCAGTACTTCAGTATTTTTTGTGATTATGGCATCTCCATATATGGAAGGATATTTTCTTAAATTTATTAAGTTCTTCTCTATGGTATATAACAACCTTCACTTATTCTAAAGTTTTATTTTTCTGAATCCTAAAAGATTCCAGTCTCCTAAGCAAATCACTAACTATTGCATATTTACCCAGCCAAGGGGATCTGAGCTGCCAACTCAAGTAGTAACATATTTTCTAGGCGCCAGTGAGCAAGACCCAATGGAAATGGCAGAGTAATTTAAATTTCAGATTTGGCATATGACATACATATGTTAACCCTTTAAATAACTGCCAGGATAATGGGCAAAACTATGATCTATGCCTGCCTCTACCATTTCTAAAATGGTGCGACAAAACGTTACCTACTCAAGTGTTTTATGAAAAATAAGATACAGGTCATGACATTATAAAAAATTTAAACTGTATTGTTTAACTTAATAATATTTTATTATGATAGTGCGAATTAACAATGAATGTAATACACATATAAGCAATTAAGCATCAATTATAGAACTAATAGTTATGACATTATGATGTTAACCTAAATGAATGAGGAATTCCATTTAGAAACATATTTGCAGATTTTAAAGGTGAGGGGAAATGCTTCTTAAACTGACCGGTAGTTTTACTAAAACTATATTCTGGGGGGAAAAAAAGTGCATAGTGGTTCTAAGAGATGGTTCAACAGCATGACTAAAATTTGGTCACGCAAAGAATGACCGAATCAGACATCGGCTGGGGAATTGAAGAGAATGAAAAACCTGGTTAGATAATGAGGGTGATCAGATATTAAAAGTGAGGGGAGATGCTTCATAAATTGACCTGTAGTTTTACTAAAACCAGATTTTGCAAAAAAAAAAAAGTGCATAGATGGTTCTAAGAGATGGTTCAGCAGCATGACTAAAATTTGGTCATGCAGAGTCTTTGTTAGTGGCAAACACTCAGAAAAATATATTAAGCGTTACTGTTATTTGAAAAGGGTGATGACTGAAAGTCTTGTTGGGTGAGGCAATTTTCAGCAGTCCTTGAGCATCCCAGCATGTTCTTACTGACCGTGTAACACTGCAAGGTTTGTCTGTCTCCTGAAAATGCACAGTCTGTGCAGTTAGTCACAAAGGTAATGAAGTACTCAAAGTGACCAAAGTATGAATACCTTATAATTGATCCTCCCTTGGGACTGGATTGCTTGTTGCTTGTTAAAATATTTGCTGCTTGCTATGATGCTTGGTCCTTGCTCAAAAAGTGCCAGGCCTTGTGACTACATTTCTCACCTGCGGCACAGCCCACTGCGTGTCTAATATCCATCTTGACTGGTGGTATCTCCTTGGAGATAGGGAGGTAGCGTCTGTGCTTATGCTCCTGATGTGCACAGTGCTTTGAATAATAAACCATCTGGTCCTGGTCAGTTGATTTTCCCCGTCCACTTTCTATGGAATAACCATACTCTTAGGGCAAGTCAACGTGCTTTCATGCCTAGTTATCTGCTTTGTCATCCTGTTGTGCTTCGCCATCCTCCAGGAGAAGATGGTCCTTCCTTGACAACTCTTCTGAATATTTTTTCTCTTTTGTGACAAATTCTCTTTATTTTTTACTATCTTTAAATCTTAATTATTATTAGTTGTTAAATGTAGTTATCTTGTATCAGATACGTTCCATTTAAAAACTAATTTTATAAAAAATATTTAAACTGGTGACAACTTGACTTGTTATCCTTGTTAACATTGATTTTTACATTTAATTTAATGCAATTTTAATTTTTTTTAAACTTTTATTTTAGAATCATGGGGTATATGTGCAGGTTTGTATAAAGGTATATTACGTAACACTGAGGCTTGGAGTGTAATTGGACCTGTAACTGAGTCCATTTTCACACTGCTATAAAGAACTACCTGAGACTGAGTAATTTACAAAGAAAAAAGTTAATTGACTCACAGTTCTGCATTGCTGGGAAGCCTCAGGAAACTTGCAATCATAGTGGAAGGTGACAGGGAAGTATATCTTATATGGCAGCAGGAAAAAGAGTGAAGAGGGAACTGCCACACTTTTAAGCCATCAGATCTTGCAATAACTCCCTATCATGAGAACAGCATGGGGAAAATTTGCTTCCATGATTTAATCACCTTCTACCAGGTCCCTCCCTGAATGTGGGGATTATAATTTAACATGAGATTTGGGTGGGGACACAGAGACAAACCATATCATCCTGGTAGTGATAATAGTACCTAATAGGTGGTTTGTCAGCCCTCATTCCCCTCCCTTCATCCCCCATCTAATAATCCCCTGTGTCTATTGTTCCTATCTTTATGTTTGTGAGTATCCATTGTTTAGCTCCCACTTGTAAGTGAGACCCTGCAGTACATGATTTTCTGTTTTTGCATTAGTTCACTTAAGACAATGGCCTCCAAATGCAACTATGTTGCTGCAAAAGACATGATGTTGTGCATTTCTATGACTACATAGTATATGTACCACATTTTCTTTATCCAATCCACCATTGATGGGCATCTGAATTGATTCCACTCTTTTGTTATTTTACATAGTGCTGAGATGAACATATGGGTGCAAATGTCGTTTTGGTAGAACAATTTATTCTTTTAGAGGAATACACTTAGTAAGGGATTGCTGGATCAAATGGTGGTTCAACTCAGTTCTTTGAGAAATCTCTAAACTGCTCTCCTCAATGGCTAGAATGATTTACATTTTCACTAATAGTGTATAAATGTTCCATTTTCTCTTCAGCCTTGCCACTGTCTGTTTTTGTTGTTGTTTGTTTATTTAGTTATTTTTTACTTTATAATAAACACCCTTCTGACTGGTGTGAGATGGTATCCCGTTGTGGTCTTGATTAGCATTTTTCTGATGATTAGTGATAATCAGTACCTTTTTCTTTTTTGTTGACCACCTGCATGCCTTCTTTTGGGAACTGTCTTTTCATGTTCTTTACCCACTTTTTAATAAGGCTATTTGGGTTTTATTTATTTTTTACATTTATTTATTAATTTGTTTACATTCTCTACAGATTCTGAATTTCAGACCTTTGTTGAATGCATAGTTGGTGAATATTTTCTCCAATTTGGAAGGTTGTCTGCATACTTCCTTGATAGTTTTTCTTGATGTGAAAAAGCTCTTTAATTAGGTCCCACTCATAAATTTTTATTTTTTTTTGGAATTCCTTTTGAGGACTTAGCCATAAATTTTTTGCCAGGTCAAAACAGAGAAGAGTTTTTCCTAGGTTTTCTTCTTTGATAGTTTGAAGTTTTAAGTTCTAATCCATCTTGAGTTAATTTTTGTACATGGTGATAGGTAGAAGTCCTGTTCCTTCTTCTTCATATGGCTTGCAAGTTATCCTAGTACCATTTATGTAGTAGGCAGTCTGTTCCCTTTGGTTATTTTTGTCAATGTTTTCAAAAATCAGATTATTGTAAGTGTATTGCTTCATTTCTTGGTTCTCTATTCTGTTCTATTTATCTACATGTCTATTTTTATATTAGTACCATGCTGTTTTTGTTGCTGTAGCCTTGTAGAATAGTTTGAAGTCAGGTCTTGCGATGCCTCCAAAACATTGATATTAATACTCAAGTAATGTTGTCAAACAAGCCACTATTCTTTAAGCAAGAGATAAAGAAAATGATTCTATGAAACATAACATAAAATATGAAAATTTGTGTTTTAGCCACTAGCTAGTACTGGAATTCTGTTACATTCTGCAAATTTAAATTTTTCTTGATCTTGCTTTTCTCAAGAGGTTGTTTACAGTCTGCAAGTTTTAAAATGACACCTAACATGTGTCAGGTGCTGTGTTTATACATTGCACTGTGAACATCAGAATGAGTAGGGCTTGGTGCAAAACTCAATATTTTTAGAAGCTATAGAATCTCTAAGAAATGTCAATTTAATAACTTTAAACTTTGTAAATATCACTTTTGCTTTATAATCTGTTGTGCGGTATTATTTCTCCTCTGATATTAATCAAATGTTGATCATGTGCTGGGCAGTGTGCAAGGTGCTTTGGGTCCAATTGTCACTGATATCACCATGCTGCTTCATCTCATGGAGTTTCCTGTTTAATAGAAAGGGACATTTGTAAGACAAACTCACACCAGAGTACTTAATGAAGCTGAAGAACAGAGAGATTTAGAAACATAATGGGGACAGCCAAAAATTCGTATTTTTAATATGCTTAATGTGTTTATTATGTACCCATAAAATGTGTTCCTTTCAGGTTCACTTTCTGTCAAGAACACATATTTTTGCTATAATTTCACAAAATAATGATTTGCTACAATCAGTTGATATGCAGTTATTGTTCTTTTTCAAGAATTACTATTTTGATGTTACTCTTTTTATTTACTTTTCCCCAATAGTATCTTCAAAGAAATTAAAAAATTGGAATCATAAAGAGGCAATTCTCCATGTGTGTTTACATGTTTATATATCTTGAAAGCAAAATAACTAACTGCTTTGTTCTGATCTATCTTTTCAACGGTGTCTGTGTAGCAAACATCCTTGGATGATCTAATGTCCACCTCGACCCCACCCTATCTCACATCAGAGCAAAGGCTGGTTTGTTTACAATATTAAAGGATAAAGTGTCTCTATCTGGAGCAAGTGACTTGCATGCATTGCTCTCTCTGGAGCAAGTGTGGGAGGATATGCATCCCAAAATATACCATTTTTGTATAGAGATTATTTTGAGTTTTAGCACTTGAAAAACAGCAGATATAAGGAAGACACTGTAATCTCCTTCATCGTAAAAACCTGAGATAAAAACTCCTTATGTAAATAATGTCCTCCCTATACCAGCAAAAAAGCAATATTCTTCAATGAGAAATCAGAGCTAAGAAAATTCTGCATAAACAAACTGTTAAAATAATTATTATATTCCTTTAGATTGTTGTGGAAAAGTAACATAATTTAGTTCCTTTTTCACAACTCTCCCTTTTGTTCAACCTTATATAAAAGCATTTAGGTTTTGCTACTTTTTTGAGTCTTTATTTCATTATGATGGCTCCCATGTTGTATAAACTTATATTCAATTTGTGTGCTTTTCCTCTGTTAATCTATTTTATGTTTATTTAAGTTTTAGGCTCAGTTAGGATTCCAAGAAGTTAAAAATAAAATTTGCCTCCCCTACCCATGCGTATTACCAGTATTAAAAATGTGGATTCTGTAAACTTAGTGTTTCTCTTCTATAATCCACTCTGTGGGCATGTGTCACTTGTGATTTCGGCCTCAGCTGGTGAAAACTGAAATTTGAGGAAGGAATCAATGCAAATACTAATATTCTGGCTACTGATATTGCAGGGAGTAATAAACTATTCTTTGTTTCCAACAGAGATTGTAAGCCCTCGACATATCTGAAACTATGGCAAGCTAGCTTATTAATTTGCAAGTAGGGTAAAAAATTTAGACACTTTACAGTTTTTAATAGTCATATCAGAATGATTGCACATTGCAAACACATTTGGGAAGTTTTTACAATTGACATTATCAATTATATTGTTCAAAGAAATAGGAATAACCAGGTTAAGCAATGCTGGTCTAGAAGTTTTAAATATAAGTCCCAAGTACACTTCTATGTTCCCCCAGATGCCAAAAAGAGATTACAATGCATTAGAATTCAAGATTCTAAAATATTTTTCCAATTTAGTTTGTCCTTACTGTCTGCCTTCATCATTGTGCTATTTTTTTTTTTTTTTTTGAGATGGAGTCTCACTTTGTCACCCATTGACCAGGATAGCGGGCAATGGCATGATCATAACTCACTGCAGCCTTGAACTCCTGAGCTCAAGTGAGCTTCCTGACACATACTCCTAGCAGCTGGTAGTGCAGGACAGAAATGTGCCAACATGCAGAGCATCCTCATGCTACCTTTTCCTTCACAGAGATAAGGACACTCACTGGAGAAGTATATGTGTGTTTGTGGCCATGAGAGAAAATCCATATCCTTATGCATTTTTAACTATTTTTGTTACAAATAGAAATGATTAAAAATACTTGAAGCTTTCATATTTTTCTGCCAAACCATTAGGTCTCTTGTATCCACATAAGGGCCCACTGAGGACGGAGCCCAGTGCAATAGATTACACAACTCTCATACAAACTTTAACCAGAGAACTTTGCAGTTCTTTGCGTCACATGTTGTATACCTGAAAATACAAGAAAAGAGCTCTTCGGATAATAGAGATTTACAAACCGCTGTTTCTTCACAGCCCAAAAGCTCATGTTACTGAGTGAAGCCGACATGTTTATAAGACTACTATTAATCTGATGACACTAGTAATCATATGTATATGTATTCATTTCTTACATTTAGTGACTATTCCAGTAAAATTTTCACCAAGTAGATAACAGGGTTACTTCTATTTAAAAGCTTGTCATTCTAAATTACAGCAGTCTCCTTTGGAGGCAAATAAACTATAGAAAGAATAAAACAATATCTCATGTCTTATTTTTATACTTTTAAACATTAGTATTTTAGATTGAACAGTGAAATTCCATTGAATTTCCATTTTAGTGAAGACAAATGATAAAAAAAAAAGCACAGTCTCAATGGGGTTAATCTTTAAAGCAGAGAAAAAATGAACGCATGACTGTCTCAAACAGTGATAAGGTTGATCTGCTTTGAGAGCTTATCAGCACTTACTAGTATTGTCAAAGACATTCATAATTAAAGTCCAAAAATGTATGATTTATAATGTACACAGCAGTTGCTTTTGATTGTCTTATTGCTATCTTTATTCCAGCTTTATTATGAATGCATTTGTCTAATATATTTTAATTTCATTTAGTAGTTTTTTTCCCTAAGAATGTAAAAGTCCCAAACTAACATTTACTTTTTTCAAAAAAACTTTCAAGTGCAGGTTTGTTACATAAATAAACACTGACTTTTAAAGCTTCACATTTTTATTTGTTTTATGTTCACTCTGGAATGTTTACCAGCTGTTTCTTTTGCTATCATAATTATTCAAATCAATTTTCACCTCATGGCAAAAATAGATGATTTCTATAATATTTTAATCAATTACAAATGAAAGAATAATTTCTCATTATTCAGTAGAACTATGGATTTTACCGTATACTCATTATTTTTTCAATCATCAAGTTTTTTAAAAGTATAGTAAATACAAAGTATTCAAAACTTTCCTAAAGCATGAAATTTGACCAAAACCATTAAGGTTTCTTATTAACTTTGAGTATCATAAATGCAAATTAAATATATAAATGTGAAAACAAAAATACGTTAAAATGACTTAATGGTCAAACGTTCAATATATGAAAAACTGTTCACATAAGAGACAAGTGAAATGGTAGATAAAATCAGCTGTGGTTATCTGGTACCTACTAATAAACACACATAACACCTGACATCCACAGAAGGCTCTTGAATGTTGAGATAGGGCACTACTTTTAAAAACTGCATTGATTTATTTTAATGTTGTTACCATTTAGCCTAAGTGGTTCTGGAACACATTGGCTTTTTTGATGTTTCTAGACACACATATTCCAATTTTCTTTTTTTAAAAATATAGAAATTTATACTGATTTATTTAGTACCATCCAACTAATTAAAAATAGGGCTAAGACCATAATCCAAGACTTTTACATTTATTTCAGTATTTTGGGATACTTTTCCAGCTATATAGTAGTCATTTTTGCATTACAAGCTATTGTCATCAAACCAGCATTGGGTATAAGCAAGCCCCTAAGAGTTTATGTTGACATTTCATCAGTGTTGTACAATTGCTTCTAGCGAGGGTGTACATATCAAGGCCAATGAATTTCATGATACAAAGTCTATTCCCTTGGTGCTTTGTTTGTAAAACGGTTCAGTGTTAAGCAGCAGTGAGGTGTGGATACCATGTTGAATAAGTATAAAACAAAATCAATTAAAGTCATGCTAAAAAATAATTCTGGGCAACTTAAAAGCATCTATAATATAATATTTTATAGATGTTTTTAGTGATTCACTGAATCAGTATTTCAGTGAATATAGATTATTGTCTATATCCTTCTCCACAAGGTGATGAGAGGAATTCAGTATAATTCAACTGTCATTGGGTGTCAGGCTGGTCCTTTTGGGAAACGGGAATTTTGAATATTAGTCACTCAGCTAGATATGCCTTACTTAAGGGAAAATCTTGTTGACCTCAATATGTAACATTCATCCCTTCTGAATTTTCACAGGTTTTATCTCCCACTATTTGACATATATATATCTTACAAATACATCTATAGGTTATTTGCTATATCTTGCTCACCAGATCCAAGTTTTTTGATATTATCAGCATAATAGGTAATATGTTGTGAGGAATGGTGACACAGTTGAGGTGAGCAAGCGTACTACGTAATGACATGACAAGTGAACCTGCGCACTATTTTATGACACAGAACAGAGATGACACATTCTTGAGGTGATGCAGAGAAGACGTGCTGCATTCCAGACAACACGAAAGCAAACCTTGTGGTGGCCCTTTCTAATTAATACATAGATGCAAGCAATTGCCAGATCAATAGCTTTAAACCAGCAACTGAGCTTCATGCTGTCTGCTCCAATATGCATATGACATTTGAAACAACAGCTGCAACTGGAGGCAATTTCTAATTAGATTTACAATAGTTTCTTTTATTCTATTGCATCAATATTTCTTCACAAGCCCAAGTGGCATGTCAAGTGAAGATAAAGTAGAACTCACTTTTACTGTATCTTTCAAGTCTTTGATGGTGGCATAATTCCTTGGGATTTTACTGCAGATGACATATGACTTTTTTTTTCTGGTTTTCATATCAAATGAGATCAAAGACCTCTACTTTTCCACTGTAAGCCTTTTCGCCATGGGCCAAGGAACCAGTGTAGGGATTCTGCTAGCTATGGAGTATGAATATTTCAACTATGCATTCAGAACTTGGGAAGGTAACTACAGAATGGTTCTGGAGATTTACTATGCCCGCTTACAGATGGATTCAGGCCAACATTTCATTTCTCAACTGACCTCCATAAGCCCCCACTCTGAGTCATGGATAGCAGCAGCCTGTTGAAGTATGAAAAATTTATATCAGCTCAGAGCCAATGTATTGAGTAATACTTATAAGGTCTGGATCTTTTTCTTTCCAAAACAATTTTCTTTGGAAAATGATGACAGGTTTTTTTTTTTTTTTTTTTTTGAGGAAATTTGGAAAGACTCTTTTCATTCTATATTTGTAGTTTTGTTTGTAGGGTCTACCTTCAAAGGGAACCCAGTTTCCACTTCATTCCATGAACTCTAGAAACTGTGTTTTGATTAATATCTGGAAAGCAGGTTAGAGTCTCTTGATTCCTTAACTTGGTAATTCCCTTGGGTATCTTCATCCCACTTACATTTTGTCTTAGTCTGCTTGTGGATCTATAGCAAAAAACCAGAGTTAGGATAATTTATATTGGATAGAAATTTATTTCTTATTGTTCTGGATGTAAGAAATTTATTTCTCATTGTTTGAAGTGCCAGCAGGATTGATGTTAGGGGAGGGCTGCTCCCTGCTTCCAAGACGGACCTTACAGTGCATCCTCCATCTGGGAGAAAATATAAGACGGATGGAAAGGCAAATTTTAACCCTTTTATAAGGGTGCTAATCCCATTCAAGAGACGGGAGCCATTATGATTTAATCACACCCTCATGGCACACCTCTTAATATCGTTATATTGAGGATTAAATTTTAACATGAATTTTGAAGGAGATAATATTATTCAAACTATTGAAATTTTGTTTCTAATCAATATTTTCCCTGTTGTACTTATTAAGAAATAATTTACTTGATTTATTTCTGTTTCAGTCAGGATTCACTCAGGAGCAGAACCAGTGGGACGTTTATTATGGGAAATAGTTTATGCAATTGTGGAAATTGACTAAGTAGTCTTTGCAAGGATATTCCTGTATCAAATGCTGAAGGCTGAAGTCCAGAGACAGACAGGCGGGGAGAAAAGATAACAAGAAATCTGGAACCACAGGACGACGGACAGAAAGCCATGTTTCTTCTTGTTATCACTGACATTAATGTTGAGGGCATTCTTGAAAACAGAGTCCTTTGTCAGAGAGGTGGCCTAATGTGACAAAGAATCCTTTGTCATAGAGGTGGCATGTACTACATGTGGCCTAAGATTCAGAGAAAATAAATGAAGGTACGGTGAGAAGAGAATTGAAATCCTAGCTGCTGCCTTATGTCAGTGAGGTGAGTTAACAGACTCTCCATGCATGTAGTGCAAAACGATTGTTTCCTGCCTTTCTGGCACCCTTATTAGAAGCATATAAAAAGGGAATTCTGGGAAGTACTCTTCAGCTTAGCCAAGTGAGTACAAAACAAAGCCATCACATCTATTGTTCTCATTCCCAGGAACACCTTGAACAATTACCCCATCATGTCTCCGCAGAATAAAACACTGTGATTACTGCTAACCATATCCACCTTAAAGATACAGATAAGAGCTGTCAGTTGTTGGCCTATGCCACTCCACAATCCCATTACCACAACTTAAATTAAGAGGTAATGCCTGTAATTGTGGACCTGACAAAGACAGCCATTATAGGGCTATCCTTTCCAAGCATGTTAGTACTCTTCTCATTATTGTAACTTCTCAAGTCACTTATAAATGGATTATCTTTTGGATTGGTCTCAATTCACTGGTGAAGGACATATTCTCTGAACTTTTCTTGGAAACATCATTAGCTTGGATAAGTAATAATCTATGCTGAATCTCTTGTAGTTAACTTCTATTCCTAAGCACTTTCATTTTTTTCCCCTGTATTACATGCCAATTAAGTTCTAGTATATCAATTCTATTTAATGTAGGCCAATGTAGAATCCAAAATTTAGTTATTCACCAAGTAAACTATTAGCAATACTCATTGTTTCTCCAGCTATAACCCATATTAATAATTAAATATCATCTAATGTTAAGATTATTTTTCCTCATAAAATAACACAATTGCATTCCTTCCCCACATACATTTCCAGGTTTCAGTGGATATAAATTGACAAAAATCTAGCAGATCTTTTAGTTTTTATTCTATCTCCTTTCAAGTCATGATTTATACTTATTCTTTTGAGAATATGCTGGTTATTTAACTCTGGATCAGGAAGACATAAGGGATGGTATTTGTGCGTCTTAGAAACAATCAGCATCCCTTTGAAAGACAGCTGCCTCAAACGACGTTATTAGAATCTTAAAGCAAAAGAATATTAATATTCTTAGTCAGGGAAAGGTTTTTTTCTTCTTAAAAGCAAAGTAAAAGAAGATGGGGGTGGAGAGTGTAAATAATCATCTCTACAGGCGTCCATAAAAATTCTCCTATCCTATATTCAGGGCTTTTCACATTTTTCTAATAAACATTCTCACATTCACAAAGAACCCCAGAGAGGTTCCTCGTTTCATTTGCATGATACATCTTTTACTTGCAAAGTAAAAATTTTGTATTTTCATATCAATCCCATGGCTGCAGCAGATAAAATATTCTTTTAAGTCATCATGGGAGTTCACAGAATCATATGTTTTCCTTATGTAAAAAATATTTCCTTCTATCTTTCTCTCCCATGCATGCCTTTGTTCTCTCATGCTCTTTCCATATCAATATTCAAAGCGGTTTTCATGGATTTCAAAGTTGGATACACATTTAATGCAATGTAGGAGAAAATCTGGAAGAAAAGTAATCAGACAAATGATAATATCACAAAATACAATGAGACGGGGATGGAGGATACCATATTTTATTTTTTTCACATATGTTCATATATGTATCCATATATAGATATAGATACATATATTTGCATATATATATTTAAAGTTTATTAACTATCATTTGATATAATAATAATTGTAAAATGACCCCAATATTTCCAACCTTTGTTCCACATACCTTACATAATTTCCTCATCTTGAGTGTATTCAGAACCTCAGAGTTTGATGCAATAATACTCTCAAGGTTGTGTCATATTACATGACAAAGGAGATTTTGCAGATGTACTAAGGTTACTAATTAGTTAACCTTGAATGAATAAAATAGGAGATTATATGTGTTGGCCTGACCTACATGAGTCCTTTGTATATAGGTCTGGAAGCCAGAGGAAATCCAGATTGAAAGCGACAAAGATATTATCTTGCTGGCCTTGAAGGAACAACTTTCGTGTTGTGAAAAGGGCAGAAAACAGCAGACAGTCTCCCAGTGCTGAGAATGGCCTCCTCTTCTCAACAGCCACAGGAAGTCTGAAATCTCAGTCACACAACCGAAAGAAACTGTATTCTAACAAGCCGAATCTGTCTGGAAGCCCTTAAGCTTCAGGTGGGGCACCTTGCTTTCAGACCATTAGCAAAAACTGTAATCACACTATGCAGCTTTCTGACCAAGGAAAACTGGGAGGAAACAATTTTGTGTTGTTTATAAGCCATGTAGTTTGAGATAATTTGGTACCTAACAAAAGATAACTCATATAATTAAATTATAAGCCATAATAATAGCAGATAAAATATAATACTGCTCATGAACAAGTCTAATGGAGTTATTTCTTTAGTTCATGCTACACTTGACTATTACACTATTAAAAGATTATAGAAGATACACACTGGTCAACATCATTATTCAAAATATATGGCAGAGCCACTAACACCAGGGCAGGTATTACGTTATATACTAAGTAGTTTTATTAGTCAAAAGGTCTTTACACCCATTTAAAATATATGGAATTTCTCTTTTATCTATCCTCCATGTGAGACGGAAGATACTGTCTCCTAGTTTTCTTCTAATTATTCCCTCACAGATTTAAACCTATGTAACTGAGTCCTTTTTTCCTATTGCTGCAACATGTATACTGTAACTTCTGAAAACATAACTATATTACTAACGAAATACCTTATATCTTATTTAGCATAGAGGGCTTTTCTTGCCTTAACTAAAACCTGTTTCTTTCCTTAATTCCTTTCTCTCTCTGAGGCTCTTTGTCAAGGGTATTTGAGATATTAAGGATTTCCTCTGCCTGCTTAAAGCCTTTGTGTGTCTTTTAGCTCATCCCCTTCTACTTCTTGTGGAAAACAGCTTCATTCCTCACTCCACCTGGCTTTTTTTTCACATTCTTTTCCTATTTCACCTGTTCCCCCCACCACCACCACTGCTCAGTGAATACATTCCTAAGGTCTCTTTCATTCATTCACCTCCACCAAGTATATCTAGTCTTGATGGTATAGTTCCCTAGATACACTTTCCAGTTGTTCTCTGGCTCTTCCAGAGTTGATAAGGTTGCAAATTAAATACTTCACATTCACTATATCATGCCTTAATCTCCTAAAAGCACTGCAGTTTGATTGAATAAATTCTATTCATTTACTTATACTCTCCTGATAAGATCACCATTGATTCCCTAATGAATATAAACAGTTATTTTGATGGCAAAGATTTGCTGTAGTATTAAAAATAATGTTCATTCAGATATACATAGTAGATGATATATTATTTGGGTAAAATAGTAGACACAAGATTTTTGAGACTTCATCTCAATAAGTGCTCTGTAATCGCCATATTGAAGTTGGGGTAAAAGGGTAGGAGAGGGATAGGCAGTTACTGGTTTTCACTTGCAAGTAATATGTGTTTTTATTATGCACATTTCACTGATCAAAGCAAATACATTGACCAAATCTAACCCGAAGAAAACAGGGAAAATAAACATCTCATGTGTCCAGAGTAAGAGGGAAATAAATATTAGTAGAGAGTAATAATGTATCTGACTAATTATTAGATACCTCTGTATCTTTTTAAAAACTGGTTTCTTCATGATAATTATTTCAGATAATTTATTTTCATTCCATTCTTTAGTTACTTTTCTTCTTCCCATCTTTAAGCTTGCTTATCACCAATAATCTCAGCTCAGATTAATACCACTTCACTCTGTATGCGCTCCTTGAGAAGTTTTCTTTATTCTCATGGTTTCACCTAAAACCTGATGACACATACTCTGGATTTTCAATGGAAGTATCCTTTCCATTCTTACACATGCATATTCATCTGTCCACTGGGAGTTATTACTTTCAGAACCAACCTGACTAGTATATAATATGAAGTTATATGAAACTTAACTTAGACTTGATTTTATTCTTATACTAATGATGTCATTTCAACATTATGATCCTTTTTTCTTTATTTATTCTTAATTTTATGGGTACATAATAGGTGTTTATATTTGTGTGGTACACGAGGTATTTTGATAGAGGAATACAATACAAAATAATGACATCAAAGTAAATGGGGTATCCATCACCTCAAGTATTTATCATTTTTTTGTGTTACAAACATTCCAGTTATACTCTTTTGAATATTTTTACATATATAAGAAATTATTGTTTACTATAGTCACCCTGTTGTGCTATCAAATACTAGATGTTATTCATTCTTTCAGATTACATTTTGTACTCCTAAAACATCCCTGCTTCTGCCCCATCCATACTACCTTTACCAGACTCTTGTAACCATTATTCTACCTCTGTATCTCCATGACTTCAATTGTTTTGATTTTTAGCTCCCATAAAAGAGTCAGAAAAAGTGAAGTTAGTCCTTCTGTGTCTGGTTTATTTCACTTAACATAATGTCCTCCAGTTCCGTCCATATATTTGCAAATAACGGGAACTCATTTTTTTTAGAGTTAAATTATTTGAGAAACAAAGTGGTTGATAATCTTTATGATCCTTATCTTCTTTAAATTATTTTATCAAGTTTTATCTCTTAATACAGAGCTGATGAATACATGGCTGGGAGATTTGAGAGAATCAGCAGTATGTTCTATTGCCAATTTTGCTCAAATAGTGTATTATTCTATTTCTCATAAATTGGCACCAAACTTACTTGTTACTCCACTTCCAAAAAAGAATCTTAAACATATCAGGTGCTGTGGTTTACTTATCCCTCGTATTCAATAATTGACCATGAGTTCTTTATGCTTCCTAAGAAATTAAACATCTAAATCTTCTCTACAATATTGTAAATTTCTTAGCTCATTTCCAAATTATCATATATCATTTTATTTCTTCAGTATCTATCAAAATATCATCTCTGCTTTTAGATTTACTAACTCGAGTTCACCATCCACATGATTTTTATTCTTATCTATTTAAATTAGATTATAATGCTGTATGATTTTCTTTTCTTGAGCTTGGTGTTCAGAGATCTATAGGACTCCAGTGAGAGTGTGTTGTAAGTTCAAAGGTTGACTTTTCCCAAAGAGTATCAGCTGAGTCTCTTTGGCCTCAGTGAGTCTGGATTCAAAACAAGAAGTGAGCTACTTCTTCACTGTGATGATGATTGGAAGTAAAACAATATCTAAGAGTAGAAAGCCCTCTTCTATTTATCTAGCTCAGTAACAGTGAGAATCTATCCTTCATCTGTTGCCTCCCAAGGAAGGAGTTCCATGTACCTCTAGGATTCTGAGGATTCTGGCTATAAAACATATGTAAACATTAAAATCTAAGTCTAGATTCATCAGCATAATGAAATTGCAGCTTTTCTGATAGGCCTCAGGAGGAAGAGAGAGAAAAATAAGATGGAAAATTTGAAACACATGGCAAGGGAGAAAACCTATGGAAAGAGACAGATGGACTCCTGATTTGTTTTAAGCATTTAGAAAGATGCATTCAGAAATTAGATTAAATGAGAGAAAATTAAGACCAATGTTAGTTATTTAACAGGTTTAGAAAAATTGGGAAGAAAATAAGAGCTTCAAAGTGAGCAAAGGGGACAGATGGAGGATTAGAAATAACAAAACAGTTGATGGAAGAAAATTTATTTGAGCTAAATGAAGAACAGTGTTTTCATGTTAAGAATACTCACTGGGTCAGTCCTAGGCTGTACTAATGAGAAAGAATTTCTAACCTGGCAAAGCTTGATAAAATTAATGATCTATAATGATAAAGAAAAAAATTTTTAATTGTATATATAAGGATAAGTCATTAGTAAATAAACATATTTGCAT
The DNA here is from genome assembly GCF_048565385.1 of Saimiri boliviensis. Classification (NCBI taxonomy): domain Eukaryota; kingdom Metazoa; phylum Chordata; class Mammalia; order Primates; family Cebidae; genus Saimiri; species Saimiri boliviensis. The sequence continues at coordinate 23,324,997 of NC_133466.1, read as the reverse complement.
TACCAGTGGTTACAAAATATCACTTATTTACTTAAGACATTATTTGCACCTCAGATGCATAAAGGTGTTTGAAGATATGCAATGAGGTAAAAGTATATTACCTAAGTATCTCATCGATGTAATAATATCCATCTATCTATCTCTGCCCCTCGTTCCTGGCACAGAACTTCAAAACTCTTATAATTTCTTGAGTGTTAGGAGTTTTAATCTTTGGTTTTAAAATTTGTTCTCTGTACCAGTTCCTGACACAGAGCTCCTAAATCCCTTGGAATTTCCTGGGTGATAAAGATGTCTTTGGCTCAAATGAGATGACCTTTGGTGGGCTCCTGAATGGAGACTGGTCACAAAAAGATCAACCGGTGATTAGAAGCTCAGAGCTCTCAGCCACACTTCCCATTGTTTAAAGAGGGGAGAGGAACCAGAAATAGAGTTAACAGTCAATCATGTCTTCATGACAGAGCCTCTACAGAAATCCCTGAACTATGGGGATTTGGAGAGCTTCAGGGTGAATGACTACATTCATGTGCCAGAAAAGTGGCATGCTCCAACTCCATAGAAACAGAAGCTCCTGCCCTTGAGACCATTTCAGACTTCACTTTATGTATTTCTTCCTCAGGATGTTTATCCATATATTTTAGTATCTCCTTTATTAATAAACCAGTAAATATAAAAAAATGTTTTTCTGAGTTCTGGGAGATGCTCTAGCAAATTATCCCCAAAGGGGATTATGGGGACCCTGATTTATAGCCAATTAGTTAGAAGCACAGGTCACAACATATGGCTTGTGATTAACATCTGTAGTGGGGGCACTCTTGTGGGACTGAGTCCTTAGCCTATGAGATCTGTCTCTGTCTCTGGATCCAGACTGCCAGAATGGAACTGAATTAAAGGACAGTCAGCTGGTGTCTGTTGGAGAATTATTTGGCCAGTGTTGAGAGGCAACCACCACATCTTAATGACTAGAGGTGAATGAAATACTCTGTATTGAATGTGTAAAAGTAGAGAAAACACTTCGGTTTTTCTTGTCTCTATTACTTAAGGAAATAAAAAGGAATAGCACTAAACCAAAACTGAGACCTCAAAATGTGCCAATTAAGAGAAGACAAAATAATAGTATGAATATTGATATAAATAAATTGATAGACATATGTAGCTATAGATGTAGACAAATGTATTATGTGTCTGTATCATATACATACTGTAGAATAAATTATTAACGGTCAAGGGGATACTTTCTGGTCTTGTTTGAGTATTATGTAAGATTCACAGAAAACACATGTTGTCAGGATAATTCTAATAAAAACTACATACATTATGTCAGCCAAGATTAAATGTAGGCAAACTTCAAGAAAATTACGTATATTGATACCTGAAAAACTTAAAGAAGTTAATTAGATTGTTTGTAACTCAAAGGACAAATGCTCAAAGGAATCAATACTCCATTCTCCATGATGTACTTATTTCACTTTGCATGCCCATATCAAAACATCTCATCTACTCCATAAATATCTATACCTACTATGCACCCACAACATTTAAAAAAATATATTTAAAAATTTTAAAATGAGAGAGCTGAATTTATAGTTTGATAAGTTCTATTTATGAGAATTTTAGCCTCCTCTTCAATAAATGAATGTATTTCAATTAAAGAAAGAATTTATTCTACATTAAAGCAGATAGGAAGTAGAGATTCAAGTAAGATGTTTTATGTGTTGAGTAAATAAAAAAACAGATACATACTATAAAATATGTGAACCTAGGAAAATCAGATGAGCAAAAAATAACCAACCAGATACAACAAATATTTGTAAAGATTCTTAGGTTGTCACAGTCTAAGTGTAGATCATCAGAAGTAATAGAAACCCTAACTTCCTCAAGAGAAAATATAGATCAGACTCAAGGCCCAAAACTGATCTTTGATCTTTAGGATGCATTCTGCATTAATGACTTATGGGAAAATGCCATTTCGTCATACAAAAACATAATCAGATTTCTAAAGCACACGCCATAATTTCCACTAATAACAAAATTTAATTTCCTGGTATGCTTGATAAATTTAAGAAGTGTTGAAGTATGGTTTAATAAGGGAGTCTGCACATGATGTATCAGTTTCTATGTTCCTGGTGAATTCTCTGTTCAGTGTCAAACCTATCCAGGTAATTAGATGGATAAGGCAACAACTCAAGAAATAAAATATCTTGGATCAAATTGTTAGTCTGAATTCTCCCAACAATAATTTGAAAAGCTGTTAGAACTTTATATAAATGTGGTAGTAGTGAAAGTCATGATTTTTCTTTATCATCCAAACCTTTTAAAAATACATGTTAGTAATAATCAGCAACTACCTATAACCTGTTAAATAACACCTATAAAACACTGGATTCTTACACCCTTGATTCTGTTTGAAAATCTGCTCTTGAAGACTACATTATCATGAAATGTTTTCACACATAATTGTCAATAAAAAAACTTCAGAAATACCAATCACTAATAGCACTGTATGTATCAAATTGTAGACATTTTTTTCAATTGTAGACATTTCTAAAGTTTTATACTTTACTGTAAATCCAACATTTTTGATATAATTCTGCACTGGAATACTGGGTGAAAAATTCTTACATTTTTGAAAAAAGATATGTAATTAAAGATTTATAGCATAAGATGGCGTTAAATTTTTTAAGCTAAAACATACAGGAAGGAAAAAAATGAGGAGGTTTTAAAAAAAAGAAGGAAGACAAGAAAAATAATAAGAAAGCAAGGACTAAATTGATCCATCAACCGACAAAGACCTCTTGTTGGATTAAAGTCTAACACCCTATAATGTAATATTCAAATAACACTCTGAAATCAAAGCTTTTTTTTCTATTAAAAAGGGAAAAAACCCAATAAATAAAAAGCACCTTCAAAACAATGACATAAGGAGTAGGAAAAAATTATATAAGGCAATATTGAAGATTACAAATCAACAAAAAGGGTAAAGAGAAGCATCGTATATTAATAAAATGTAGCAGGCATGAAGATTTTGTGATCATATTTGTATTTATATGAAACATGATAGCAGATAAATAAATTGAAAAAGTAGAAATAGAGGACAAGTTCAGTATGACTTGTTTACATTTAGATCTTACAAGAAAAAGTAATGACAAATATTTATTGAGTAATGTAATCTATACACATGATTTAATAAATAATAGTTTCATAGAACAAAAAATCTGTATGCACCAATTGTAAGCATATGCATGTTTTCATATGTCCATATAACATTTGTATTGTTCAACTATCATTACTACACTCAAAGCAACAGTTTTAATATAGATTGAAGATGGATTATTACTTTATAAAATTATGTTAGACAAAAAGTGTTTTATGTTTAAATTAGTGTCAAGAGTTTTGGATACATTTTATATCCTCTCTTGAAATTGTTCTATGTGTGTTTGTGTAAATATATAAATTATGATGTTAAACATTCAAGATATATATATATATACATATATATATAATGTATATTTTGTGTGTATATGTTGAATGTGTATATATATATATTGTGTGTGTGTATATATATACATATATTTATTACATTGTTTTCTATTTTCATAATGGTTAAGACATCTAATTTCTTATCTCAGGCTACTTAGTCTCTCTCATTATACTCAACACCTTTCCAGAATCTTTTATTCTTCTATTACTCGTAAGTTTTGAGATCTAAAAGCTAGTGAGTGTGGATCAATGAAAATCTGTCATCTATTCCAGAAAATCAATTATAAATCATGCCAATGAAAACAGTTTAACAATGCGAATTTTCTCTACTGTACAGAAAACATTCCTATAACTTTATGTTTAAATGCATACATAGTAAATTTTAGCATATTTCTAAGAAAATACATCATTACAAACAACTGAGGCACCCAGAACCATATTATTTAACAGATATTTTTCTTTTCTTTTCTTTCCTTTTCTTTTCTTTTTCTTTCTTTTTTCTTTTCTTTTCTTTTTTCTTTTTTCTTTCTTTTTTTTTTTTTTTTTTAAAGCAGAGCCTCCCTTCGTTGCCCAGTCTGGATTGCAATGGCGTGGTCTCAGCTCACCACAACATCCACCTCCCAGGTTCAAGCAATTCTCATCATGTCTCAGCCTCCTGAGTAGCCTGGACTACAGACACCTGCCACAATGCCCGGCTAATATTTTGCATTTTTAGTAGAGATGGGGTTTCACCACGTTAACCAGGCTGGTCTTGAACTTCTGACCACAAATGATCCACCCACTTTGCCTTGGCCTCCCAAAGTGCTGGGATTACAGGCATGAGCCACAGTATCCAGCCCTAACTTCTTCAATGTCAGGGCTGTAGAGAATGAAAATATCTGGCCATAGGTTGGAGGTTGCATTTGGTTAGCTATACCTCTCAGGGTATCCATAGAATCACTACTTGCTTTGGTGAATACTTGATATTTTCCCTTACAATTACCATCATGACCTTTAGAGTATGATAGTAACCATCTCAGTGATCCATGCCTTGCCCCCAGAATGCAAAAATCTACAATTTAAATCGTTATCTCTAGATTTTCTATTCATTGCTTACACACACAATATTCTACCTCTAACAGGAAAATATTCACATCTTGACACTGCTGTTTGGTGACACAAGAAATGGCTTGATAAAAAAAATCACACAGAGATGTAGAGACTTTTGAAAGGAAATGTTAGAATTCCCCCCAAATGTCAAACTCATAAAACAACAGATTTGTTATTTTTACCATTGCTTCTACCATAAACGGAAACTCCATTGGGTATAAAGAAGTAGCCAAAAATGCAGTATTTTGAAATATGTTCAAATTTCCCAATCAACCAGATTTTATAATATTGAATAATGCTACATTTTCAGTGCTTACTGAAACCCTAAATTTGCATAAAATATATCTGAATCAAACATTCACACAGATTATTTTTTATTCATTGCCTATATATGAATTCCAACATCACTAGTATCACCATCTCAAAAAAGATAGCTGTAACACCTATGCTAGCAAATAGAAGAGAATTTATTTAGCCTCTTTTCTTTCTAGATGGAAAAAAAAATTCATCTTATCACTTACCAGACTCTGTTTCTGAAGTGTTCGTATATAAGGTCCCATTTTCTACAATTTCTTGATTTTCCTAAATAACACAAATTTCTATATAACTGTTACTGCCAATAGGCTGTTTCTGAAAATGTTATTGTTCTATAGATTTTGTGGAAATGTGAAATATTAATAACAATATATAATTAGATTTATGAAGCAAAAAACTTCTTTTAATGTTTTAATTCTTTACAAATTTACCTTTCAAATCTTTCATCCTGACTCTAAGAAAATCATTAGGTAACTAAAATCAAGTTGAATTTCATTCAGGTGTGTTTTCCATACTCAATGAAAAAGCAACAGTGGTACAATAAGCTCAAAATCACTTACGCTTTCAATAATCATAGCTTTGTGTGTATTCTATGCTTTGTAAAACAAAATTATATACAAATGAATGAATAGATAAATAGGTAAATACTATGAGTCTTGCCAGTGACAATGTCAAGCAAGTTTAGAGGTAGTACATTTACATCACTAACATATTTTAAGAACTTATAAAATATCTGTTTAGACATCCGGAATCAACATTTCATTAGAACATTTTTTTCTCATAAAAACAATAGGGAGATTTCTTAGGACATCTATTACAGGTCATACTTCTTAATTAGAAGTCCCTGGATGTGCTGTGCTTGTGTGCAGATGTTGGTGCACTAAGGCAGGTCATGAAGCCATGTGTCTCATCCATGTGTGTATGCCAGTATCCCCTTTTCTGGGGAGAGAGTTCCAGTTTAATTGGTCAGGGCCTTTTTATCACCTAACACCTTAGTACAACTATTCTCAGCACCGTCGTCACTTTCCAGTTGTGAGTTGGGAAACACATTATAGAATCATCTTTCCAAGAGGTAACAAAATAAAAGTTAAGGCCATTGATGAAGTTATGAGGGTAGAATTTCTAGAGATATCAGTGGTGCAACAACTGTCATATATTAAAGCCAAAAAGCCATCAGATGAAATACTGTTATATTTCACACTGTTAAGAATGACAAAATGCTGTCAATTAATTTCTGATACATTATCCATTTTTATAAAGCAACCCAGTTTCAGAGAACTTCAGTAGTGAAAAGAATGTGTGTCTTAGACTCAAATATAATATATAAATTTAGCTTAGAATGAATTACAATTTAAGTAATTAGTTTAGAGTGAATGTATTTTTGAAATGATTGAAAACGTATATCTTAAGACAAGTATACATCAAAGAAACACATCAATAAGAATTAGTGTCTTCTCTTCACACTAATATGGGATTACATATAAAACAACAGCAAATGTACAATCTATAAATTTATAAATAAACCCTATTTATTATTTTTAACTAAATCTCAGTGCATCTAGACATTCTACAACCGTTTGTCTTTTACGTTTTCTTTTTTTTTCTTTCTTTGAATCACTGTGTGTTTACTGTATTCTACCAATTTAAAGTTAGCAGTGGGATTTCTTTGAATAATTAAAGAGAAATAGCTCTGTCACACTGGCCCATACATCTCACAGAGTGGTGCCCTCTGCATGCAACATTTCATTCTGTCCCTCCTTCACTCATCATGAGGTCAAAGGATTGTTCTTCAGTGCACCAAGTGCAGTCAAATAGTCTTACAAGTAAACATCCTTTACCAGTCGAACCTCTAGACAGACCATAACTTTTCTACTTTGTTGAACTCACCTGACAGGGCAAGAAATATTGCTCTGAAGAGCTGTAGCCAGCAGTACTTTACATTCATGGCCAGACTTCCACTTCACTTCCCAAAAGCAATCAGATTTCTTCAATCAGATACCTTCTCCTTCTAGGGTCTTTTTTATTCTGAGCTGTAAGAACAGAGTGAAATAGATATTTTGAAAACAGACACATGTTGATAAGAAATAGATTATGAATGACATTAAGAATTATTGCAAAGTAAGTAATAGTAACCAAAATGATACTCCAACGGATCTGAAAGGTAATATAGGATTAAATAAAATCAGCTAAAACGAGACTGCCTTTTTGTTTACATCAGTTTTTATACTCTAAAAGTATATGATAATTTTTATTTTTAATGCAGGAAGTCACTCTTAAACTTTATTCTGTCAAATTATAATTTTCCAATTATAAAAACATGATCCTCATACAGTGTAGAATAAATACATGTCAAAGATTTATTCAACTCACTAATTAATGAGAGGACCAATTAGATGGGAAGGCTGATTCCAAGAACATTTGAGGAACAAGTGTTTTGATAGTCCATGAGGAAAAGCATTTAAGTGGAATATTAGAATATTAGAATAATATCACTAAATTAAATATAACAGAGTTTCATATTCCAAGTGCTAATAAAACCATGATCTTTGGGGATAGCTTTTCTACTAGGCAAATATCTATAAGTAGACATGTAACTTCCCAGTGAGCAGGCACCAATCAATTGGTACACAAAGGAAAAAACAAAGACAAAAACAAAAACCACGAAATTTCATTCTTCCAGCAAATTAAGTAATCCTTGGGTTATTACAGTAACAGGGCCTGTTGAAGCGCAGTGGCACTGAAAGGACTTACATATATCCTCTTGAGTTATTTCCTAGATTTTTATCATATTTTTCCTTGCAAGTTCTACTATTTGTAGGTTGTAACCTGAATGCCAATCAAAAATCATACTTTGCATTAATAGTAGAGGTGTTAAGATGTTTGAAGATGGACTGTAAAGGAAAAGCATTGACTTAATAAAATGTTAGTATGTCTGCCAAAATCTTTAAAATGTTATAGGCTGCATCTGTCAACTATTTTGAAATTTCTAGAACACTGAGTTTTATTTATTTCAGATGATACAATTTATATCTCAAAAGGAATGAAATGCTCTCAAGTAATTATAAGATTATCTTGTTCAATCTTAATATACTGAAAAAGGTTTGTCATTTACATGAGTTTTGAGTGCTCTTTCACTGGTTTCCTCTGAAAGTGGCTTCAGATTGAAATTTCCTTATTTAATTAGAAGAATGATAGAAATTAATAACAACTAACTTGACTTGTCTTATTTAGCATCAGATCTTTCCAAATTGTATGTCATGTATGCAAAGTGAGAGAGTATGATCCTTTCTTCTTTTTATTGTCTGGAAAACGGAACATAAACAGAAGTGATTTTTAAATAAAGTATTATGCAGAGCAGAGAGAGATTTTTCCACATTAAAAGAAAAAAAAAAGCTCACATGTAGGGCAAAATGCACTTGGAAGTTTACACGTTTCCAGTATGCACAGCTTCTTACAAGCCAAATGATAAATTGCCCCAAAGAAAAGGGAATTATTTGAAGACTCCTTGTCAAAATATAGCTGAGTTAGTGTTTTCAATTGTGATTTACACTGAAGATGTGAGGTGACCCCGCAGTATATATTTCATGCTCTAATTACTCCTGCCTCTGCCTTGTCAGTTAATATCATTGTTGAACTTAAAAGGGCCTCTTCAAAATACAGCTATAATGAAGCCTAGAATGATGGAAGTGAGATTTGTAATATTACTTTGAAAAGTTTGACAGTAAAATGAATGTGATGTTCTCTCTAAAAAAGAAAAGTCAACTAGAAGTGAATTTTAAAAAAATGGAGAAGAAAAATATGAAAAAGAAAATGGATTTAAATTTAAGTCTGTACTGACTTGTAGTATAACTGTTACATATCAGATTTTAATAAATGTTTGAATATTGAACAAATAAAGTCAGCACAATAATTAATCGGAATGATCCTTTATCTGAGGGAAAATTATGCAACTTAGTAAGAGGATGAGCATGTAAACTCACAATTGCCAAGCTCTGGGTTTCTTCTTCAGTAAGATTCCCACTCCACCCATCATTTTGTTTCTTAATACTTTTGAAAACATTCTTGGCAAAAGGTACAGGATAAGCTGAGGGAGTTATGTAAGTTTCATACACCAAAACACGTCTGCTTTGTGATTATCCATAAAATATTGCCTGGCTTGTGACCTGTGACTTGTGATTTGCATTCTCCAGTTGAGTGTGTGTTAGTTAGTAGTGACAGAGTCACTTCTAAGTCTTCCGAAGTACTTTTGCACTTCTGTCCCTTGCTTCTCCGTGAGCTGCTGAAACCATGTCTAGGTTAGCCTGTTGGAGAGAGGTGAAAGACAAACTGTAGAAAAGCTGAGCCATCCAAAGCAGCTGATAGCCAGTATACCCACATCACATGACAGTAGGGCCACTTTTTTAACCCAGAAATGACTGCAAATATAATACTGTCAGCCAGGACACAAAGAACCATCCAACTGAAGTGCAGACTTGTGAGTTGTGATCAATAGTATTGCTTCTCTTAATTTGGGCTTCCAAGAAGCAAAGCCTAAGACTTGTTTTTCTGATCAAGTAAGTATTGAGAGAATTCTTTCACATAAATAGAAGTAAAGGAAGTTGAATAGAGTTAGAGAATAAGGCTAAGCAAAGGTGTCTATCAGCTGGGGACTACATGCATTCTGATCCAAAGGGGAAGCTGAAACCCAATAGCACCACAAAGTTAATCCTGCAGTGAGGAAAGAAGTGGTTATTTCCTGCCCTATTGTAAGTCATTGGCAAAGAGCTTTCCTCCAAGGGAAATACGATTGAGAAAAGGGTATGGGGAGTAGCAGCCTTTAGGCTTATTATAGAAGGTCCGCCGCCTTTTGACTGGGGGCTAGGCACCATAGAAAAGGCAGCTGTGAATGATCAGCTAAAATGCACAGCAGCTGGAGATTGGGCACACCTGCCACAGAAGAAAATGATGTTGGGGCACCAGAAGCATCCACTACACTGTTAAGCAACTAAGTTAAGCAGAGATAACTAACTCTAACTAATACAATAACCATAATAGTTTCATCATTTTCTAGTCAATGGTGAAGCTAAAAATTTACATATTTAACCATTTTATGCTCACTTAATATTAGAATGAGTTTAGATCATTTTTACTACAGATAAAAGGAAGCTAACAGAAACCTTTTTTGCAGGGGAATATGATATGACCAATTTAGTTTCTAGAAGAACCCCTTTAGGGACATTTTGATAGATGAACTGGACTAGAAAGATTTAGATAACAGAGAGGTCAATGAGAAGGATATAGTGATATTTGAATTAGTGATTCAGATACTTGAATTAATCTGCATTAAGTAGACCTCTAAGAAAAAAAAATAATAAAAACATGGTGTCTTACTCTTCTCAGAATGCTATAACAAAAAATCATGGCTGGTTGCTTAAAGGAACACAACTTCTCATAGTTCTGGGGGCTGGGAAATCCAATATCAAGGTACTGGCCGATTTGGCTCCTGGTGAGGGCTCTCTTCCTGGCTAGCAGGTGGCCTCCTTCTCACTGTGCTTTCACATGGTGGAGAGAGAGCAATTTTTTGCTCTTTTTGCTCTTATGAGGACCCTAATCTCATCATGAAAGTCCTACACTCATTATCTCCATATGCTTAATTACCTTCTAAAATTATCTCCAGATATAGTCACATAAGGGATTACGGCTTTGATACATGATTTTTATTTTGTTTAGGAAAGCACAATTCAGTCCCTAGAACATGATAACCAATTTGATACAAAAGGCTTAAATTTTCTGATCCCTTCTAGATATCAGTATATTAATAATTAGGACTACAGAAGAGAGAGTTGATTTGAGAGAGAAAACTATGAAGACACATTTGAAATTGCTCAATTTGGGCACTTTACAATATTCAGGAAGCATTAAATTATAGGCATTTGAAACAGTTGTTAAGCTTGGATGATTTAGAAATAATATATTATAGCTTTAAAAAGGAATATTTTCACTTTAGGGTGATCATTTTGAAGTGGCAGGTACCAAGGATAGAGTTCTGAAATATTAGGATCATGCAGAACAGGAAAAGGCAATAAATATTACTTTTCATTAGTGAAAAGTATTTTATAAGTGCTAAATTCTATGTAAATATTTTCAAGTTGACTTTTTAAAATCTTCCTCAAAGCTTATCAGATAAGGTGTAATATTTTCACATTAAATGTGGAAAAAAAAGATTGTAATAGTTAATAATTAGTCCAAAATTTCAGAGTTATTAATTGAATAAGCCATGATTTGAACACAAGCCATTTGACCCCAAATCCTACCTTATTAATGTAGAAAAAAATCCCGAAAGTATTTTTATTTTGTTAACAGATGTGTTAATCTTTATGTCTGCTCACTCTCTCACCAACTACATGAATTCATAAATGCTAACAATGATGTTTGATCTTTTTACAACCTGACAAATAGGCAATTGAGTGTTTTCTTTGTAAATTATCTTTGCAATAAATAATTTCTTAGGATGTTTTATTTATTGTACTCATAAGAATTACCAAACTGAAAATTAATAAAATAAATATAATTTAAGCAGTGCATTAGATAGATATTGATTTTAAGGCATTAATTTATGGGTTTATATTAAATAGCTTACAGACCGATACAACCTCTTTAAATACTCATACATTTAACCTTACGACTAATGAAATAAATTAGAATTTATCAAGTTAACAAATTTTTATTTCTTTCAGAGAAAATGGGCTAACGAAAAATTCCATGAGGATTTTTTTTGAATTATCAAAAGAGAAAAAGTGAGTCTTTTTCTCTTTTGATAATTCAAAAAAAATCCTCACTGGTATCAGAAATATAAAAACATATATTTAATATTTTAAACCAAAACATAAACATTTAATCTTCTACTGTAAATTTATTTCTAAATATAAACTATCACATTTCACACTATTATCTTCATTTCAAACTATTATCTTTATTACATCAAATTTGTTAGAATCATGTAAATTTCTACTACTAATAAATATGATTATGCTTTTTTCATTCTATTTTCTTTATGTATATTTAATTTCACTAATTTTTTTACTTTTTTGTTGTAATCTACAGAGGACAATATATATATTTGCTATTCAAAAATTATATTAAACCTAGATGTAAGCTTCCATGCTTCCTATAAGCGTGGCTTAACATGTATCTCATTAATTGTGCAATATCTAAAGATGTCAAAAGACAAGAACTTTTTGTAGGGCTTTTGCTTATTTTTTTAGTTACAAATATTTCTGAATATGCCCTTTCTCATTCTCATGTATTTAAGACAACTTAAATTGCTTTAGCTACACCATGTGTAAGCATTTTTTAAGAAAAATATAGATATTTCCTAAAAGAATAATGATGAATTATAAGCTATAAAAATAATGTGAATGATATGTGTGAATAGTTTTTAAAGTAGTAATTTTGACTATGGAAGTTACTTTACTTGTGCCAGAGAAGGAATAATCAAGTTCTGTATTTTAATTGATTGTTGCTTATATGAGTTAAAAAACAAAGCAAGACAAACAAAAGTTTGCAACAGCCTTAACAGAGACAACCATTTCCTCCTTGAGGTAAGATATCAGGGAACTTCTTGACACGAAAGAATAATACCTGAGTGAGTCTCAAGTTAAAAAGAAGCAGACAGGAATAATGTGATATTGACTTCTACTTATCTAAATTGATTCCCACATTCATCTTAAATGAAATAAAAGATAAATCCACATTTGGAAGTAATGACATACTTGAAAAAAAGTAAATGCTTCAATTCAGTATCTTCAGATATATATTTTACTTTCATTTCTGTAATACTTCACTCCATGAACTTCTGCAGTGTTCTTCACTGGAGATACTTTTTATCTCCAAAACTTCATACCCAATAAGATTCATTCTCCTGCTTCTTGTTTCCTTTAAACTCATAGATGGTTATGCTTGAGTAAAAACTTCTATTATTTAAGCTAATGTCATAGGTCTATATCACCTTCCATTTAAAAAAAAAAAGAAATGTTTAGGCCAGGCGCAGTGGCTCACACCTGTAATCCTAGCAATTTGGAGGCTGAGGCCAGCACATCACCTAAGGTTAGGAGAACAAGACAAGCCTAACCAACATGGAGAAACCCTGTCTCTACTAAAAATACAAAATTAGATGGGCATGGTGGCACAGGCCTGTAATCCCAGCTACTCTGGAGACAGGAGAATCACTTGAACCCGGGAGGCAGAGTTTGCGGTGAGCCCAGATCGCACCACTGCACTCCATCCTGGGCAACAAGAGCGAAACTTCCTCTTAAACACAAACAAACAAACAAATAATGTTTAACCTCTATTTTCCAGTCATTTTTTTAAACTTATCAATAACTTTAGAACCTTGTCCATCCTAGCACCAACTATAATAATCAAAGATTTAAATGGCTGTTTTGTCTTTCCTTAATATCCCACACTTCAACTATTTTATGTAACAGATGTTTACTTTAAGTCTGTTTGTGTGTGAAATATGAAAAGAGTTAAATAGCATTTTGAACCTCTAATTTAGGAAAATATGTGAAGAAATGAATAAAACATTAATATTTTTAAGTAGGTATGAGTACAAATTAGGGAGTGTAAATGAAGGCATGACTAAGTTTAAGATCTCTTGGAAGAGACCTAGAGATAAGATAGTTTGCATTATTTACTTTTAATGTGATTATTCATATGATTACACTTATCATCTTAATATTTATATGTGTCCCATCTGGTATTGTTTGTTTCTTTTCCATTTTTCTGCCTTCTCATATTGATTGAACATATTATATAATTTTATCTCTTTTGTTGGCTTCTTAACTGTTATGCTTATTTTGATGATTGTTTTAGTATTTATAGTAAACATCTGTAATGTTTAATTTGGAATGTCAACTTAAGAGATATGTATATAATGGTAATCCATTTTATAGGTGTGCACAACCATGACCAGCTAATTTTTGTATTTTTCGTAAAGATGGGGTTTCTACGCCTTGGCCAGTCTGTCCTTCTGGCCCCATGTGAAGCCTACTTCGGTAGGCTTCAACCTACCAAAGTACTGGGATTAGAGGGTTGAGCAACGGTGCCCAGCCCTGGGTTCTCTAATTACAGCTTCTTCTGAGCTCACACTTTGGAAAAACACAGTTGAGCACAGCCTCTATTACATTGCAGAAAACAAAATATAAATACTGTACAAATATCCTAATTTTTTCTAAAGTCCCTGTAGATTAAGTTATTTAATTCCTCTTTACCATAAAAACTCAGCAAATCTCAGTGGAAGTAGTGTAACCTTATTAATTAATTTAATATTTTGGTTAAAATTGAGCATAGACTTAACTCTTCCAATCATACCTTTAATTCAGTTGAAATTTAAAAATATTAAAATTTTAAAAAAGATTCAATAAGCTAAATTAATCACTAAACGAATGGAAGAGACAGGCTATTTTCAAAAGAAAATGAAATTATATACTATGTGCCAGGTGTTTGCTTGAAACTGAGATTATATTGGTGTACAAGATAAGAGTATTATTATTTTAGAAGTTTATGATCAAGAGGAACATAAAACTGAACAAGGGCAGGCAGTGGTTTAAGCTGTTTACCACAATAAGGTAAGTAAGAAGTCCTATGTGAGTAGATAAGTTAGTTTTGTAGGAATGCTGAAAAGTTTCCAAAATCTATGTGCAGAGCTATGCAGAGTTGACCCTTGAACAACATAGATTTGAACTGCAAGAGTCCACTTTTACGCAGATTTTCTTTAGCTCTGCCACTTCTGAAACAGAAAATTCCACCCCCTTTTTTCCTCCTCCTCAGCATACTCAACATAAAAACAATAAGAATATCTTTATGATGATTCACTCCCACTGAATGAATAGAAAATATATTTTATCCTCCTTATGATTGTCTTGATAACATTTTCTGTTCACTAGCTTAATTTATTGTAAGAAGATAGTATAGGGAACCCTGTAAGAAGTTTGTGGAAAATACATCTTATGACAAAACTATGCATGGATTTAAAAAAAAGTTTTGCATCAAAATAAACTCATACTAACTTGTTATAATATGTCTGAACAGTTTGAGACTAGTAAGGATAGAACATCAACTTGAAAAAAGCCCCTATCAGAGCAACATGTTTTCTG
Organism: Saimiri boliviensis; assembly: GCF_048565385.1. Classification (NCBI taxonomy): domain Eukaryota; kingdom Metazoa; phylum Chordata; class Mammalia; order Primates; family Cebidae; genus Saimiri; species Saimiri boliviensis. Next base: position 23,309,980 of record NC_133466.1, on the reverse strand, counting down.
CTAAATTAAAGCAACAACAGATATCCAATTTATGGAGAAATTGGGGTGGAAAATTGGAGAAATCATTGATGTTGTTTGAAAAGTTTATAGGGATAATGTTTCAAGAAATCAGCAATTTACAAATGGGTAACTCATTTTAAGAAGGGATGAGATGATGTTGAAAATAAAGCTTATAACAGCAGATCATCTACATCAATTTATAGAAAAAAAAAATCCTGTTCATGCCCTCATTGAAGAGGACCAATAATTAACAGCACAAACAATAGCCAATACCATAGACTTCTCAACTGGCTGCTGACACAATTCTGATGGAAAAATTAAAGGTGAGCATGCTTTCTACTTGACTTAGTGCCAAAGCAATTTGCACCGAAACCAGCTGCAGACAAGAATAGAGCTTCCAAGGAAAATTTTAAATAATTGGGATCAAGATCTTGAAGGCTTTCTTCAAAGAATTGTAACACAAGATGAAATGAGCCTTTTCTAGTCTGATCCTGAAGACAAACCACAATCAAAGTAATGGTGGAAGTGGTCTAATTAAAGCCAAAACAGGCTTATCAAGAGCAAGGGAAGGGTTATCTGTACTGTAAAGAAGTTTTACCTTTTTGTCCTGAGAAAATATATAAGAAAACAATGGTAGAACATTTATTACCTTTCTACTGCCTGGAGTGTCTCTAAAACATGAGTAAATGGCTATATGAAAACCATACATTCCTTATTTCATTTGGTAGTCCCCATGATTTTAGATGTATTTGTTAATAAATAAAAAGAATGTGAGTTCCTTTTTTATCCTAAAGTTAGGATTGAACAAATGTGTTCTCCATTCTCTCTTAAAATACCCATTTTAATGTTTTTATGTGATATGAAGACAAAGAGAATGGGAGAGAAGACCACAACAGAAAGAACAAAACAGACTCATAAGTGTCTATGTAGAAAGTAGGAAGAGGTCTGTAACCTGCTAACTCACATGGCAGAGCAGATAAAAGCAAAACTTAATTTCCTGAGTGAGAGAAGTCGACAAGAAGCAGGTAGGTTGTTACTCCGGAACTCAAAGACTCAAAGACTGGAGGAAGAATTCACTCAGGGAATGCTGAAGACAAGCAGAGCAGGTTAACACCCAAAGCATTTAAGCAGAAGTGATTGGCCATGTACATAAAGAAGAGTTAGGTTCTTCCCCCCACACATTTAGCCTTGTTATTATACATTTCCTACACTGGAAGAGGGTTGTCTAAATGCTCATTTCTGAAAGAATAAATCATAGAAGCTCTGTAATTGGGGACACTTAGCCAACCAAGGGCAGAGTTTAGGCAGTATTTTTGCTTATGAATGAAAGTCTGTGGATTGTGTAGTGAAATATATTCCATCCAACTTAGGTTCCTAAAAGCTAGCATCCAAGTTTTTAAACCCAAGGGAAAAGTTTAGAGTACCGGTATTTGTACAAAATGATTGGTTGAAGAGAAAAGATCTACAAATACAGGCATCTGCGGCTCTCCATCAAAAGACCTGATTTCCTACCCAGTCACCACATAGAGAGGATCGTAAGTATTTAAAATACCTATCTTTCTGATTTTCACTGTTTTGTTTTTAAATACAAGTAGAGAACTAAGAACCATCATACATATCAGGAAACGTCTGTCATAAAATTCAGTTGTTAAAACAAATAAATCAAACAAAAATCAAGAGAAATGGAAAATGCTTGGAGTTCAAAAAAGCCTTAAAAATCTCACTCGTTTTATATAAAAGAATGCACTAGAATGCATTACATCAATAAAGCAAAAATGGAAGACTATACATAAAAATAATCCTCAGAAATCATAGAATACTAGGAAAATTTTTGAAATGATACATTTTATTAATGATTTAAAAGCTTTAGGGATTTGAGCAGGCCCCATAAGCACTCCGAACCAATGGAACAATTGATACAAAAGAGTACTTCAGCTATGAAAAACAAATTTACCTTTATTACTGACAAATGCTTACATTGAAGAATGTGACATATACTGATGGGCAAGTTGCTTTTGTAATCCAAATGTTAACTGACACAGCATTATACTACTCATAACTGTAGCACTTAAAAACTTAGGTTTCTCTGTCCAATAAAGGCTGAGTCTTCAAAAAAACATTTCTGGAATGAATGGAAAAAGCATAGCAAAATCCATGCTCTCTTAAAGACATTCACTGAGAAGAGCAAAGTAAGGGAAAGACACTGATGAACTGGCCCAGTATATTCTTCCAAATTACGTAAAATAACACCTGCTTTCCTGGACACGGGGACAGAGAGGAGCAAAGAGTGCTCAAGAATAAGATGCTAGTGTGTATCTTTACATAGAAGAACATCACAAGTGCTTCTTTACGTATCCACCTGGGACCACAGGTGGACAGTATTTATCATTTGGTAAAAGACATTTAACATTTGATGGGGAAGTACACTCACTGCATAACTATCATGCCAGAAGTTACCTCCATGTTGCATTTCTCACTGCAGATTTTGTCTGGATACATTGACCAACATGTCCTTTAGGAAGTCTGCAAAAGAGCAAATGACTTCATAAAGACACTGCAATAATAAACTGCTATCAACATAGAAATTCCGCAGATTTGAATATAAACCTTCTCTCATTGTAAATTTTTATGGAAACATGAAGTTTGAAGACTAAGTTCCCCAGCAACTTAATGTCCAAAGTTAGACACAACCCAAGGTATCAAAAATCAACATCTAACTCTCATCTTGATTTTTAAGAGCCTGATAATACTGAAGGCCTAGATTAATCTTCCCCATCTCTTGTTCTGTAGTCTCAACTAGAATGGGATCGTTGGGTGCTGGTTCCTTCAGCAACTGTGTCTTCCAAAGTGTGACAGTGATTCTTTCAAGGCCTCAGGATTTCAATGATCTCATCTTGCATATTGTTTAGACTCCAAACAGCAAATTAGATTTTTTAAAAGTTAGCAAAGAATTAGCCCTGCACACACCAGACTTAGAAAACAAGCCAATATCAATGATTTAAGGTGGTCAGTTCTGTAAAAAATAATTGCTCCCCAAAGTTAATACTTCCTCTTGTAAAAGACCAATGAAGAAACTTAATTTTATCTGAACAAAGGCAGTTTATGAAGAAAGTCTTATTTTTTAGCTTGCCAAGAGGCCACGCTATGCCAGATGATAAAAGTCCACTTAAAATAAAACTCAATTTCCCATCAAGAAGCCAAATTTTTCACTAATATAATTACTATTGGTGGTGTGTGTGGGAGTATCTTTCCATATTGTCTCTTCTCTCAAAGTGACATTTGTGATATTGCTGCTTTCCGCAAAATTTCAAAATTCATAGTGTAGACAGATCCAATACGAGATTTTATTGCAGGGACTTTTGATTTCCTTCCTGCACCTCAGAATCTTTTAATCCCTTTCCTATTTGAGCCCATATTTATGGCTACCTCACTACTGTATTGATGGTGGGCTCTGTATAGTGACAGAACTTCCCTTACCTGTTTTGATCTAGTTCTGGGACACAGTGGCTGCTTTTTTCTATAGAGTTGTTTAGGGTCTGTAAAAACTACTTCTAAGGAAAGGTTTTTCTCTTCTCCTAACATTTGTTTCAGCTGCAGAGTCAGCCCCAGAAAATTCTTGAAGTGGTCATTGATTCAAAGCCTAACAGCCTAACAAGAACCAATTACCTTGCTGTGTGCCCCTCAAGATAGCATCGTTATTCACCTTCTGGATAAAATAAATACACGGAGTAAAACATCTTGCTGCCTTTTTTTTTTCTCCAGTAGTTATACTATTCTTCTAATAATTTATTTTTATCTTTAAGGAAAGTTTGTCTACATATTTATAAAGTTAAGCTGTTACATCATTTCATCAATTTTCTCTAATTTCTAAATGTTTAAACATTCTTATTTAAATTCTGTAAAATTGTTATTAAATCTGAATTTCTTTTTAAATTTTCTCATTTCCATTATGATTTCTTCTAACACTTTTCAACCTTGGTATTTGAGGCTGCCATAGAATTTACCAGGCAAACATATCCTCTCCACTATCACTTTATTAAGTTGAATAATTTCATTTAAGAATATGCTCCAATCAATATCCAATATAGGACAGCCATTGCTGTATTTCTCCTTTTTTGATTCACCATTACTATCCCTCCTATTTGCTTTAGAATGAACATTTTTTGGTTTAGAAATTTCAATCAATTCTCAAATTGACTCTAAATTTCAAACATTTCTCAAGCACATATCTGGAATGTACAGATTTTTACTGTGTGTACACTTTCACAATATTTGCACTACTTTGAGACTTGCCACTGGCTGTTTCCCAATACTTGCACATGTAAATGAGTTCAAAATTTTTCAATAATTTATTTGCTGCAAGAGAAAATTAATTTGCGACCTAGCCTGATGTAGTTGAAAATATTAAGGAGTTTAAAATTCTTTGTAGAAAACTTCTGTGTTCAATTAAGAGAAAAAGACTGAAAATAAAGAAAATGAAAAATATAGCAATTGTTATCTTTAGTGAATTCCAGATTTATTCAAGAAAATGTATGTAGTCATATATTGCTCAGCTCTGCTAAATTACGAATAAAAATTCAATTTTAGGGTTTTTTTTTCCTATTTCACTTCAGACTGATTTGCACTGATCAAACATTAGAGGTATACCTTGCCTCTAAAGTTTTGAACCCAAATGTTACACTTCTGCTTCATAAGTTTGTTCATGGCTTCTCACTTCCTTTCTCCCACTTTACCTAATTTCTGAATTCATTAAGACTCAATTTCATTGACTTCTCCGTTTTCCTTCGATTAATTATTCCTTCATATCTTTTCATTATTTACCTCTTCATACTTGATATAGTGTGTATAAGTTCAAAAATCATCTTTACTTTTCCATGAATATCAACTTTTATTTGTTTTCTTTCTTTCATACTATGTCAAAAAAACTTCAACCACAAGATTCTAAGTGCTTGGTATTTCTGCTTTCACCCTGAGCCCCAGAAAACTGCTGGAAAATGAGACAAAATAAAAACACACAAAACTGTGCAGAAAGATATTAATTAAAAATCGAGGCAGGGTGTGGTGGCTCATGCCTATAATCCCAGCACCTTGGGAGGTGGAAATGGATGGATTGCCTGAGGTCAGAAGTTCCAGATTAGCCTTGCTAACATGGAGAAACCCAGTCTCTACTTAAAATATTTTTTAAAAAATCCAGATGTGGTGATGCATGCCTATAGTCCCATCTACTCAGGAGGCTGAGGCAGGAGAATCACTTGAACCCAGGAGGAGGAGGTTGCAGTGAGCCGAGATCCAGCCACTGCACTCCAGCCTGGGCGACAGAGGGAGAGTTCATCAAAAAATAAAATTAAATTAAAAAAAAAAAGAAAGAATTTTTTTTTTTTTTTTTTTTTTTTTTTTTTTTTTTTTTTTTTTTTTTTGTACAAAAGTTAGCTCCAGATGGATTAAAGATTTAAACATAAGGCCTAACACCATAAAAACCCTAGAAGAACACCTAGGCAACACCATTCAGGACAGAGGCATAGGCAAGGACTTCATGACTAAAACACCAAAAGCAATGGCAACAAAAGCCAAAATAGGCAAATGGCATCTAATTAAACTAAGAGCTTCTGCACAACAAAAGAAAAAATTATTAGAGTGAACCAGAAACCAACAGCATGGGAAAAATTTTTGCAAGCTACCCATCTGAGCAAAGGCTGCTATCCAGAATCTACAAAGAACTAAATCAAATTTACAAGAAAGAAACAAACAACCCCATCAAAAAGTGGGCAAAGGATATGAACAGACATGTTCCAAAAGACAACTTTTATGTGGCCAATAAACATGTAAAAAATAATCATCACTGGTCATTAGAGAAATGCAAATCAAAATCACACTGAAATACCACCTCATGACAGTTAGAATGGTGATCATCAAAAACTCTGTAGACAACAGATGCTGGAAGCGATGTGGAGAAATAGGGACACTTTTCCACTGTTGATGGGAGTGTAAATTAGTTCAACCATTGTGGAGGATAGTGTGGAGATTCCTTAAGGATCTAAAAATATAAATAGGATTCAACCCTGCAATCCCATTACTGGGTATATACCCACAGGATTATAAATTATTCTATTGTAAAGACACATGCACACCTATGTTCATTGCAGCACTGTTTACAATAACAAGGACTTGGAAACAACCCAAATGCCCATCATTGATAGATGGAATAAAGAAAATGTGGCATAAATATACCATGGAATACTATGCAGCCATAAAAAAGGATGAGTTCACATCTTTTGCAGGGACTTGGATGAATATGGAAACCGTCATTGTCAGCAAACTGATACAAGACCAGAAAACCAAACACTGCACGTTCTCACTCATAAGTGGGTGTTGAACAATGAGAACACATGGACACAGGTAGGAGAACATCACATCACACACTGGGGTCCATTGCAGGGTGGGGTCTAGGGGAGAGACAGCAGGGTGTGGGGGCATTGGGGAAGAATAATATTAGGAGAAATACCTAATGTCAGTGACAGGGAATGGAGGCAGCAAACCAGCATGGCATGTGTATACCTATGCAACAATCCTGCAAGATCTGCATGTGTACCCCAGAACTTAAAGTATAATTATATATATATATATATATATATATATATATATATATATATATATAAATATATACACATATTTGACATATCTGATTATAGGGCCTATAATATATATAATATCAAAATAAAATATATAATATAGTCAATATATATCTGAATATATAATATATAATATAATATATATATATATATAGACATACCTGATTATAGGACTAGGACATGTGTGTGTGTGTGTGTGTGTGTGTGTGTGTGTATATAATTTTTTTTTTTTTTTTTTTTGGATGAAGTCTCTGTCACCCACGTTGGAGTGCAGAACAAGATGGCCAAATAGAAGCCTCCAGTGAATAGCCCCTTAGTAGAAACAACAAATTTAACAACTATCCACATAGAAAAGCACTTCCATAGGGGTCAAAAATTAGGTGAATGACTACAGTATATGGTTTTAACATTATATTAAAGAAAGGAGTCAGGCGCAGTGGCTCAAGCCTGTAATCCCAGCACTTTGGGAGGCCGAGGCGGGTGGATCATGAGCTCGAGAGTTCGAGACCATCCTGGTCGACACGGTGAAACCCCGTCTCTACTAAAAAAAAAAAAAAAAAAAAAAAAAAAAAAAAAAAAAATTAGCTGGGCATGGTGGTGTGTGCCTGTACTGAGGCAGGAGAATTGCCTGAACCCAGGAGGCGGAGGTTGTGGTGAGCCGAGATCGCGCCATTGCACTCCAGCCTGGGTAACAAGAGCGAAACTCCGTATCAAAAAAAAAAAAAAAAAGAAAGGAACAGGCAAGAAGTTAGGAAAGATAGTCTTGAATTGCCTACACCGCATCTCCCTTATCCCCCAGCAATGGGTTTGTTCCAGCGATAGAGGATTTCAGAACTGCTGGCATGTGGAGCTTCTCCTCTGTTCCACAGCTGATTCTGCAGTCTGGTCCTAAGTGATGCCCCCAGGCTTCTGGGTGCCTCACCTGCCTGGAGGCATGTGCCTGCATGCTACATCTCCAGGGAAACTGCTCTGTACTCACCTTGCCCTCTGGCCTGCCAGCCTGAGGAGGTGTGTGCATACACTGTGTATTAAGATATCTCATCTGCTCACACAGTTTTCCAATTTTCCGTCATACTTCATGTTATGAGCTGAATTGTCTTTGTTCCAAATTCATATGTTTAACTTCTAACCTTTAATACCTCAGAATGTGACTGTCTTTGGAAACTGGGCCTTTGAAAGGGGCATTAAATTAAAATGAGGTCATTTGGGTGGTTTCTCTTCCAATCTGACTGGTTTTCTTATAAAAAGAGGGTATTAGGACACAGAAAGATGAATAAATAAGGAAAATGTGATGTCTATACACAATGAAATACTATTTGGCCATAAGAAAGAATAAAGTTATACTATTCATGGTAACATGGATGATCTTGGAGGGCATTACGTCAGGTGAAATAAGCCAGGTAAAGAAAAACAAATACTGCAAATTATCACTCATATATAGAAGCTAAAAAGTTGCCTATAGAAGTAGAGAATGCAATAATGCTCACTAGAGGTTGGAAAGAGTAGAGGGGACAGACAACCAAAGGTTAATGGATTCAAAAGTACAACTACAAAGGAGGAATAACTTTTAATGTTCCGTAGCATGGCAGAGTGACTATAGTTAACAATTTTTTCTATATTTTCAAAAAAACTGGAAGAGCAAACTCTGAATATCTTAAACCAAAGAAATGGTAAATGTTTGTGGTGATGGATATGCTAATTACTCTGATTTAATACAATCCATCAAAATATTACTCTGTACCCCATAAATATGTACAATAATTAAGAGGTTTTTTTTTCACCACCTCTTAAATCTGCATTGACTTTGTCACTTGCTTTGATCAACAGAATTTGACAGTAGTGGTGGTGTGTCCATCTCACATGTAAGTGTCAGGAGGCCTTGAATGCTGTTCAATCTCTTGAAAAAACTACCCACTTTCCAGGAGAACAAGCCAGACTTGTTTCCTGGAAGGAATTAAAGGCCAGTTAGGTAGTGACAAGGTGTCCCAGCTGAGGGCCAATAAGTTATCTTTTATACGCCATCTTTTTACAACACTAACTGTTGGGGCCAATTAAAAAAATTTTTTTTTGGTAATAGATAGCTGATATCATTTTCCTGAATAGATAAAAACATGATTATAAAAAGATTGGTTGATTAATCTTGTATGTAAACTTGACTGGGCTAAGCTTATTGTTTATGTACAGCTGATGGAACACGAACCTTACAAAGAGCCTACAAGTCTGACTACATTATGGTGCTATGAAGGGGTTTCACGTCCTTGAGCACAATGTTTATGTAACACAGCCGAGGTCACCCTGCACCAGAACATGAGGCATGGAGAGGCCTTCCTCCTCAGAGACCTCCTGCGGACTTCCAGTTTGTTGTTCCTTGTTCATGTGTTACTCATAACCAGTTTATGTAGGCACTCTGTAAATCCTTTCTCCTTTGCTATTTTTCCCAACACTTGACAAACACATATAAAGAAGAATGTTAAAAAGAATGGTGTTATATCCTCTCTGAGATTTTCTTTTTACACACCTGCTCCCCAGATAGAAATACTTTTCTCTGCGTAAGAAAGAACTCTTGATGTACTCATTTCGTATCACCCATTAGTCATATGTTCCTGACCTTAATTGTTCACATATCTGTCTTTAACTTTTTGATCATAGTTCCCGAGGATGGGGATCTTTTTGATATCGAAAGTGTCTGCTACACTGCTGAGTATGGAGTAATAAAACTGTATGGATGAGAAATTGAGATGCTTAAATTGTTGTTGCCTAAGCCTTTTTTTAAAAAAAAAATGTACTCAAACCTAAGAGAAATCACTGATTTTAAAATTCTTTGGTCCCTGGTGTTTGAATTAGTGGTCCCAAAAGTATTATTTTATAATCTTCTTGAGGTATTTTGGCTATATATATATATATATATATATATATATATATATATAGTATATAGGTATATGTGTCATATATCTTAACCCAGTCATCAGTGACATAGAGGTCTGATTACCAAACCAGACAAACTCATTTGATTACTTTTATTTTCATTGTCTTTAAAAATGAGCAGAGGATATATACCTAATGTGCCTGGATCTTACGTATCCTTGAATCTGCAAAGTTTTATAACTCCAGTGGCCACTCTGAATGCAAAAGCATTTTAGAAACTTAGCACCACAAAACATTCATCTGCCAGGTTAGGATGATATTTTGCCAGGTCATTAAAAATCACTTGCTATTTGACAGTTTTCAACTTAAATTCCTCATTTTGAGGGCCATCATCTTTCCTTTTAGACAAAAGTGTGCACGTTTTCAATGCTTGCCCAATCTTTTTTCTTTCTCTAACTTGAACTTTAGTCTTCTAGGTTAACAGTCCAAGTGTGTGATGTTTATAAGTGTCTGTCTTCATTTCTTGAGGGTACAGTTCCCAACAGACTGCACTGTACTTTGTGCTTTGTTACAAGAGGGGTTTGATGTTTGCTGAGTGAAGAAGAGATTGAAACGTACCATGACTCATAGATCTTCATTCCAGTACCCAATTCTATTTCAAATAAAATGTAAGCCTGCACTGGAGATGCTGAGATTAGACACTAACAGATCCACACTGGGACTTCTGCATAGTAGGTCAGTTATTATTCTTTTTTGTAGATTATTTCTATCATTTATATTGTTTGGATAAGAATTTTGTGTCAATCACCTTTATATGAATATATTTTGAAATAATTAATTCATAGACAGAGAAGAATTAAAGTAATGATAAATGAAAGAAAATACTCATTGCAGTGCTCACATTTTCAGGAAGAGATGCTAAGAATTGAGTTAGGTCTTAATAAATACATAAAGGAAGAATAAATACAACAAAGATGTACATGCACATCTTTGTTGTATTTATTAGTATAAAAACTTTCCTAATAAAAGAGGCAAACGACTTAATGTTAGAAGTAAAATATTCAAAGATACATTGTGCACATGGAAAAAATACAGTTTACCTTTTATTATGGAACATTTTTCTATTGAACTTATGAAACTTTCCTCCTGGCTACTGTTAATATTAAATTTGATAAAATCTTGAAGAGTTCTTTGGAGACTCATTTGATAGAAAGGAGAAAATGCATAGTTTCCAAATGTTCATACCACGTTGCTCTGTGAATGATGAAGTATAATTTCAAGTCTCTTTCATAAGAACAGTGTTTTCAGCAAATGTATTATTTGAAGCACGAAGAATCAGTGTGAAGTTGCTTGAAAAGTAGTTGTTATCTAATAACCTCCTGTCAAAAACTCAGATTCAAATTTGCTTGTAGAGAAATAAAAAATATGGCAATTTTGATTATCTATTTTTTAATCTTAGAAGCTACTTTCTGTCTAACTAATAAAACATTCTGCAAATAAGAGTATTTGGTATCAGAGAATTAATTACTTTAAGAGCACATAAAAATTGAAGAAAAGAAAAAAACATTTTAGTATCATTTAATTCTAATTATTAAAGAAGGTTCTAATTAAGACATTAAAAATCAGAAGCATACAAATCTACTTTTTAAGAAACCAAGGGCCAGGGACATTGTCTCATGCTTGCAATCACAGCAGTCTGGGACTGAGGCAGGAGGATCACTTGAGACAGAAGGATCACTTGAGGCCAGGAGTTCAAGATCGGTGGGGACAACTTAGTGAAACTCAAACTCTACTAAAAAGAAAATATATACCAGCTTGGTTAACATGGTAAAACCCCATCTCTACTAAAAATAACAAAAATTAGCTGGGTATAGTGGCGGGTGCCTATAATCCCAGCTACTCAGGAGAATTGCTTGAATTCGAGAGGAGATTGCGGTGAGCCAAGAGCACGCCATTGCACTCTAGCCTGGCAACAAGAAGGAAAATCTGTCTAAAAAAAAAATACGAAAATTAGCCTGGCATGGTGGTGCACACCTATAGTCCCAGCCACATGGGAGGCTGTGGCACAAGAATTGCTTGAATCCGGGAGGTGAAGGTTGCAGTGAGTCAAGGTCACATCACTTCACTCAAGTCTGGGTGACAGAGCAAGACTCTGTCTCGAAAAAAGAAAAAAAAAACACACGTTTTTTTTTTCACAAGTGCCATTAAAAATAGTGATCCAGAAGGACCAGTTATTTTAATAAAATTTGTTGAAGGTGAACGGTTCAGAAGATTATTGAGATTCACAGAAACAAAATAAGGAATTAGTGAAAGTGCAAGCATGAATAAACAAATATAAAGAAGGCCTGAGCCAGAAAACAAACTGGGCTTTCTAAGATTTTAAATTTTAATGCCTTCACTTATACATTTAAAATCTAAAATAATAAAATTTTTTTCACATGAGAATATATTACTTTGATAGTGTCTTATTTTCAAATATAATTTCATAGTCAGAATAATAGATGATAAAAATTACTTTGAGCACTTATTGTCACTTTATAATGATGTCATGATTGACTAGATCCCCCTTAATCCCATTTCTTTTAGTTGGTCTAGCAGGAGAGTTCACTGGGGATGTAGGAAGACTACATATCCCAGTCTCCTTTGCAATGTAGTTGGAAACTGATTAGCTCCAGCTTTTTGGATAAGGGTCAAGTTTCTTATGCTAATTTCAGTTAAATCTAACTCTGACCTCTAAAGCATCCTAAAAATCATGGACTCTCCCCTTTCTCCAGTCCTCTTGGGAATTACAGAGGACCAGATTATTGCACAGGCACACAACTGAAGTTATCACTTTGAGGGAGTTACTACTTTGAGGGACACTCTTCAGGAGAGACTTATAATGTAACTTGTTGACTGAGAAACAAATAGGTGAGGTGTCTATGTCTCTATTTAAGGTGATTTGTTTCAGCAGCAGACAAGTGTTACCCTAATAGACAAGTGTTACCCTCACTATTTAGCAATCATGTTTAAGTGACATGTCTCCTGGCGTAAAATGAAATTACAAAAAACCTAGTATTGCCTCTAGATATTTTCTGCCTGACAGTAACCATGGGGCTATTTTCATATTTCTCCTTTTCAATATTCTAAATTTCTCCTGAGAGTATGTACTAAAAATGATTGATTCTTCAGTCATAGATAATCAGCTTTTAATCATAATTTTATTGTCAAGATGAAAAGAAGGGGATTTTCTTCTCTTCTTGCCCCTTTTAACTAAGTGATTAAAAATCATCAGTGTCATAATCTACTAGAAGTAACGGAGTCATCATAGTAATACTCTCAGTGTATTCATTTCAGTGTCATGTTTCTATCTCTTTAAATTATAACTGAAACATCATCAGAAAATTTATATTGTGCCTCCATCTAACAGTTATATGAACTTCATAAAGACTTCATTAGTCAACATCATTGCAAGCAGTATTGTAGATATTAAGATACATATTCCTCAGTGGCCCTGTTATAAGTAGATGTTAAAATAAGAAGTTAAGTCCAATCCATTTGCACCATATCCCACAGAAATAATTTATTGCACGTATAGTGATTAGTCATGGGAGGTATTATCCATATAAATAACTCAGTTCTTTTTAATTTTTGTAAATAATGGGATATTATTTGAAATGACAAGAGAATTGTGCTTATAAAATAATCAGAATAAACTTGTATTTTTAATTATTCATGCTTCAAAAATAGTTTGTTATATTCTTAACTTTTCTGTCCTAGCATAAAGTGATTTATTTCTGCTAATATCTATTACACACACCCACACAGACACATACACACACACTCAGTCTTTCAAATAATCTCATTTAATCCTAATAAGGATTCAAGCTAGGTATGGTTATATCTTTTACAAACAAGAAAAATAAGATACAGATAATTAAAGGTCTTATACAACTGAATATTAGAACAAGGTTTTAACTGAAGATGTCTGAGTCCTGAGCACTTCATCACTAAGCTAGTGCTTTATCTTAAGATTATGCAGTGTTTCCATTTTAGTAGGTGTTTCTCTAACTGTGTGACATCAGTTAACATATTTAATTTTTCATGACCCAATTTCCTCAAAGAATGTATTTAGCTAGTTGTCCAAGGGAGATCTGATTAATGAATGAATTGATTAATAAATTTTAATGTATAACTGTCAATGTATGCTTCTTTGACTAACAGTCTATTTATTTCTGAGGTAAAATACATATGGCACCTCTACAGAGAAAGTAGAGAAGTTCAGATTATACACATGTGTATGTAAATATAATGTACATAAGTCTACAAGCAAAATTAATTATTACTGAATTTTACGGGTAAAAATATCAAGGTTAAATCAAGGGTCACATATTCAATCGGAAACATGAATTTAGAAGTCTGAAGATTACTTAGAAGCTAGGAAATGTATTTCTAGAGTTCATCTTCTTAACTATTATGCTAAACTGGATCTTAGATAAGACCATTTTTAAAATTTATTTTTTTAGCTTGAATTTGCGGTTATTTAAGAGAGCTAAAGGAACAGCAATAGAGATAAAATGATCACTTCATTACTGAAAATCTTGTAGGTGGAGACTGTCATTATGATGATGGTTTGAACCCCAAAATAGATATTTATATTCACTTTGTCACATGTAGCACTACAGCACCTCAGACCTCTCCATATGGAAGCATCCCAGGTAAATCCTACAGTGTCGAGAAGCAATGTACAGTGTAATGTGCATACTTGCAAATGACAACTAGTACCTTAACGTAAAAATAGAAAAGAAGGGCTGAGCTATTCATGCTTAATTTCTACCCTCAAATATGTCATGTGGAGTGGTAAAGGCCCTGATTGCAGCTCCAATAGCGATCATATCACATTGAAAGTAAAGGTAATGGAAAAGACTGGTCTTCCCTACCTTCCCTTATGCTATAAAAGAAAGTAGAGGAAAAATTCAGTTTGAAAATAAACTGAAAAAAGGACAATAAAATTCATGCTGATATTTTACTAATATGTTTAATTTTTGACATCATTATAGACTTACAGAACATTGTAAAAGTAGTATTAGGTTGGTACAAAAGTAATTTCTGTTTTGTCATCACTTTCAATGACCGAAACTGCAATTACCTTTGCATAAAAATAATACAAAGAATTCTGAATATTTTACACTCAGCTTCCCTAATATTAAAATCTTAACTTATCATCATTAATTTGCCACAACTAAAAAACTATCAGTTTATACATTATTAGATAAATAACAGATTTCATTTGGGTTCTCCAGTGATTCTACTAATGTCTTTTTATAGTTTCAATATTTAGTTCAGAATTCTACTTAATATTAAATTGTCATAGCTCCTTCATCTTTATTCTATCTGTTAAAGTTCTTCAGTATTTTCTTGACTGATAATAGATACTTAGATAGCAGATAATAGAACAGGTACAACCTACAAATCCCATATCCTAGGAAAATTAAAATAGATAATGCATTAAATGTAACTGGTATGTAGTAATAGTAATTGGCATAATGCAAATGCTGAAATAATGGTTAATATATCAATATTATTATGTAAAATTATAAATGTAAAGTTTAAATTTGCTGCAACCTAGTTTTCTTTCATCCTTTCCTCATCTCATCTGTTATACACACTTCATACTGTATTTTTTTGGCAAAAATCCTGATGTCTTTGTGTCTATTCATGTGCTTTGCTTCTCCAATTTTCTAATTATTACTGAGGCCATGTCATCCAGATATCATTAGATGCAATATACTATTTCTTAAGTTTAAAATGTATATTCTGTGGTTACTTACTGATATGATTGGCTATGTCCCCACCCAAATTTCATCTTGAATTTAGTTTCCATAATCCCAATGTGTTGTGGGAGAAACCCAGTGGGGTGGTTACTTCCATACTGTTCTCATGATAGTGAATGAGTTCTCATGAGACCAGATGGTTTTATAAAGGGTTTTCCCCCTCTTTGCTCTGCACTTGTCTGCTGACACCATGTAAAGAAGGACATGTTTGCTTCCTCTTCCAACATGATTATAAGTTTCCTGAGGCTGCCCCAGCCATGCTAAACTGTGAGTCAATTAAACCTCTTTCTTCTATAAATTACCCAGTATCAGATATGTCTTTATGAGTAACATGAGGACAGACTAATACACTTATTTTCAAAGGTATTTTTTCTATGTATTTTTAGTGCTGTTTTTGCTTCTTATTTTGTGCAATTCTATAGTTTTTAAAATGTCTTTTCATTTTATTTACTTCTTTGTGCTTTGCTTTGTTCCAAATGTTCCTCCATCATCCTTGAATATACTTAACTCTCTGCAAATTCTGAGGGATTTTAAATTGCCCATGATGCCAATTGTGTCTTTTTAAATGACACTCATTTTCCTTTCCAAAACGTCTTGTGTATAACAAGAGAACAGAAAGAACAAGATTTTATTGTTATAACCCTCTGACATTTGAGAGTCATTATTCTTTTAGCATGGCTAGCATCAATTACCCTAAACACTCAGTATATATCTCTAAGTCAAATGCATGGGTTTTTTCGGCATATTAATAGGGGTTTCAAACTTTCAGTTTCTAGCTAGTATATCTATTTTACTATTAGTCACAAGAGATAGCATAATTTCTTGTCATATGATATACATACATGAAGAGAAAGAAAAATAATGAAGAGGAGTAGGAAGAGAAAGCAGAAGGGAGAAGGGAGGAGGATTGAGAAAGAAGGAAGAAAATATGGAAGAACAGGAAGAGAAGAAAAACAACTATTCCCCCACATGCTGTGACATTATAACTCGTTTTGTCTCTTGTCTCACACATAATAGTTTTTTTGTGGTAGCAAATCCTAAAACATAATGTATTCCACAAAGCTTAATCTCTCTAGTTCAATCAGCTTCTTGATCCCCTCATGTTTTTTCTATGTGAAAATCAAGAAATAAACAAGAAGCTTGTGGGATTAGAGGAAAAGGTCACTATTCTGGCCTGGTAAGAAGAAGTACACATTTCAATGAGGAAAGATTTTCCGATTTTGTGTATTATATTAATCATGTCATTGAGTAAGAGACTAGCAGTAGAGAAGGAGTGGCACAATGTCTTATATTTCTCCGAATAATTTCTGTTTCATAATTAAAATTTGGAGTAAGGATCAGTAAATGACCTGTTAGGTGTTTGTCAATCAGACTCTGTGATAGAGATGGCTAGTAGCTGATCAAAGATTTGCTCATTGCTTTCACAATGTAGAGTTGTTATATAGGTCAGGTGTTGGGCCAAAAGTGACAATTTCTAGCCCATGTTATGTTTTCTCAGGTCCACGTGACTGGGAAGAAATTTTGTATTACACGTCCAGCACTGGCTTCTCATAACCCCTTGCGTATCGTTTGAGACAGAAATAGTTTTGTTGATACTCAAATAATCATTTTTTCCTAAAATAATATAAGATAAGGAATAAAATATTTTCAGAACTATATATCATAAAAATATATATAATTTTTCATATATGAGATTTCCCCACACTAAGTAGATATTGAACTGGAGCAGATAAAAGCTGTGTAACCAAAAGATCCAGTTACTTAGTTCTGTGGTAATAGTCTTGAGGAGATGGACAAGGAAAAAGCTGCCCACACTCTGCTAAAAGCTGGACAAATAACATCAAGTAATATCCCTGAACACTAGTCTTACTGGTTTAGACTCTGATAATTCTCATGGTATTCTTTGATCATCATGTCTTGGCCTAAGAATGACATAAACATAATATTCACATCCATTCCAAGTTACATCCATTTTGAGAAAGAGAGCAAGATCATTGGATGCTTCTGATTTGGGATGAGAAACAAGAGATTAGGATGAAGGTAATTAGTGCAAACATTATCTTTATCTCCGAAATTAATGATCTTTATGTAGCCTTTTTTTTAGACATATAACATTAAAGTATATTTCATAACTAAGCAGACTAAGCAAGTTGGTAAGAAGTACATATAATTTAATAAATCAACAAGTTTATCTTTTAATAATACAATCTTTTGAAATCATTTTCTTAGAGTTAAAAAATGTTATCATGTTATTATACATATGAGGCAACAAAATTTAAAATGTATACAATGAAATTGAGATAAAGGTTTCCTGTCTGTTCATTAAAGATATATCACTCAGAAAAAAAATAAATGAAGAAGCTAAATAGTATAACTGATATTGACAATGCATGCAGAGTATGTATATATTTTAAATGTAAAATATAATATTTTCAAACATTACTGAAAAATTTATACACACAGACATATACAATCATACACAAGCACACATACCCAAACAATGACGCAAACTACTTGTGTAAAGTAGGCTATAAAACAAACAGCAATAACCCATGTAAAATATGTAGGTGCCACCTATTAAAAAAAGGGCTAGTAATAGCTGGGCGCGGTGGCTCATGCCTGTAATCCCAGAATTTTGGGAGGTGTTCTGGGCATGGTGGCGCGAAAATTATCTGGGCATGGTGGCGCGTGCCTGTAATCCCAGCTACTCAGGAGGCTGAGACAGGAGAATTGCCTGAACCCAGGAGGCGGAGGTTGTGGTGAGCCGAGATCGCGCCATTGCACTCCAGCCTGGGTAACAAGAGCGAAACTCTGTCTCAAAAAAAAAAAAAAAAAAAAAAAAAAAAAAAAGGCCGGGTACGGTGGCTCAAGCCTGTAATCCCAGCACTTTGGAGGCCGAGGCAGGTGGATCACGAGGTCAAGAGATCGAGACCATCCTGGTCAATATGGTGAAACCCCGTCTCTACTAAAAATACAAAAAATCAACTGGGCATGGTGGCGCGTGCCTGTAATCCCAGCTACTCAGGAGGCTGAGGCAGGAGAATTGCCTGAACCCAGGAGGCCGAGGTTGCAGTGAGCCGAGATCGCGCCATTGCACTCCAGCCTGGGTAACGAGCGAAACTCCCTCTCAAAAAAAAAAAAAAAAAAAAAAAGGGCTAGTAACTTAAAGTAGATAGTTTTTATATAAACAACAAAAAATCAGTAGTATCTTGTGAGTATGCATGTTGAGAACTATTGCATATGTCAAACTATTGTATATTATAGTATTTACACATATGTTTACGTATATACATATGTATATAACATATACATGTAAATATACAGAATTGGATAGTAATTTATTTGAATGACAATAGTTTTGTTTATTTTTTCATTACCTCTAGATAACCCATTACAGTCTGATCAGTCTCTCCAGAAACATCAGTAAATGAGAAATTTTTTTTACTCTTTTATGGCTTGGTTTAAAAAAAAAATGGAGAAAGTATAAATTTAATACTATAAAATTCATCTTTTCTCTGTATATAATTTACAGTGATTTTTATTAAACTTCCAATTTTGCCACTGTTACCACAATTCAGTATTAGAGTATTTTCATGATTCCAAAAGTTCCCTCAGAAAGAATTATAGTCAATCTCAGTTTCTACCCTAAAATTCCACTAGTTTGTGTCAATCAGCGTAAATATTTTTTAGGAACATTTCATATAAATAGAGTAATAAGCCGGGCGCGGTGGCTCAAGCCTGTAATCCCAGCACTTTGGGAGGCTGAGGCGGGTGGATCACGAGGTCAAGAGATCGAGACCATCCTGGTCAACATGGTGAAACCCCGTCTCTACTAAAGTTACAAAAAAATTAGCTGGGCGTGGTGGCGCGTGCCTGTAATCCCAGCTACTCAGGAGGCTGAGGCAGGAGAATTGCTTGAACCCAGGAGGTGGAGGTTGCGGTGAGCCGGGATTGTGCCATTGCACTCCAGCCTGGGTAACAAGAGCGAAACTCCGTCTCAAAAAATAAAATAAAATAAAATAAAATAAAAATAAAATAAAAATAAAAAATAGAGTAATAAAATATATAACCTTTGTGTGTAATATAATGTTTCTGTGCTCTAAATCAGTAGATCGCTATTTAGATTACTGAATAGAATTCACTGTATGTATCCACCACATTTTGTTTATTAATTTACTAACTAATTGATATTTGGATTCCTTTTACTTTTTAGTTGTTATGACCAATATTACTATGAACAGTGGGAAACAAGTGTTTTTCCTTTTCTTGGGTAGATACCGAAGAGCAGAACAAGTGGGTCATATGGCAAGTTTATTTTTAACTTTCAGTGGAATGATCACCGCTCACTGAAACCTTGGCCTTCTGGGCTCAGGAAATCCTCCCAAGTAAGTGGGATTACAGGCATGTATCATGATGCCCAACTATTTTTTAATTTTTGTAGACTCAGTTTTTCCTGTGCTCACCCTTCTCTTCTCTGTCGCCACCATGTGACGAAGGTGCCTGCTTCCCCTTCCCCTTCCCCTTCAGTCATGATTGTAAACTTCTTGAGGCCTTCCCAGCCATGCCGACATAGGAGTCAATTAAACCTCTTTTCTTTATAAATTACACAGTATGGGGTATTCTTTGTAGCACAGTGAAAATTGACTAGTACATCTCTATTGTGGAACAGAAATTCTGCTTTCTGTGACATAATTTTGGGAGTAATCAGGATGACAGACATGAAGATGAGAGAAGGTCAGAAAGACCCTGCTTCCAAGGGCCTTCCAAACCCCTTCAGTTCAAAGTACTCAGCATGTCAAAGTGCCATACTTTGGGGTGTCATGTTCTGAACCCCAACATTACCTGTGTACATTAACAAATAAATAATTGATAAACAATGAATAATAATGTTACATTTTGAATAAATGTACTCATTGGATAAAACATAACTAATTATGTGGATTTCTCTGTGTGTCCCTCATGTCTTATGTTGTTAATGCAGAAATTGGCCATAAATAAATGTGTCATCGTGGTTGAAATAAAACATCAGTAGATTGTAGCTTTCTATAAGTTTGCATATTAAATTAATTTCCACAACCTCTAAATTTAACTAGTTATTTTATCTGGGCAGAAAATCAAAATGAATTTGACACAACATTGGAGGTAAATAAAGTAAGAAGCATTTCTTAATTTTTGCATTTTTAGACATTAAAGGTAGAAAAACAATGATTACTCTTTTTACTCAAAGTGGAGACATCTTATAGTCCTATGAAGTTTTTCACATCTCTATAATTGTCGATATTAGCTGACTTTATTTAGACATAATCAACTCTCCTTTGTTCAGGTAAAAATTCTCAGTAGAAATATTTATTCCCGTTAGTCCCCAAAATTTTACCAGATGGAATTTAGAAGGCTAATATCTGGTTGAAAACAAAAACAAAAACAAAAACAAACAAACAAACAAAAAAACAGTACCTGTCTTGGCACAGTTGTGTCCATTACAGTGTGAGTCATGAAATAATATTTTGACCTATTTACTACTATAATTCCCTTGGGAATCCACCAGTAAAGAAGAATCAAGTGCCCTGTTTTCTCAGGAATTTTAGTTTGGTGGAACTCCTGCATCTGTACTCATCCTCTCATGCTAAAGAAGTAATTACAAGTGTTCAAGCAAAATCCATAAATCATGACGTGGTGAGAACTCTAGTTTCCTTTGATGTCCTCCTTAAGTGAATGCAATCTATGTGTCAGTTGATATCCCCCAAACTGTTCTTGCAAATGGTTATTACATTTGAACTTAGAAGCAATTTGTATTCTCTGATGGGCTTTTGTCTTTGAAATGTCCTTCCTCTTATAATCCAAATGGAATGTCAATGTTGAACCTTTTGTTCAGTTACATTCAGGAAAAGAAAGAAAAATGATTATATCTTTTATAGTGCTAAGGCACTGCATTTCAAGAATAGTTGCACACACAGAAACACACACTGCATATGTTTGAGCAGGTAGATTGTACATAAATCAGTTTTAGACTTTTCAGTCTTGCATTTTGCTTAGTTTGCTGTCCAATATTAACTTTTTCTGCTTCCGGCCTTTTTTTGTATCTACTTATTTCTCCTATTTCTTTTTCATGTCTCTAAGCGTATAGTTCTGAACAAAAACTAAAAATAAGTCAGAGAAAATGAATTTCTGAGAGAGAATACAGTTTTGTTAGAGGCTCTATAGCTTATGTGAACTATAAAGTAAAGCACACTTGTGCTCAAAACCCAGCTCTATGATTCAGTAGATGCATGAGCCTGCCATTCAAAATCACAATACATGTAAACTATTATTATTTGTGTATTTAATGAACAATTGAACATTTGTTTAAAGATTTTCTGAGTGGAACAATGTAAGTTCTGGTTAATTAGAAGGGATAGAAAACTGCATGTTGGAGGTTGTTTGCATGGATCATTTACCATTCCTGACAAATCATCCAGAATAAATATTTTCATAAGAAAATCCTTTCTTCCTTTTGAGAAAGTATTAAATATGTATTTTTAATGCATTTCACTTAACTGATGTAAGCTTTTTGCTAAAATGAGCATATAAAGTATATCAGTAATCTCCTGCTCTTTTTAAGCTCAAATACTCATGCTGAGGTAAAAATAAATATATAATATTAGACAGTTTGCTTCGATATTTTTCGTAGTTAGATTACATAAAAATACACCATGAACCTCATTTCACAACCGTAAGTCACACCTTCCATATGCTGTGCTTTTTCCTTAAACTCTCCCTTCGAATTTATGCTTCATCACTAAGGCTAAAGAAAAAAGTTTCAAATTGATAACTTCTCTCAGATATTTGTACCTTAACTACAGGAACACAAGAGATAAAATAATTGTTAAAAGGAATAAAACAATAATGAAAATCATAATTATAGGAACATATTACAGATATTTCCTGGGCATCATATTATAACGCTTTTTATACATTGTCTTTTTTTAACCAATAGCCAATAAGTTGTCTAATGATCACCGTATTACAGATCAGAAAAAGGAAAGGCAGATTATGTTAAATGATTTTCTGGCAGTCATATAGGAAATTATAGCAAAGCTGGGATATAAATTCATGCTTTCTTTGTTATATGTGTGTGAATTGATACTTGATATGGTTCCTGACACTTAAAATCTATTACTTTCTGGTCCAACTACAGTAATACATAATAGGAGCCCCAAATACAGATGTTTAATCAGTTAGGGGTACTATTAGGAGGTAGCTACATAAGTAAATATTCAGGACAGGGCAACCTAGGTATTTAGAAGGAAGAATGAATATGGGAAAAAAAAAATAGAAGAATAAGCAAGCAGTTAAGATGTAAAGGTGGTAGTAAGGTAGAAAGAAGAAAACAGATTTCAAGTATAATATACATAAAAATTTTTAAACATGTACAATTTATACAACTTACTATTGTGTCCTATTTTATACACAAGAACAAATTGCAAAGTCATCAAAGATTTGTTGACCCTACCAGTGGATTATATATTAAAATCTCTCTTAGCTTAGCCCTGAGTAATCAAGAAGTAAGACACTCTCCAAAATTTAGATACAATTTTATAGAATTGCTTTAACATTATTCCTGTTTTCTGAATAGGTAATAATGCTAAAAAATAAAATAAAATCATGGAACCATGCTAAAAATTATGATAAAAATTCAAATAATAACTTTGAAATCTTCATCCATTGATTATAACTTATTATAGGCAAAACATCTGTCATGCTGTGAAAAGTGTTAATGAAGTTTATTAAATTAGGAAGGAAATAAAATAATTATTTAAAAATATAACCACATAAAACATTCAAAGTTATTTTGTTTGTATAAAAACAACTGGTAATTACCTACACATCAGCAATTATTTGCTAAGCAATGGATACCTCCATCTCTATAAAAATTAATTCTTCTTCAAAATGCTAAAAATATTCCTACAGAGAAATTATCATCAGTATATTCTAGATATTTCCTAAATTGAAATTTGCCTAGAAAATTGTCAGGTCTTTTTTATATTTTCTATTACTGTTAAGTTTTTAATACATCAGGATGAAAAAGAGGACCAGCAAGTTAACCACCTCAGGTTGTTATTACCTTTAACTCCTCTGGCTACATTCATTTCACTCAGGTTTTGTACAAGAATGATTAATTCCATGAATCATATTTAGGAAAACCATAACCATACTTAAACTATAATACCCTACAATGCTTGATTTGTTTGACTTCTTAATTTACTCTACAGATAAAACTGTTAAACACCGACATGGTATTTGGTAAGATATTGTAATTATATGTATTTTAGAAATAAGATTTTTAGATTGGGGTTCATTCATTCCCAAGTGGATGTTGGTTAAGCATCTTCCACACTTCAGAAGAAATTTGAAGCTGGATATCCATAGTGCAGCTTACTCTAGACACATTAGAAAAGACAACTCATTTACAATGTTATATATATTTTGTAGCATTTGTATTAATAATAAACTAAAGAGCCTAAAGAAACAGCACTCTACTAGGAATCCTATATACTTAAGAGAAGTGTTGAAAATTAAATCCTCTGTAGTATAATTAAGAAACACTTATAGCCAAGAAGAAAAAATAAAAGTAAAAAGATGATTACTACCCTCAACTCTGTAACTTCTACGTCACAGTGAGTAAATAATATAAATATTCAGAACTTACTTTGTGTTTCATAATATATGGATTATAATGCATATTTACCTTAATTTATGGCTGATTTTTCTTAACCCACAGAATTTCTACTTAGGCAATTTATGTGAAAGGATGAATGTATTTGTTAAATAAATATTGTACAATGTGCTGGAGAGATAAAGACGAATAAGACCCATTCCTCTCCTCAAAGAATTTCTTCAAGGTACCCTTAAGATTCATAGGGTTTAATGAAAAAATAAGGAGAGTAAATTACTATACCATGTGCTTAAAGGAGCAATGGAGAAGACTGTAGAAAGATTTGAGAGAACATACGAGAAGTACCTAATCATTGGCTTCAACTATGTACCCAGGGAATGATGACTCTGCAATATGCAACTTAAGCCTAGATCTTGTTTGTTTGTTTGTTTCCTCAGCTGAAAACCTGAGTATCCAACTTCTTGTATCTGTGTTTTTAGATTTCTCACAGGCATCTCAAGTGAACGGGTCTATAATTGACTTAATCTTTCCTCCCAACAACTACACTTAGTGGCTCCTCTCGTTTTTCTTGTCACTGTAAATAGGATTCACATTCAGACAGGTATTCAATTTCTTGTCTAGTTATCCAACTGCTTTCAGAGCCAGTCTTTATTTGGCCTTCTTAATTTTAGCCATACTGGTTTTCCTTTTCCCTCTAATGTGTTCTTCCTCACCACACTTCTCACTCCCATTCCATGACCTCCTAGGGTAAAGGTTTCATTCACTGTAATGAGGCATACTGGAGTGGTGTCAGAGTTTGGAAGGGTTTAATAAAGACAAAGTAGAAGCTGTCAATGAAGAAGGAGAGGTTAAAAGTACTACTTACAGAAAAAAGGTCTGTGTTGAGAAAAATTAAACAGAACTTGTGATGCTAAGAGTCTGTAACTTGCTTTTTAGGATGACATGACGGAAGTTTGAGATGGAGAATGGCACTTTTAGGGCACTTGCCTTCCTCCTAGTCTTCACATTTAAGTAAGTCAAAAACTGATAGTATTTCTCTGCAATGTTTCTGCATCAGCTTCTTTGGTTTCACTCTCAAATTAGCTATCATGGTTCCAACACTTTACTATTTCTTTCTTTTAAAAAAAGTATCTATATTTCTCTGTCTCTCTTTTTTCTATTTCTCTCTCTCTCTCTCCTCTCCCTCTGTGTGTGTGTGTGTGTGTGTGTGTGTGTGTGTGTGTGTGTGTGTGTGTGTTTGTGTGAAAATACTTCTTTACTTTTGCTTTCTACAAGATGCTCGGGGTTGCTTTGCGTCTTTCTTGTCCCTGAAACTACCATCTCTTCATGAACCTGGTTTTCTTGTTAGATGGGTGGTATTAGATATCAAGATCTGTGGTACTAGGTATGCTCATTGCTGTTGTGGTGCCATTGCTTACAGTCCTACTGAGCAGACAAGAGATAAATATATATGTGTATATACCTATGTATATACACATATCTACAAATGTGTCTGTATGTAACCATCTGTAGCTCTGTTAAGGTAAGCATGAATTAATAGTGATGAATCCAATTTTGATTCATTGTTACAAAGATCTTTCTAGCCTTGCTCCGTTGTTTATTTGTAGCTTTCTTTCCAACTGTGAGAAATATGACTCTCACTAGCCAGCAATGATTTAACTGATGTCTAGTGGTGTAAGAATGGTTAAATAGTATGCCCATAGGAAACAACATTATCAATGTGCATACAGTGCTTACAGAAATTTTTTGAACTTTTGATCTTCAAAATTTCACTCATTTTCAAAGAGCAGTAAAATATTTTATAGATTTGTAATATAGTTTTTAAACATATTTTTCATTCTTTCTTCCCATCTTCTGAACTCTTGATAGAATTTTTTAAATTTTTGAACATTAGGTTTATTATTTTCCCTATAAAGATCTATGAATTTTGACAAATGAATAGCATCATGTTTCTGCTATTATAGTATTTACAAAATAGTTTCACCACCCTAAAAACTCCTCGGCGCTTCACCTATTGAACCTTTTCTTTTCTCACTTCAGAAACCTTGGAAAGCACTGATTTCTTTACTGTCTATAATGCTCCCCTTTTCAGAATATTATATCATTGGAATCATGAAGTATATCGCTTCTTCAGATTGTCTTTTTTCACTTGACAATATGCACTTAAGAGTCATTCTGTTTTTTTAGTTTGATATTTTATTTATTTTTACCACTGAATAATATTCTATGTATACATATATCAAGTGTGTTTAGTCATTCACGTCTTGAAGGATACCTTTCCTTTTTTCAGTTTTTGGTGAGAATCAACTGCTAGAAATATTCATGCCTAGGTGTTTTGTGAACGTGTTTTCAATTCAGTTCGGTGAACACCTAGATACACAATTGCTGGATCATATTAAGAGCCTATGTTTCAAAGCTGTATGTATAAAACACAGCAAAATTATCTTCTAATAATGGCTGTAACACATTTTATTCCTAAATTCAATGAGTATTATTTTTGCTCTGTATCCTTTCCAGTGTTTGCTATGGTAAGTTTTTTATTTTTGTTGTTATTATTATTTTCACCATTCTAGATTTTTGGTGATATCTCATTTCTTTTTCAATTTGCAGTTTTGTGATGCCAAATGAGAATGAGCCTCTTTTCATATGCTGATTTTCCATCTGGGTGTCTTGTTTGGTGAGGTGTTATTTCAGAACATTTGCCCATTTTTTAATTGTTTGTTTTCTTAACAATTGTTGAATTTTACAGTTCTTTGTACATTTTTGGATACAAAACCTTTATCAGTATATGCCCTTCAAAATATTTCTCCCAGTCTGTATCCTGTCTTTCTGTTATGTTTATGGTACCACCTCAAGACTGTGAGGCCCCAGGAGTTTCTTGCTTTCATGACAATCCACACTTAGCCTCCAGCAATTCATCAAAATTACCATTAAAGGTTAGTTCATAGCTCCAATAACCTCTGCTCTAGGTAAGCTGGCTTTTCTAAAATAAAGTTGTCTGAGATCAGATTGATGTTACCTTTTTTTGTCATTAATCCCTATAGCATGTGAACTTTAATGTTTGTAAGCATATTCCTTGGTTAACTAAACATTGACTGTTTCCTAATAGACCTCACTCAAGAGATTCCCATCCTTGCACTTATAGTAGTGTCTCATAATGTACTTACACTTCCAAAAAAATACAAGTATTAGAATGTAGACCAAAATACGAAATAAATATTTACAAGTCTATACTGATATAAAGAAATACCATTATAAATGAATAATTCACTAAATAAAGTTAGAAAAATACAAAACACCCATAAAAAATAATTCCAAACAAATTATATATATATATTGCCCTATCAAGAATGTGGCCTATAACTCCGCATTCCTTAAGATTGGATGATACGTAAGAATTCCTTCCAAAGAGTATAGTATGCAATGGGGCTGGGGGCCAGAATAACTTAACAGTAGAGGAACTTGGTAAACTCTACTTCAGCCAATTGTCCAAGACTAATATCTTGCTGGTAGTATGATAGTATGTTTCCTAATATGATGTGATTCAAGTGGTACTTCTTTGTTTCTGTGGTTTTCCTCTCAAGAACACATAACCTCATTCTAATGATGAGAAAATAATCAGACAAATTCTAACTGGGAGGCATTCTATAAAATATCTGACCAATACTCTCAAACTGTCTGTATCCTAATAAATAAGAAAATTCTGATGAATAGTCATAGTCAAGAGGAGCCTAATATCATATGATGACTAAATATAATGTAATACCCCGTTTGTAACCCTGAAAGAGAGAGACCTTAGATAAAAACTAAAGAAATCTGGGAACAAAAATCCTGTAGACTACATAATAATGTATCAATTTTGCCTCAATCATCTTGACAGCTGTGCTATACTATTTGTAAGTCATTAATGATGGGAGAAAATGGGTGTGGGGTATATGGACATTTTCTATGCACAATCTTGCTGTACTTCTGTAAATCTAAAACTGTTTAAAAAGTTTTTTAAAGTTTATTTATAGAAATTAGTGGCACATAAACTAGAGTTGAGGCTAAGGTGAAAAAAAAAAGGAATTAAGGTAGAGACAAGCTTGTCTGGTAAACATAATTTATGCCATAAATTGGAAGATACCTGCACAAGTTGGGAAACAATATTTACTCGATTAAGTCTAGCAATGAGAAATATACAATTAGTTCCAAAAGGAAAACTACACAGAAGAAAAAAAAAAAAAAACAGAACAGAAGAAACTTCTTCAGAAAAAGAACAAAACTACATTCTATTAACAACTGAGTGAAAGCATTCATCTCTTTTCTTACAGAAAAAATGTATATTAAGCTTCCTAATAATTAATATCTATATGCTAAACCAATACACATTTTTGTATTAGCCTTTGGTTGTTTATATTTAAACACAAGCACATACATGTTAGCAATCACAATTAAGAATTTTTATTTCACTATTAAAGTGGAAAATCTTGATTTTATTTTCCCATTGTGTGAGGGTTAATATTAAGACACAATTGGAAACAATACTTTGCATCCTTCAATACAATCCAATTAACTGGATTATATTGAAGGATGCAAAGCACCGTTTCTGGTTGTGTCTATGTGGGTGCTGAGAGAGGAGATTAACATTTGAGTCAGTGGACTGGGAGAGGAAGAACCATCCAGAGTGATGGTGGGAACAATCCAATCCATTGCCACAGCAGCTAGAAAAAGCAAAGGGAAGAATTTGGAAGAAGCGGGCTTGCTGAGTCTTCCAGCTTTCACCTTTCTCTCAGGCTGGATGCTTCCTGCCCTTGAACATCAGACTCCAGGTTCTTCAGCCTTTGGACCCTTGGACTTACACCAATGGTTTGCCAGAGGCTCTTAGGCCTGCAGCTACAGATGGAAGACTGCACTGTTGGCTTCTCCATTTTAAGGCTTTGGGACTTGGTCTGGGTCCCTACTGGCTTCCTACCTCCTCAACTTGTGCAGGGCCTATCCTGGGACTTGTGATCATGTGAACTAATTCTCCCTAATAAACTCCCTTTTATATATACAAAGAGCCTATTAGTTCTCTCCCTCTGGAGAACCCTGACTAACACACATTGTAGATACAAAATATCAGATGACATAAGACACTGTAAAACAGAAAGTAAATATTCAGTTGCAAACCTCACCTAGACCACCACCCAATCCAGTCCTTAAGAAATAGCAAATTCCATCAGAATTAATTTATGTGCTTATTTTAAGGTAACAAATAAGCAAAAAGGAATAATTTTATACATTCTTTTGCCTGCTAATATTTTGCCTATCTCTAAAGGATTCTGTGTGGTCCATACATAGACATCACCTTCATTTAGCATTTTAATATTTTGTCTTAATCATTTAATCTTTTAATTACAGAGGTATACTATAATTTATGTAACTTATCTCCTTAAAAGGTATATTTAATTTTCAATATCTCATTCGTTGTTCACTACTAGTATTTATATTCATTCACATACATTTCGTACTTTAACAATGTTTCCCCGGAAGAAAAAAAGATCTCAGATCTTATTATTTTATTTGAAGAGAAAACAAATTTCTGTCTAAAAAGTGCCTTTCCTCAACCTTGTTAAAATATTTCACTGTTTTAACCTCTTTATCAAAATTTGTGCGATATTCTTTTGCAAGGGCTAAAAGCTATAGGAAGTAAGGATGATGGCAAATTGGACCTCAGTGTTGTGGAGAATGGAGGCTTGAAAGCAAAAACAGTAACAAAGAAGCGAAAGAAAGAAATTGAAGAAAGCAAGGAATCTGGTGTTGAAAATATGGAATGCTCAAATACACAGACAGAGGAGCCCATACAGACCCATTCAAGAACCAGAAAGAGAGTCCGGAAGTAATTCAGATGCTGTGGACCAGCTTCTCTTTGCTTTCTTTGTGACTTTTTTCTCCTTTTCTATTTGAAAGTGTTTTATTTTCATGTGAGTCTTGCGAAGTGGAAGTAGTAATTAAATATCCATGTGTTTGGAAAACAAACTTTTTTATAAAAATAAATATTTTGTACCATTTATTAAAGGCTAATTTATGACATTTCAAAATCTTCAGGTTGGACTCCTTAAGTTATTCCAAAGCCGTATGTTTTTGATGTTTTGGATCATTTTCAACAAAAATTCAATTATCGATCTTTTCAACAAAAATTTCAAAAATTATATCTATCAGCGTTGCATCCATTTTCTTTTTTTGCAGGTAAACTTAAGAATAACCTTGTTCTTTTAAATTCTTCACTAATAATATACATTTCATACATACATACATCTTTTCTTTGGCTAGAGTTAGAAATGATAAGATATTAATTCTGTGAATAGACAACTATTAAGATATTTATATTTTTTCATTATTACTTAAAATGAATTAAAATATCCAGAGAAATAGGCTGTGATGTTAATGACAGAGGTATAGCTTTAAAAGTGTTGCTTTACTATAAATGCTTTTTAGGTACAGGCAGATCTGAAGGACCTGGAAACTCTTATGGATTATAAACACAAATCACAGACTCTGGCCAAGGGTACAAGTAGTAAAATCTGTAACAGTTGATCCATTGATTCTGCTCACTCAGCTGGAAATCAATTCTTTGTAAGTGAACATGGCTCTGGATTTATGTAGGAGCCTGAAGCCCTCAAGGAGCAGAAGTCACTCTGCTGCTAAGGCCTATTTGAGGTGACAGTACCTGGCAAGCAAGTTTATTAGTATGTTTTTTAAAAAATGATAGTTAATTCACTTGACCTTCACTCCCTTTGTCTCAAAATTGAAAGTTTTAAAATTATCTGTACAACAGAAAATGATTCTCAGACAAGAAAAACATACATTGATCTATAGATTAACTATATGCCAAATACATGGAATATATTATGTGGAAAGTATTGTCAGAAATTAGAAAGTGGCATAAAAAATGAACTCAAAATGGAAAAACTCACCAAAAATGCCAGCTAGAGCTCACATGTTTTCTAATGTCCAAGTATCAAAACCAAAACAGACAAACAAAAATCTAAGTTTCTAATTTAGGGAAATAAAACAGTAGCAAAAGTATTAATATTTTTATCGTATTTTTAATAAATATCCAGTTTGTACTTCTCAAACATAAAAACCATATTATGATGCATATATACTACATAATAATATAGTTTACTTTGAGTTTATAAATTCAAAATAGAAAATTGTTCTTTAAAATTCCAATAACTCAGTTCTTATTTGAGTGGTTTTAACAAAGCCATATTTTATAATAAATACAACAATTCACCTTTATTTTATATGGATTAAATATGGTGATTATATATAACTTTATTCTTTAATTTAAGCTATTTATTTCACCTGTAACAATCATAATGTTTCCTTACATCATTCATATTAATAGCTGTATCTTTCTCTTTGAGTAACCATATCTTCATATAGGAAGCAGCCTGCGATTTGCTTCTACTGATGTCTCATTCACACCAAATTAACATTGTGTGTACCAGATTCCCAAGAGGAAAAACATTCTCATCGGATTTGAAAGTTAGCTATTTTGCACTTTGTTCTAAAAGCTTTGCTGACTTTTTGATGTATGCCAGCCCATGTGTAGCTAATTCAGAGTTCTCTTAGGCACTGCTACCTCCATCTTTCTTTCACTTAAAAACAAGTGGCCATGAAAACATTTCATTAGTAGAGTATTGCACATCAAAGATTTAGCTTTTTCCTTATCAATAATGTATTTTTAAAAATGTAAAACACAGAGGGATTGAACCTAAGGTATATTTTTATATATGTCATAAAAACAAGTAAGTTTGTCGTGTAATATTTCTATAGAACAATAGACAAAATCCCACCCAAAATGAAAAGAAAAAGGTGTATTTAAATATCATCAATGTGATTCATTTCAAAACTTAAAGAAGGTCACAGTACTAAGGGAGAAAAGCAATGTCCAGTCTTGCCGAAAGAATATGATTATGAAAAGACCATTTCATTTTCCTCTCACATAAAATGAGATATATAGGTGATGAAATTATTTTAAAAAGGTTTCAAATACAAAGCATCGGTGTTCAACAATACTACTATTTGGTTATCCCTTCAATTATCTTTTAAAATGTGTAAGAATATGTTATATTCAATTTTATATTATTTCTTACATGTACTATTAGTTGAAGTTTATTTTTTATTTTTAAATTATTTTTGGGGTACATAGCAGGTGTATATATTTATGTGGTACCTGAGATATTTAGGTACAGTCATACTATGTGTAACAATCACGTCAGGGACAATGTGGTATCCCCAATCTTTAGCATGTGTCCTTTGTGTTACAAATAATTCAATAATACACTTCTGGTTATTTTAAGGTATACAATTAAATTGTTATTGATTATGGTCACTCTGTTTTGTTATCAAATACAAGATCTTATTCATTATTTCTACTTTTTTGTAGCCATTATGATCCCCAATTCCCCTCATCCCCACACTAACTACACTTTCAAGCCTTGGGTAACCATCGTTCTTCTCTCACCATGAATTTAATTGTTTTAATGT